>NC_053166.1:121539063-121910063 GCF_016835505.1 Polypterus senegalus | reverse complement strand
GAGTTGTGGCATTGTATGAGAAAGTCAGGAGTGGCAAGGAAGTATATAAGAGTGGTGTAGAATATGTACGAGGGAAGTGAGACAGTGGTGAGGTACTGTATGCAGTTGGAGCGATGGATGTGTTTATGGTGGAGGTGCCCTTTATTATTTGTAATGGTGATGGACAGGTTAACATTGGAGATTAGACAGTAGTCCCCGTGGACTTGTGATCTGTAACAAGAGTAGGGAGCAGGTTGAGGAGACCCTGGAGAGGTGGAGATATGCCCTAGAGAGTAGAGGAATAAAGGTCAGTATGACCAAGACGGAATAAACATTTGTGAATGAGAGGGCGGTCAGAGGATGCAGGGAATAGAGTTGGCAAAGGTAGATAAGTTTAAATACTTGGGATCAACAGTACAGCGTAACAGGGGAGTTTGGAAGAGAGGTGAAGAAGAGAGTGCAGGCAGGGTGGAGTAGGTGGAGAAGAATGTCAGGGGTGATTTGTGACAGAAGGGTACCATCAAGAGTGAAAGGGAAGACCTAAAAGACAGTAGTTAGACCAACTATGTTATATGGGTGGGAGATGGTGGTACTAACAAAAAAACCGAAAACACAGATGGATTTGGCAGAGTTAAAGATGTTAAGATTTGCATTTGGTGTGACGAGGATGTGACAAGGATGGACAGGATTAGGAATGGGTACATTAGAGGGTCAGCTCAGGTTGGACAGTTTGGAGACAAAGCCAGAGAGATGAGATTGCATTGGTCTGGACATGTGCACAGGAGAGATGCTGGGTATATTGAGAGAAGGATGCTAGGGATGGAGGTGCCAGGCAAGAGGAAAAGAAGAATCACTGAATATGGTGAGAGAGGAGATGCAGGTGGTGGGTGTGACAGAGCAACATACAGAGGACAGGAAGATATGGAAAAAGATGATCTGCTGTGGCTACCACTAATAGGAACAGCAGAAAGTAGAAGATGTTCATAGTAATTATAATATCTAGTTAACAACTTTTTTGCTGTATAGCATTTTAAGTTCTGCCTTTGTAGACATTGCTATGACTAAGTGTCTTAACAAAGAAACATTTTCTAAATAAAAGAAAATCACTGCCAGCTTCCACTGAAAAACACCCAAAATCTGAAACCCAAGACAATTTGCAAATTGGCAGATAAAGTCTCAACAAATTGTCTTATTAAAGAAAAAGACTGAAGCAAGTGTGGCATGTTATTCTTAATATGAATTTTGCAGAATTGTTTTAATAATGTACAGTATGCTCCTCAAAAGAATAATAAAATGTGCACTTCTAACCATTTCTTTGGAGAGATATTGGTCTGCTACATACCACGTTATGTCCAATTGATATAAAATGGCTGTATTTCCCATATCACATCGAATTTAAAAGACTATGTATTATGAATTTCCAAAAACTGGACATTTGATAGGGCCTGCCACACTCAGTTGTAATTGGAAATATGAACTGACATATTAATATTAAAAGAAATAAAAGTAAAGTAAGCTATTATTTAATAGTTAAATGTAATTGTAATAAAACTGCAAAACTGAATTAAGATTAAAACAAATATTAAATGACAAATGTAATAAACACTATAAAAAGTAAAATGTATTAATCATATTTTGGAATACTGGTTACATTTCCGTAATTAAGTCAACAAACTAACAAAAGAGAAAAAAAACAAACACGTCAATCAAAATGATAACATGCACTGAATTTACTTTTTGCTCATCACATATTTCTGGTGCATATATTATTGAAGCAGGTCTCCTAAAAATGCACCAATAAACTATCAGGCAAACAGACAGACACATAAATTACACCTACAAAACGAAGAATTCGAGGGGACTTTATTGGCTCATCAAGATCTACTAGCAAATAACTTAACAAAGCCATATCTGTAAAATCCCAGTGCTCTAAAAAGCTGGACATGGAGGAGGGAATTAATCAATCGCGTCAACATAGAAATAAAAGAAGCTTTAAATAAAATGGACATTTAGTAACTCAGAGAAACGAATGCACTGAATGTAATGAGAAGTGCCAGAAATGACATAAAAGTGCTGCATATAATAAGAAAGTTAGCTAAAAATTAAATAAAAAATGCGAAAAACAGAAACTTATTAATGGAACATTATGTACATACCAAGAGTTAAAATAAAAGGAATATGCTGCAGCCAGAAACACGATTTGGAAAAACGGCAAATAGTAAACTCTCAAGAGGTTAATTGGCATGAGGAAAATTATTTGCAAAAAGTGAAATTAGTACAGCAAAGGGTGTAAGGCACAAAACAAAATAACCTCAGAAAACTGACAGCTAACAGCTCCTAAAAACAGCATACGTCATGGTCTTTAAAGTTGTGAAAAGATTATTTGCTAATGTTCCCGGATAACATTCTGAGAATAGATAAAGAACTTTTAATTGCACCGTTAAGGTAACATTACTGGGTAACGTTCACAATTCCAAATCTTAATCTCCCAGTAAAGATGCAGTAACGTTAAATTGTTTGAAGTTAAGTACATTAGATATTAAAATGAAAGAAAAGGGTACAAACCTAAAGTGCGTAAGCAAACGCCACTCTTCAATCAGAGGAGAGGAAAATGTTGCGAACGTACAAGTGCAGGTTTATTATTATGTTTATGTTTTACAATACAGATACATTATAGAACGATATAATGAAAACAAAGTATATGAGTTCTTATAATTTTAGAAAATAATCCAAAAAAAAGTAAAAACGAATAAAGAAAAAACGAACACTGAACACCAATAAATTATATTCAGTAGCTTGAACAGATAATGAACATCCTGTTTTGCTGTGATCGTAAAAGTATCAATGTGGCTGGAGAATCTAATAAATCACTATGTCCACAGGATATTAATTAACACGGCCTTCTGAAAAGAAGCGTAGGCTACGATTAGGTAAATAGAAAAACTGAGGGCTGTTCCACGAAGCGAGCTAATCTCAAAATTCAGTTTTATTTCGATAATCCCGGTTTAATTTCTCGAAATTGGTTCCACGAACGAGGCTAACCTGAAGCTCCGCTTAATTACTATGCCAACATATGCTCTTGGACAAGCCTGCTCCGTGGCAGGTTAGTTGTGAAGCTTAGCTTAGCTTGATGAATATGATTGGACAAGCCATGTGATGTCACAGCACGACATTCTGCGGGGCTGGGATTATTCTGCTGCTGTTCACTCCCTCTTTCGCACACATCGACCCTCCAATATAAAATTATTACAGATTACATGCAGGCGATTCTAATTACTTAGAAAGTATAAAATGACAAGGAGTGCATTGAAGGCTTTTACATGAATAACCATGGTGTGCCCATTTATTCATAATCCAGTTGATGAGGGAGCGAGGCTCATTCGTAGAGCTTTAAGGCAACAGGTTCCACAATTACTTGCCCAGGATAGATCCGTTGCATTTTGGGATGATTATTTATCGAGCTATAGATTTAGTAGACACAGTATTGCATATTTGTGTCAGTTATTAGAACCTTACATTTCTAAAAACAGATGTCGCTCTAAAGCCCTTACGGTTGCACAGTCTTTGTGTATCGCTTTGCGTTATTTTGCCAGTGTTTCATTTCTGTACAGTGTGGGGGATGCTGAACATTTAAGCAAAGCTACAGTGATGCCGTGAAATCAGGAAGGTTTGCGTTGCATTAAAGTCCTTTTTAAATATATTCATTACCTTTCCTGGCCACCGAGGAATTCTTGCCATTAAGGAAACTTTCTTTGGAATTAATGGTGCTTAATCTTTAAACATCTACTCATTTACAGCACATAAATCATTACCTGATAAGTAACTGAATTTAATTTGTCAGGCTTTCCTAACGTCATTGGAGCCATTGACTGTACACACGTGAGGATAAAGGCTCCAGCAGGTCCAACAGAGCCTGATTACATAAACCGCAAATCATATCACAGTATTAATGTACAGGTAAGTACTGATAATATCTCACATTTATATACAAGAGGTGAAAGTGTAGTCGTCCAACATTAGCAATGTATGTCATTACCATTTCCTAAAATGTTTCAGATGGTATGCACTGCTGAACATCTAATTTCAAACATTGTGGCAAAATGGCCAGGATCAGTGTGTACATGATGCCAGAATTTTTTGCGAGTCTTCACTGGCTCAAAGCCTCAGACAAGGCAAGTCAACTAAAATTCACAAATATACTATAGTTTATTATACTACAGTCTAATGTGTCTACTTTCCATTATAGGAATTTTTCCTGGTGTGCTGCTTGCTGACGAAGGATACCCATGTCTACCGTTTCTTCTCACACCATATACAGATCCTGCAACACAAGCAGAAAGACATTTCAACCATGCCCATTGTAAGACAAGGGCACGCATTGAAATAACATTTGGACAGTTAAAATCCAGGTTTAACTGCCTGCGGCATCTCAGAGTTACACCAGACAGAGCGTGTGACATTGTAGTAGCCTGTGCAGTTTTGCATAATGTGGCAATACTGCAGCAGGAGCGTATGCCAATAATGACGCATTCTTCACTTGTTGCCAGGACCTTTTTGTTCCACTCATGTTGCTCCGGAAACCAAGCATTATTAATAATTATATTAATAATTACAATTATATATCACTTTTTATCCAAGATGAACCCATATAATTAACATGCTGTCCTGATTATCAATGTGTTAAAATAACCTTAAAGTACCTTACAACTGGTAACAAAATGCATATGTAAAAGGAAATTTTAATGACTATACATTTTGAAGGCTTGAAACTGTTCTCATTTAGTTCTTAAATAGTTTGACATCCTTAACACAAAGGTTACTAAAATCATGTTCTTACGCATTTAACTTGTCAGCTATTTTCTGCCATGCAGCCTCACGAGCTTTGATAATACAGCTCGTGCTCCCCTTTCTAGTTATTATAGCTTTGTAGTCCTCATAAGCTTGTAATCATAATTCTTGCTCCGCCTGCGAAAAAAACGCAGCTCTTTCCTTAGTTTCTATTCTTACTTATCCAGCATCGATTAAACAAGGCTGCCTTTTATATCGCGTGGACGCGCACGAGCCTCGCTTATCAAGCTTGGCTTGAATTAGCGGAGATTAAATACACCTGAATTTTGTTCGTGGAACTCAATGAGCCTGAAGTGAATTGTTAGGCTAACTCAAGCGAGGCTTTTACAAATAATCCTCGATTTTATAAGCTCGCTTCGTGGAACAGCCCCCTGATGTATACCGGAACCCCGACCTCCACACTTGTAATATATTGTTTTTGAAGAGCGTCAGATGCCTGTTTTTTCGTGCGTGTTAAAGAAGTTTTTAAAAGGAGGCTTCTATTTAGCTCCAGTCATTGCATGCACGCTGCATTAAATACGTTACGTTACAAAACCAAGCCACCTCTTCCCCCATTCCCCTGCCTACTTGCTGAATTGTGGATTAACACGTGACCGAGATCATTTTGCTTCCGTAAACGCAGCCTGGGGCTGATCAGTACAAGTGTTTTGCGAAGTTTCAGTGAACTCGAATACTAAGCACTGCCCGACACAAGAGAAGTCTCCTTAGGAAAGAAAGTGACACTTGACACGTTTTGCTTCAGGTTAATAAAAAATGTAAGTGATGTTTATCTTTCGCTTAGAAAAAAATGTTAATGTCAACATCAGGCTTTTCTTAGGATTGTTTGCGCATCTCTAGCGGCCTGTATAGAATTTATTTAAACTTTATAAATAGTTGTTATAACAGTTGAAGGTTCGTTATTGCTTACTGATTCTCTGGGCAACTCTGAAACAATGATACTTTGATTATGTCTTTGTTATTCAGTCAGCTTTATCTTTCACTTAAACGTTTCTCTGCATTTTGCTGTGCAGTAACGCTCCTAAATTGCACTTTTTATAACGGTCTAAAATCTGACGTCAAGGAGGATCCTCTTAAGAGGCAACCTGTTTCCAAACGAACACTATCGTTTTGTTCGATTTTTCCGATGTTATTGCATATTTCCAGAAATTTTATTCAAATCGTTTCGATACTTTTATTCTCTTCATATAATATATTAAGTATATCGAAGTTCTATCATTCCATTTGCCTAGTGTAGAAATGATGACAGAAACTCAAAAGAAATATTTTGAGTAATTAAAATCTTCCGTGGTTCTTGGCACAGACTTCTAATATGCCGCAGTGTAATTATGATATCAATCTAAATGGACACAACAGTTGCTTAATATTACAGTATGGTCCTCTTTAAAATAACAAAACATAATCACCCTGTGACCAGTGACTGTCACGGACAGCATTAAGTCGAGAGTAACCACTCAATTACAGCTGGTGCCTTCGGGGCAGTGAGATACCTGCTATCAGGACTTTCAAGTTTAAATTCTTCTGAATTTAAAGAGAACAATTTTATCATTTGAGCGCAGAGCTTGCATGGACGTTTGCAGTATTTTGATTATTTTATTATTTCAAGAGAGTTTTAGCAAGTCGGGAAAAGTGCACTTGTTGGCATTCTGAGTTAAGTCAGGACAGCAGCATTTATAATTTGCTATAGTCGCTTAATACATACGAAATTTGCAGTAATACAGAAGGCAGGGAATGACGGTAACTAGAATTATTTGTCAAATCAAGAACATTAGCTAAATACTGTCTACAATAAATCTATTAGTTACATTTAATAAGAATATCTAGTTATTTATGATTCAGTGCAGATTGTTTTGTATTTGATAAATGAAAAAGCTCAGTTATCCTGAAATGGGTTAAACATGTTTAACTGTGAATATTTTTGCCATATATGACTGATTACAAAAATAGATCTGTGATTTATAAGAACAGAATTAATGTTTGTTTTTGTTCTTCTTCTGAAGGAGAGGATGTGAAACTTTACTTTGACTGTTAACAGTCCAATACCATGTCTTTGTAACAGACAGCCATCATACCAGAAGTGATTCTCAGCCAAAAACAGGATGAACTTGACCGAGGATCTGACATGTGCTATATGCTATGAGCTTTTCACACAGCCAGTGATGCTAGGATGCATGCACCACTTCTGTAAAAGCTGCATAATGAGATTCTGGCGGGGAACTCGAGGTCCAGTCTCCTGCCCTCAGTGCCGAAGAGAATTCCCCAACAAACAGTTTCAGACCAACTTCCTTGTGGCAGGAGTGGTAGAAAAGGTTAGAGGGACAAGTGAAGAGTCATCACGGAAAAAGCGTATGGTAAAGCTTTACTTTTCTAACATTGAATACAAGTTTCATGAAAAAGGTTAAGTTGCTATCTTTGTTTCCTTCACAGCTTAATTTACTGCTTTTTGAAATGAAAGTAGTATGATTTGTTACTGGGAAGTCTTGCTTTTAACAAAACAACAACTCTTATGACAATACAAAGATCATTGTGAAATTCCTTGTTTACTGTTTTAAACTTTCCTCTAACCATGAATCCCACCAAAGTATTTCTCAAAAATCAAATAACATTAAAAAATAAATTATTTATTGTAGACAGCAAGAACTACTTATGTTGCAGCTGGTAGAAAATTGCTTTTCACATCTAAAGTTAGTGTGATAATTTCTATCTTATGTTGTCACTCAGAGTTCCACAAGCAATCTCCCCTTGCCCCTTGTTTCCTTGCTACAAGAACTTTGCTAACTAACAGAATTATAAGTATAAATATAACATTTTGACAAATTCTTGTAGTAAGCATGTCCTTACATTCAATATTTTTCATGTTCCACTGTATATGGTGATTTGCTGTGCCTACAAAATATATAGAAGCAAGATGCCAGAACAGAGTTGAACAAGAACTGTTTAATTTTAATGTTTTTAGTATTTAAAAAGCTGGACAATTCAAACTTCAGGTTTATCAAGAAGATATACACCATTAATCACCTTTGGTCGATAGAATGTTTTAATGAACACTTATGTAACAGAGATTCAAAATTCTCCTAGATATAGCAGCAGACATTCTATCCAGATGTCAGCGTAACCCTAAAGTTGTGCCTGCTTCTTAAAGTTTTTTTTTTGGACGTAAACCTGAACTTTATAACATTTAGGTATACCTAAATCAAAATTATTATTATTAATACAAACTATAACTAAAATAACAAAGATTTCTTTGTTTCTGTGTGTGTGTGTGTGTGTGTGTGTGTGTGTGTATATATAATATGTATGTGTATATATATATATACACACACAGGTGACGGTAATTCCATTCAAAAAGTGAAACTTGTATATTCAATTCATTCATTACACACAAACTGATGTATTTCAAATGTTTATTTCTTTTAATTTTGATGATTATAACTGACAACTAATGAAAGTCCCAAATTCAGTATCTCAGAAAATTAGAATATTGTGAAAAGGTTCAATATTGAAGACACCTGGTGCCACACTCTAATCAGCTAATTAACTCAAAACACCTGCAGAAAACTTTAAATGGTCTCTCAGTCGAGTTCTGTAGGCTACACAATCATGGGGAAGACTGCTAACTGGACAGTTGTCCAAAAGACGACCATTGACACCTTGCACAAGGAGGGCAAGACACAAAAGGTCATTGCTAAAGAGGCTGGCTGTTCACAGAGCTCTGTGTCCAAGCACATTAATAGAGAAGCGAAGGGAAGGACAAGATGTGGTAGAAAAAAGTGTACAAGCAATAGGGATAACCGCACCCTGGAGAGGATTGTGAAACAAAACCCATTCAAAACTGTGGGGGAGATTCACAAAGAGTGGACTGCAGCTGGAGTTGGTGCTTCAAGAACCACCAGGCACAGACGTATGCAAGACATGGGTTTCAGCTGTCGCATTCCTTGTGTCAAGCCACTCTTGAACAAGAGACAGCGTCAGAAGCGTCTCGCCCAGGTTAAAGACAAAACTGCTGCTGAGTGGTCCAAAGTTATGTTCTCTGATGAAAGTAAATTTTGCATTTCCTTTGGAAATCAGGGTCCCAGAGTCTGGAGGAAGAGAGGAGAGGCACAGAATCCACGTTGCTTGAGGTCCAGTGTAAAGTTTCCACAGTCAGTGATGGTCTGGGGTGCCATGTCATCTGGTGGTGTTGGTCCATTGTGTTTTCTGAGGCCCAAGGTCAACGCAGCCGTCTACCAGGAAGTTTTAGAGCACTTCATGCTTCCTGCTGCTGACGAACTTTATGGAGATGCAGATTTCATTTTCCAACAGGACCTGGCACCTGCACAAAGTCTGTTGTTTCTGTTTCAGTAAATAAATCAAATGCAGGTGACCAGTGTTCCCCCTGAGGTGAGTGTGTGTGAGTACAAACTTCTGCGGGCACACACAACTTTTCTCACAAGTTTCATACTCATTTTCTGGTGGCACACAAAGAAACATAATGATTATAAAGAACAAATGGCACAGCAGTCCATCCCCCAGTAATCAGTAATTGAAGTTGTCATGAAACCAAAAATCAAATCATTTGCAAATTGACTTTAAAGTGACAGAATTTGTTTGTCATATGCCTGCTATTTGAAAGCATTATTTACTTTCAAGTAACCCTGGTTTGTAAATGAAAATCACGAAATAATGTATTTCAACAAATAACCATAATAATATATACAGTACATCTGGAGACAGCAATGGGTGAATTTTACTTAATACTGGGTCAGAACAATTGCTAATGCTCACTAAGTGTCACATTTCTTAACCAATCCAGCACCCCATAGAGGCAGTAATTTTGCACTGCAAAGATCAATGTTCTTGTTAACTCTAAAACCCTATTAAAACATATAAACGTGTGTTGCATATGCTGAGAGTGCATTGCATGTTTTAGAGTTAAACATAACCTTTCTGTAGCATTAGATTATACAAAGGCATTCGACTGCATCAGTGGACGAATGGTAAACATGAATGATATGTTGTTGCAGGTGCTGTGTGTTCTCTCTGTTCAAAGTTAACAATGATAGAGTAGGAGTTAATGTAAGCATGAAAGAATTTGCAGCTTTATTCATGAAAATAAGAAATACAAATATGCATTTGAAATAAACAGTGTGTCATGTGATGTTTAAAGGACTGCTGTTAAGAGAACTGATAACGAAGAGCCACAGGAGTTGCAGATTTCAGTACTCAAAACTCGACTCGATCAACAAATCTGCCTAACAACACCAATAAAATCATGGACAACGCCCACCACATCTACCTTCTGACTACATGTTTAAACAAATAGCTAAATAAAGTTAACATTACTGTCTAATTGGAAATGCAAATATGTTGTAACAAAATAAGCATAGCATTTTAACACTTCGTACATCCATAGACCACAGTGCTTATTTAAATACTATTTGCTGCTGTTATGTCACATAGCGTGTCAATAATTAAAATGACAGAAAGATATTGTATCAGGTAGAGGTACGTCTGAAATGAGTTGGAGCCCAGTAGCTGATATGGTCTACGTGTGTGTGTGTGTGTCTCCACTTTCACAGTGCTCCTTACAACGTGCAAATTAATATTTAAGCTTCAGTTACCTAGCTCTCCTGCGCTCATTTTCTCTTAGCATCAAGTCTTCTGTTCAATATCTTTTGCTGTCTCCTTGAAACCCTGGTGGCAGTTTAAAATACATGGACTGGAGAAATAAGGGGCAGGTGTTTTAGGAAGAAGCCCTGTGGGTGGGCTATTCAGTGCAGGATTTTGTCGCAATTCACTACACACTTTTTAACAGATTGTCCCCAGACGTGTATTTTCACTTGAGAATCACATCTGCCCCCACAAGATTAATAACCCCGATGTGAAGTAGAATATCTGATTGAATCTCAAGCTATTGAATTTAGTGGAGAACCCCAGGGACAGTGGTGTAGGACAAATTAGATCTACAGCCAAGTTGACAGGCCATGTAACATTTGGAATATTCTAAGAATCATGCTTCTTTATTTGCATTGATTCTCTATGTGAAGTGTAACCATTTGAAGGAAAAAACACTTTCTATAAAATGTGTAAATAAAAACTATAAACTGCAGAGTAGATTATATAAATGACAGCAAGTCAGTGTTCAACACAGAGCATCCGTCACCAGACTCCATTCAAAGTATAGCCAAACATTTTCTAATCCTTGATCTCTTTAGTTACCTTTTTTTGAAGGTTCAAAAATGGTCATGATGAAGCCCTTTACTTACTTCTATTATTTTTGTCTTCTTTGAAACTTTTTGTTCCTGGGTTTGACTTCTGCCTGATATTGGGTTAGGTTAAGATTTGTAAAAGAATGAAAATATGGATGCGTGAATGGAACAAAGTCATTCATTTTTATAAACCTGAAATATGTTTCTTGCTGGTTGTCGTTTTTGCAAGTTTGGAATGTAATTCTGCTTTTATGTACTGATAGAAATGCAGTGTTGTGATGTTTTTATCAATTTCACATCAACTTTGAATGATTTTAATCTTGTTGAATTTAAAATTTTTCTTAGAAGGTTTTCGATTAAGTTTTTTTTTTTTTTTTTTTAAACTTCCAATCATGGACAACATTAAGTATGCCAGCTCACTTTGAGCTATGAAGGTGGGGTGTGAAATAGGGGTGGTGATTTAAACAGCAAATAGCAATATAAATATCTGTTATGTATGGAGAGAACATGTTACAAATGTTAAAAATGAACATAACCTGTTTTTAAAGGGAAAAATATTCTCTAAAGCCAGATTATGCTTTGGTATTCAGTGTCTGGACTTGATAAAAAAGTGAGTGATGCATTGCAACTGGGTGTATCTGTTACACACAGTTACTATGATGCAGTCAGAGTAAATGTGTGGTTCAAAATATTGGCAGCTATGTCTGTAAAAAGATGAACTTTAGCATGCATTATGTCTAAATGATGTGCCATCACACCCAGTTGAAAGAAGGTGAAAAGAACTTCTATTAACACTGGAATCCCTGAAGCCTACAAAAAAACTTGCAGTCCCGGGCCACCTTTAAATTCCTTCGCACCTCTCCATCCATGTCCTTTTTGTTTTGTAAATGTGTCGATCAGCGCAAGCAGCCTGCTATTCCATCCCCTATCCCCAACACTGCAGAAAGAGCAAAAAGTTCTCCCAGCTCAAGTCTTGTTTATCAGGTTGTGAGGTACCTGGAGCTGTATAGGGTAAATAATACATCGTTATTTGAAACATACACATTTCATGTGTGTTCTGTGTCTGTGTACATTTAGGATGACAGGAAATGCGAAAAATGCAAGAAATATTGAACACATAACTAAAAAATGAAATGTTTTTTCATATTTTGGTGGTAATTGACAAAATGTAGACATGAAGTGTATAATGTGTGAAGACTGAAGTCCCAATATCAAATAAACTCTTTCACAAAAGGTACAAGTATAACAAAACAAGTGTGCTTTTATTCAAGAATATAACTGTAGAAAAAGAGCTCGGGTTAGGGTATGACATTGACACCACATTGACACAACCACATGGGTGGTGCAGCAGTAAGAACTGTTGACTCCTA
Organism: Polypterus senegalus; assembly: GCF_016835505.1. Lineage (NCBI taxonomy): Eukaryota > Metazoa > Chordata > Cladistia > Polypteriformes > Polypteridae > Polypterus > Polypterus senegalus. The sequence continues at coordinate 121,897,681 of NC_053166.1, read as the reverse complement.
ATCAAGACGTCCCCGGGTCGAACCCGGGCACATCTGCTTTGAATAGTGAGCTGCTCTTATTCTTATTATTATAGAATAAAAATATACATTTGATTTGACACTGTAACAGCCAATGTAAATTTATAGTACTTACAAAAGTTAGTTTTTTTTTTTTAATTCACTATTATTCTTTGTCACGTTCACATTCACGCTCCCCCTGATATGACACTGCTTATTTTTAAATAATGATGTGCTATTACAGAGTTGAACTTGGATCAGAATGAGAGTTCTACATCGGAGAAAGAGAACAGAAGCCCTCTCCACAAGAAAAGTCCAATCACACAAGAAAAATGCAGCCACACAAGGCTTAAAGGTGAAAGATGGCGCCATTTGGATGAAGCAACACTTAGTCTGCCCCACACGTGTCCTTCAAAGAAAAAAAAAGTGCTTACTGAGTTTGCCAAAGTATCGTGCAAAATAGTGCTGGGCGGTATGACCAAAATTCTATATCATGGTATTTTTCAAAATTATACCAGTTTCACGGTATTCGATGGTATTTTCTTCCCATGCATGAGTGGATGTTAACCACATTTTCCACTGCAATTGCTGCAGTAGACTGGCTAAGAATAACCTATTCCACTGTCATGAGAATTGTACAAAAAACATTTTAATGTGCACACAAGTATTAATACAGGTTTGCATGGCACCATAAAGTGATAGTTTTCAAGGGGGTGGCAATAATGAAGAGAAGGAATCATATTGCATGACAGTTGCAGACAAAATACAGAACCTTTTTATTGAACAAATTTTGCAAACAACGTAAACTAAAATTTTGACAACATATTTTCAACCATCCAAAGAGGCATTTAGACTTAGTAAAATATTCAGAGGTGCTTGTCAAAAGTTGTATTGCACTGAACATGTCTTAGAAAAGGAATAAATAGTAAATATTTTTGTAAACCAACTACACTTTCTGTTAATGTTAACAATCTCTGTCCACTGACACGTTAAAGTGACTTTTTAAACTACTTTACCATAATTAAAATGCATTATATTTAAACTAATAAATAATAACAATAAAATTAATAATAGTGCAACTTCCAGTAATAATACTATTACTTCAAAATTTCAAGTCCAGGTTCATTACACAGTATTCACCAAATAAAAAAAATAAATAAATAAAACAAGTGCAACTTGGTGATGACATCTTTACCAACTGAACCATCATTTAGGCAAAATGCATTAATATGGACCTTGCTTCAAGCTAAGCTATATACATAAATAATAAAACTTCAACTTGCATTTATAATGCTATTTGTGGTATAGCTCTACGGATTCGTATTGGAGCCACGGTGAAGAAAAAAAAATATGGACACAGGGAAGAAAAAAAAAACTATATGTCGAGAATAAAGTCGATGTGTTGACTTTATTCTCGACATTTCCACTTTAATCTCGATGCTTATGTTGAGATTAAAGTTGACATTTCCACTTTATTATTGCTATTTATGTTGAAATTAAAGTTGACATTTCCACTTTATTCTCATAGTTTATTTTATAATTAGAGTAGAATGTCGTAAACTAAACTTCATCTTAAAATCAATGTTTAACTTGCTACATTTTCTCATACCCCATCATAAGTTAATGTAGCACATTAAATGCTTTGTGTTAAGTGTTCCCTTACCCAGTTGTTAATTATTACATGCTTCTTAAACTGACTTCCTCTACACTAAGAGGATGTGCAGGCAGCGATCACTGCACGGAATACATTCACTTCATGATATTCCTGCTCTCTGAAAATTTAGAATGCTAAGATAAATACTTGATATCATTTTCATGATGAAATGCATTAAAGCATGTATTAAAGTTGCACGGTGGTGTGGCGGCAGTGCTGCCTCGCAGTAAGAGGTCCCCAGGTGTACGTTCAGTGTAGAGAACTTTATGGCAGGTGTGACGAGGTTCCAAAAAACTGGATGTATGAATGGGTATTGCACAGGTGTAACTGAAATATTGTGTAAAAGTTGGGTTCGTGATCTGGTGGTCGGAGTCACAAACACAGAATTCAATAGATGTTCTTCTGAGTGGACTTTCTTTATTGCATGCGTGCTGTCTCTGTCTGACGTACCAAATCTCCAGTTCCTATCCTTCCTTTTTCTTTCTCCACATAACCAATCACCACACGATAAACGTCTTTGTGAAATTAAAACTAGTTATAAACTTAGACCACGGAGTGTTCAGATCTTTAAAAAAATATCTTCGTTATAAATGTTTAATTATGCCGTCCATTCAGTGTTGCGCCCATCCCAGCAAGCATTTTGTGTGAGGCAGGAGCAAATCCTGAACGCCAGCATATCGCAGGGTAAATATGACCAATACATACACTAGCAGGGTTAATATACCATAACAAAACCCCACATCCTACATGACTTCGAAGGGAAACTGAAGCACACCAAGTAAACCCACCAGAAAAACATGCAAATTCAAGGCAGGGTACACCCAAGACCCCCTTGCTATGAGGCAGCAGTGCAACCTCCGTGCCACCGTGCTCCCACATGATTAATACATGCTTTAATGCATTTCATGATGAAAATTATATTATGTATTTATCTTAACAAGGGCACTTAACAAGTGTAGTGGATAGCGCTGCTGCCTCGCAATTAGGAGACCCGGGTTCGCTTCCCAGGTCCTCCCTGTGTGTTTGCATGTTCTCCCCGTGTCTGTGTGGGTTTCCTCCCACAGTCCAAAGACCTGCAGATTAGGAGCATTGGCGATTCTAAATTGTGCATGGGGTGTGGGGGTGTGTGCACCCTGCAGTGGGCTGGTACCATGGGGTGGTGCCCTGCCTGGGGTTTGTTTCCTGCCATGTGCCCTGGGATTGACTCAAGCAGACCCCTGGGTTAGGATATAATGGATGGATTTATCTTAGCATTTTAAATGTTCAGGGAGCAGAAATATCATGAAATTAATATATTCTGTGTGCTGCCTGCGCCTCCTCCTAGTTCAAGAGGAAGTCAGTTTAAGAAGCACGTAGCGATTAACATGGCTCAGGGAACACTTAACACATAGCATTTAATGTGCTACATAACTTATAAGAGGGTTTGAGAAAATCTAGTAAATTAAATATTCATTTTAAGATGAAGTTTAGTTTACGATGTTTTACTTTAATGAAAAATTCAGCATCAATATAAGCATCGAGATTAAAGTGGAAATGTCAAGAATAAAGTCAACATGTCATCAACACTATTACACATGACCCAGGTGCATTACACAGTATTGGAAAAAAAATAAAACAAGTACAACTTGGCTTGCAGTATTATCCAGCAGTATAGAAACCGTATTCACAGATTTGAACATAATGGTCCTTATCCGACCTTTTAAAACCAAAGTATCTCCAGGCAACGGACGCGACTCCTTTTTTTCAGCAAAAGTTCTTCTGCGTCGTCATGTTCAACTTTATCGTCTGCTACAGCTTCAGTTTCGGAATGTTCTCTGTCCATTTTCACCGCGCAATGCCTCCACTACCGCATGTAATCCTTTGCATGCGTGTTTAGCGGTGCAGCAGTGAAAAAGGTCCCCCGTTAAACAGTTTCCCACTATGCCACGTTCCGAACGTTGTTTAGGCAATTTAAACAGGTGTTGCGGTATAAGAAAAATCCATATCATAACAAAAATAAAAAACGGTTTTCGGTATGAACCGGTATACCGCCCAGCACTAGTGCAAAGTCCTATTTGTGATTGTTTTGTGATGGTCTTTATATAAAGAACATTTACATATTACTTATGTAAAAGCCACACTGAATGTTATTTACCTTGATTTATTTACTTATCTTCCTACAGCGTAAAGTGACAAGTAGACTGCATTGCTTCCTGTGTTTGATCGACACAGGCATGCTCACAAAGTACATGTGTACTTAAGTGACTTTAGCTGCACGTGGAAGCTCCTGTTGTTACGGTTCTGCCTTTGTCCAGAAACAGTTTCATAAGCTTTATGAACTTAGTCTTGGAAAGTCTTTTTTCTGTGGTATCTTTTCCTGAATTAGGAGTAGCATTGCCCATGTACTGGAGTGGCATTGCACATGTACAATATTAGGAAAATAGTACTTATTTACAGTTGCATAGTGTGCGACAGGAGCTTCCACCTGCAGCTAAAGTCACTTCAGTACAAAACAGAAGACGCTGCTGGAGAGGTGTGAAGGAATTTTAGGTGTGCCGGGATAACAGGAGTTTTTTCGTAGGCTTCAGGGATTTTAGTGTTAAGTGAATCTAAGTGAATAACTAAAATAAGTTGAAACTATTGTCTAATTGTAAATGCCAAGCATGCCATACCCGAATATGTGGACCACAATATCAAATCAAGTGTTATTCTTAAGACATTTATTTTGACACAATACCATTGCCTTGACAAGTCTTAAATTTTTCTAGCCATCAAGATGTCGCTTTGGTTGTGTTTTTGGGTTTTACCTCAAACATTTACCATGTAAGGACCACGAGAGAATCAGTGGTGGGTTTATAGAAAGAACTCCTTTGAGCATAGCCTTTTCAGTGGCACATTTTGCCACATTCTGCTACAATGTCTAACTTTACTCAGAACCATTACATTTTCAAGGTGAGGCCCTGAAATAAAATTTATTAGTGGTTTTAGCGAAATAGGTCAGGTTTATCAGTTTATTAGGACCAGTATTTCCAAAGTTGCTGCAGACATGTTCTGGGCATTTTGTTAATTTGAAATCAGCAACCTGTTACTCAGAAATATATCTAATGATTGAAGTCTGTATATTGTAGAATTTTAACAAAGGTACAGTTTTATTTTAAAACTGTTTTGGTTTTCTTAGTCATTGGATATAAAGCGCTGGGTGCTCACTGTGGACTAGACAAGATAACAGCTGAAATCTGCCTGTTAGTTTAACTCTGTAGAAGGTTAATGATTTATGAAAGTGGATGGCATTAAAGTAACTAGTAATTTTCCAAAACCAGCTATAGTAACAAGTGCTTGTTTGAGCATTTCATTATACATTATTTTGTTTGCCTTCCTTACAGAAGCATCTTCAGGAGTTGTTAAGAAATGAACAGGCAAAAAGCAAAAAGTACATTAGCATGATGAGACGAGATGATGAGAAAATTAATCTTGTGATGGTGAGTAGCCTTATTTTGTGTGGGTCCCTTATAGTAAGATTGTAGCAAACGTTTTACCCAAGTTATACACAAATCCTCATGTTTCTTCATGGTACATCAGTGCTTCTCAAGTTAAGTCCTTGCACTCGTAATGTGGCGGCAGGTATTTACTTCAGCCAGCCAGAAAATCGAGTGATTTAACCTGTAATCGGTCTTATTGTTTACTTAGCTGATCTTATCGTTTCTTCTTTTGTACCCTTCATAAATTTGCAGTGCTATGAGATTTACATTTATAAGAAATTTAAAAATATTTTATGCCACAGTTTTAGATTTTAAACACCTTTTTCATTTTCCCAATAATGCATCTATTGTATTATCAGGACACAATTAAGGGCTTTTGCTCCCTTAATAGTTTCTTAATAATAACAATTAATGAGAAGCAGAGTAGACTGCAGGCCAAACAACACTGAATGCTGAAAAGCTGAGAAGACTTCAGTGTCAGACCTGTGATCATGCTCATTAGTAAATAAAAACAGAACACTGGAAATGTATGAGAATCCTGATGATGACAAAGGCAATTTAAAAAATTGGTAAAATATAATTGTCCCCATGTAACATGCATAAACACTTGCTACATACAGTACCAATAAAAATTTAGCAGACCCACGTGAATATTAAAAATAAGCCCTGTAAGGAAGCAGGGAGGTTTTTTGTTTCAAAAAGAAAAAGATAAATGCTATTACTTGTAACTTGGATGGATGCAGCCATTTCATAAGACAAGGGCTGACCATGGGGAAGAAGCCAAACCATTGCAGGGCACCCTCACTCAGTGTGCCATGTAAGCCCATCCCTTAACCACGTGTTTTTTTTTTTTTTTTGTGTGTGTGTTGACGAAAACCTTGAGAATTCTGCCCCCATAGGAGTTACGGGTACAATCTCTATGCAAGGAAATGTGCACAGCAAGATTTAAATTCAGGGCTTTGGAGCCAGGTTGCCACTTATTTTGTAAAAACAATGTTTGTCAATACTCCATCTAATGCAAGTTAGTCTTGAATTAACTGAATCTATGTTCAACAATCTTTCATTGTGAAATATTAACGGATTACAACAATTTCAATTTCAACATCATTTGTTGTAATCCAAACTTGGATTAGGCACAGTAGTTACACTACTTCTCTGTTGATTATCTGATAATTTAATAGATCCACAAATGGTTTTAAGTATGTGTGTAAATAATACACATTTCCACTGTTCAGGTGATCTCTCTTGTCAGTTCATAATTATGTTTATGCTGCTGTGAACTAATTAGTTCTTATTAGTTATAAGTGATTGTTTGGGGACATGTTGAGGATATATGACTGTGGTTTCATATTCTTTGGAGATTTTTTTTGACTATTTTACTAATTTTGGGACATACTGGGGACAAAGATGTAATTTAAAATGTGTGTGAAAAGTAACTGGGCCTACAGCCAAGTACCTTCCCTCCTTCTACACAAAGATGACAGGGATGTGCCATCTGCCCCTTTGATCCTGTACTGTACAGCTGTGGCCAAAAGTTTTGAAAATGACACAAATATTAATTTTCACAAAGTTTGCTGCTTCACTGTTTTTACGTAGTTTTTTTCAGATGTTTCTATGGTATACTGAAGTATAATTACAAGCATTTCATAAGTTTCAAAGGCTTTTATTGACAATTACATTAAGTTTATGCAAAGAGTCAGTATTTGCAGTGTTGGCCCTTCTTTTTCAAGTCCTCTGTAATTTGCAGATAAAGAATGGCACCAAAACATCCTCTCAACCATTGGTTTGGGGGAAAAAAACATCAAAATTTTGAGTCCATGGCCAGAAAACTCCCCAGACCTTAATCCCATTGAGAACTTGAGGTCAATCCCTCAAGAGGCGGGTAGACAAACAAAAACCAAAAGCAACTCCAAGCATTGATTATGCAAGAACGGGCTGCCATCAGTCAGGATTTGGCCCAGAAGTTTATTGACAGCATTCCAGGGTGAATTGCAGAGGTCTTGAAAAAGAAGGGTCAACACTGCAAATATTGACTCTTTGCATAGACTTAATGTAATTGTCAATAAAAGCTTTGAAACTTATGAAATGCTTGTAATTATACTTCAGTATACCATAGAAACATCTGACAAAATATCTAAAAACAATGAAGCAGCAAACTTTGTGAAAATTAATATTTGTGCCATTCTCAAAACTTTTGGCCACGGCTGTATTCATGTACTCGGTTGTGTCTCCACAACAGGGTTTGTGTCTTGAGGAATATTTGCTCATACAAACAATGTAATGGTTCAGATATTGACTGTGTATTAATCTCAGAAATGTCTTTTTTCCATTTTAATTGTTCAATCATTTCTGATGATATTATAAGAAATCAAGAAATGTGTTTCTTGATTCTAAAGAGCGACCCAAGAGTTTGCCTACTTTACATGCACAGGGTGGCACTGTTTTGCTATATTGGCTTCTTTGCTCCTGCTATCAAGTATGAATGCCTTAAAGATCAGAGATATGATCTGAGTGCCTGTCCTGCTACTGATGAGACTTAACACAATATGCAAGTAAGTGCACAATAAGCTAGACTGAGGACTCCATGACAATTTCATATGGACCTCTCTTCCCTGAGCAACTTGATTTTTTTTTTCTTTTGTTGGTGCTAATACCCCCATCTTAAACTACTCAGTTAAACCACTTGCAATTAAATATAAAATTACTCACTCTAAATGCACAAATAAAGTATAGTTAAAGTAACATGCAATTAAAGACAAAAGAAGCCATTCAAATGTGTAATATGTACATAGAAAAAATACTAAATACTCTTTTGAGAGTGGTTCTTAAAGAGACAAAATATAGTAGCATGTAGAGATCGCCAGAGTTTTTGCATTCAATTAAAATACTAGTTTAAAAACAGTCATATGAAAAAGTTTGGGAACCTCTCTTTAGATTTTTCTTTATCATTGGCTGAGCTTTCAAAGTATCAACTTCATTTTAATATATGACATGCCTTATGGAAACCGTAGTATTTTAGCAGTGACATTAAGTTTATTGGATAAACAGAAAATATGCAATATGCATCAAAGCAAAATTAGACAGGTGCATAAATTTGGGCACCCCAACAGAGATATCACATCAATATTTAGTTGAGCCTCCTTTTGCAAATATAACAGCCTCTAGACACCTCCTATAGCGTTTGATGAGTGTCTGGATTCTGGGTGGAGGTATTTTTGACCATTCTTCTATACAAAATCTCTCCAGTTCAGTTAAATTTGATGGCTGCCAAGCATGGACAACCTGTTTCAAATCATCCCATAGATTTTCAATGATATTCAAGTCAGGGGATTGTGACGGCCATTCCAGAACATTGTACTTCTCCCTCTGCATGAATGCCTTTGTAGATTTCGAACTGTGTTTTGGGTCATTGTCTTGTTGGAATATCCAACCTCTGCGTAACTTCAACTTTGTGACTGATGCTTCAACATTATCCTGACGAATTTGTTGATGTTGAGTTGAATTCATTGAAGCCCCAGTCCCTGAACTAGCCACACAGCCCCACAGCATTATGAAACCGCCACCAAATTTGACAGTAAGTAGCAGGTTTTTTTCTTGGAATGCGGTGTTCTTCTCCCGCCATGCAAATCGCTTTTTGTTATGACCAAATAACTCACATTTTGTTTGTTCTGTCCAAAGCACTTTGTTCCAAAATGAATCTGGCTTGTCTAAATGAGCATTTGCATGCAACAAGCGACTCTGTGGCGTGAGTGCAGAAAGGGCTTCTTTCTCATCACCCTGCCATACAGATGTTTTGTGCAAATTGCTCTGAATTGTAGAACGATGTACAGACACACCATCTGCAGCAAGATGTTCTTGCAGGTCTTTGTAAGTGATCTGTGGGTTGTCTATAACCATTCTCACAATCCTGCGCATATGTCGCTCCTGTATTTTTCTTGGCCTGCCAGACCTGAGCTTAACAGCAACTGCGCCTGTGGCCTTCCATTTCTTGATTACATTCCTTACAGTTGGAACTGACAGTTTAAACCTCTGAGATAGCTTTTTGTAGCCTTCCCCTAAACCAGGATACTGAACAATCTTTGTTTTCAGATTTTTTGAGAGTTGATTTGAGGATCCCACACTGTCACTCTTCAGAGGAGAGTCAAAGGGAAACACAATTTGCAAATGACCACCTTAAATACCTTTTCTCATGATTGGACACACCTGTCTATGAAGTTCAAGGCTTAACAAGCTAATCCAACCAATTTGGTGTTGCAAGTAATCAGTATTGAGCATGCATGCATTCAAATCAGCAAAATTACAAGGGTACCCAAATTTTTTGCACAGCCAGTTTTTCACATTTAATTTAATTTCATACAACTAAATACTGCTTCACTAAAATCTTTGTTCAGAAAACACTCCAGTACACAGATGTTCCTAGAAAATGAAAGACATACCACTGTTATCTTTTTTGTTGAAAGCAGAGTAAATTATTATGCGGGCTGAGAGGGGTTCCCAAACTTTTTCATATGACTGTATTTCAATTCTTGATATCTATTTGATATTACAGCTAAAACAGAAGTCGCATTCAACCACTTTTACATAAAAGTACCTTCATTATTAGAGTAAACAATATTGTCCCTTTTTTTGTAATATGATATATATAACTACTAACAGTAAAAACAACTTTAAAATGCACTTATACCCATCAAGTAGTTACCTAACTATTATTTATGTAAATTAGTATTGCCATTCATAAATATCAAAATACAACACAGAGCTTGAATTTTAATGTGTGTTAGGCAGGGCAGGGTTGTAATCTTGAAGGGCTTTCAGTATAGAGTTTATAAAGAATGTTGTCATGAATTAGCTGATTTATTTTATCATGAACACATTCTATACTTGTTTGACATTTTGTCTCTAGCAACTGAGATATACTGCTTAAAATCAATACTAAAAGTAAAAATGTAAACAATACAGTAATCCCTCCTCGATGGGCATTCCAGAACCCCCCCACGATAGATGAAAATCCGCAAAGTAGAAACCATATGTTTGTATGGTTATTTTTTATATATTTTAATCCCTTATAAACTCTCCCACACTATTAACATTATTACAGCCCTCTAGACATGAAATAAAACCCTTTAGTCAAAAGTTTAAACTGTGCTCCATGACAAGACAGAGATGACAGTTCTTTCTCACAATTAAAAGAATGCAAACATATCTTCTCTTCAAAGGAAGCGCCCTCAGGAGCAGAGAATGTCAGAGAGAGAGCGCGAGATAAAAGCAAACAATCAAAAAATCAATACGTGCTTTTAAGTATACCGAAGCACTGCGATAAAACGGCATTTTGTAGAGGAGCGTCCGTATCCTCTAGGCAAACAGCCTCTGTGCAAACAGCCCCTCTGCTCACACCCCCTCCGTCAGGCGCAGAGAATGTCAGAGAGGGTAAGAGAGAGAGAAAAGCAAACAATCAAGCACCGTGCGGGAAGCATATCTTATATCATTGAGGAGTTTTAGTTAATATGTAATACATGCTCTGATTGGGTAGCTTCTAAGCCATCTGCCAATAGCATACCTTGTATGAAATCAACTGGGCAAACAACCTGAGGAAGCATGTACCATAAATTAAAAGACCCATTGTCCGCAGAAATCCACGAAACAGCGAAAAATCCGTGATATATATTTAGATATGCTTACATTTAAAATCCGCGATAGAGTGAAGCCGCAAATGTCGAGCGATTACTGTATTATGTACTGCTAAATTAGTGAAGTCCCAGATAATTCAGGATATTTTCATTTAAGTAAGACTCTTTAAAGTTGTTTTTCAAATAATTTTTTTTTAATTCCAGTTAGTCAGAAAATCACTCTGCTAGGTTTGTAATATTTGCAATTGTAACATTATAAATTATTTGCATAATTAGCTGGCTTGGTGGACGGCTGCGGCCCTTTTTCATCTGGGAGGCCAATGTACTGGAGGGACCTGAGGAGCAGACGTGAATAGGGCACTGCCACCCCAGAGCGCTAGATGGCAGCCCCCCTGGGTTGCAGCGGCACCTCGGATTCCTGCAGGGCTCCATGGGAGTTGCAATTTGGCACTGCCATGTTGGGTTCCATGGGGGCCACCGGGGCAGCCGTGGAGCCCTACTTTGTGTTCCCAGAGTACTTGGGAGTACTTCCAAATAATGCTGATGAGCCACCTGAAGTGCTCTCAGGTGCAACATATAAGGACTTGATTCACCTAACTTGAGTTGGAAGGGAAAGGATACTGCCCCGCCACTGCGGCTGCTGCTGCTTCTTGCCTGAGGAAAAGTGATGGCGGAAGGACAGAAGGAAGAAGAACTGCTGTATTTAACAGTGTATTGTACTGTGTGCTGGGACTGTGCATTTGTGGGGAAACGCAAGGAAAGTGTTTCTAACTATAAATAAACGTGTGTATTGCTGTTGTGTTGGGTGTTTGGGGCTGCTGGAGCACCCTGGTGGTCTTACTGGTTTAAAAACTTACTAAAGAGTAATATTTAACAAATGAATCAGATTAATTAAAATGTAAAAAATTTCAAATGTCACAATTTAAAAAAAATTAAAAGTCACAAACACCTGGGGCCTCATGTATAAAAAAACCTTTCATAGATTCCATATTAAATTTTTCCTTACATTAGAAAGGCAAAAAGGCTGTATGCACAAAAAAGTCACATTCATGACATTTGGATCACAAATGCACTATGTTAAGGGCACTAAATCTAAAATAGAGGGTATTGATTCCTCCATTTTTGAAGCCACAGTTAATGTAAATGTGTTAATTAACTAATTAGGTGCATAGTATAGTGACACAGTAGTATTGCTGCTGCTGCGTCATAGTAAGGAGTCCAGGGGTCACATCCCTGGTCCTCCCTGTTTGGAGTTTGGATCTGTGTCTGCAGGGGTTTGCTCCAGTTTCCTCACTTAGTCCAAAGATATGCAGGTTAGGTGAACTGGCAATGCTAAATTGTCCCTTGATGTACATGTATGTGTTCACCCTACAATTGGCTGGCACTCCATCCATGGTTGTTCCTGTTTAACCCATTGCCTTCTCCTGCCCTTGATAAGTGGGGTTTAGAGGATCAACAAATTACTATAATCTGTCCATCCCAAAACCGCTCATAACTGCATGCTGTCAATCTTTAAAACAGAAAGAGAAATACTCTGTTCAATTTCAATTACAGGCTAGTTCACTGGGTATGACGTTAATCTGCAAGCAGGTCCTACCAACTTACAGGGAAAATGTACATATTGGTGGCAGGATTGGCACTCCAGCCACTTTAAAAAAACCTTACACTGTTCCAGTGTGGTGCTGAAGTGTCACCCACTTCACTTGGGTCCCAATCCAGGTGGTTTGTCATGTGGTGTGAGCGGCAGTGCACCATCAGCGCATGCTCCCAACCTCTCCTCCTCTCCTCACTGTTTCAGATTTCGTCTGAGAGAGTCATTTTCTACTTGAATATGTTGCACACACTATGTTCCTCTTTTACATGTTTGAAACCCACTTGCCCCTGATAGTCTGCCCATATGGACAATAAAAAGATTATCTGGAACAATATAATCTTCATTCATTTCTCATCCCCATTTTTTTCCTTTCTTGAAGTATGTTTCTATTTTTAGTAAGAACACTTCAGTAAAACATTTTTTTTTAATATGCAAGATCATTTCTTCTGAAACCTGTGGTTTCTTTTGTAGAGAAGTTCCTCCAAGCTCAAGCAGAAAGTACAAAATGAATTCCATGCCCTACACCAGATCCTGTATAATGAAGAGCAGGCAGTACTGGAAGAACTAAGAAAGGAAGAAGATGAAATGCTGAACAAACTGGAGAAACACATGCAGGAATTGAAGGAGGCTGCGAGGCAGGCTGAGGAGAAAGTTAGCATGATAGGAAACTTACTTGATGCCATTAAAGAGAACTTGATGGTGGAGGTGAGTGGAAAGCTAGGAAGCCACATAGATGTTCCTGCTTAGGGCACCTATCAAAAGTGACATAGTCACAAAAGTTATAGATGAATTTGACAGAGAACAAATTGGGAACAACACAGAGGGAAGATGAAGGAAAATGGTACAATTACACTTTTTTAAATTTCTTAACCGCATTTTCATTTAAAAATTTACTTTTTATTTCTGGATGCTGCATTATATGTTGGAGTCAAAATATTGCATTTTCTCTATAGTCTGATGTGTAAGCACTGTGATTAAGCATGTTGACTTTGCATGTGCACTTCAATTTTTTGACCTTGTTCCTCTGGAGTACTGAAAAACTGAGCATGGATAAGGTTAAAAAAATGAAACATTTGGTTGATTCAAATGGACACAAAGTGATCTCACTGATATTGGACTTATTCCTGGCCCAATGAAGTTTCTTTGAGTATTACTTTAAAAGTGCTAATACAGGCTTCTTACTAGTGTGTGTACAGTATAAGTAATGGGGTATATTTTACTCGGCTAGTTCTCCTGACTTGTGTTATCACCCATCTGGTATATGCCTGAATGACTAAAGCAAGCTACTGTATTTAGTGGAGTTGATGATACAAGATTTTTGTTAAGCCTCTAGTGATTTTAGGCTTTTTTTTTTTTCACTTCTAGCAAGCCCACAGGAAACGAGGACTTATTTAAAAAGGGAATTGGACGGATTATATCATTTATATAATAGGGTTACTTGGTGATTCCAAATTAGCCAAATGTGCAGAGGTGGGTTGAGCAGCCAAAAATTGTACTCAAGTGAGAGTAGCGTTACTTCAAAATAATATTACTCAAGTAGAAGTAAAAAGTAGTCATCCACAAAAAATGACTCAAGTAAGAGTAAAAAAGTATTTGGTGAAAAGAATACTCAAGTACTCATCATAATAAATTATTTATTTTTTAGAAATGTTGTAATAAGACAGACAAAAATATAAAATAATGTGAAAATTCTGCTATTTCCAAATAATAAAATAAAAAATGAGTAAAAATAAATAACATCTTTACAAAATAAAGATGCATAAATAACACACAGTTCCCAATCTCATTTTTTCACAACAAAGCTTTTGAAGCTAATACCTACAGTAGGTAACATTTATGTTTGAACAGTGTAAACTACTTATAATGACAAGATATCCTGTACACTGACAGTATATTACTGCATTTTCACTTGCCCTCCAAATAGCACAGCTGATAGAAAATAACATTAGAACAAGGCAGCTTGTGCACGTACAAGAAGTCTCAATTTACCATGACTGTCTGTGTCTGTGCATGTTTAGTTAAAATGTGCTTGTTCTTCACTCAGTGAAGTGATGGTTAAGCTTCAGCAGAAGTTGGTTCTCATTTTTCTTGTATTCTTTCTTTCCCTGTCCGCTGTCTGTAAGGAGTTTGTGCTACTACGCCACCACTGTTTGTGTATGGTCATGTGACTGCATGGCTATGTCTGATTTGTGAAACTGAGTCATGTGATTATTGTTCCTACATCTGATTGGTGAAACATTCATGCAGTAGATCCATTGGTGTCTTCTCTCTGACAAAAATATAGCGTATCTAATGTGTAAATGGGGGAAAAAAAGTAACAAGTCGAGTGTTGTCCAATGTAGCGGAGTAAGAGTAGCGTTTCTTTTTTTTACAAATGTGCTCAAGCAAAAGTAAAAAGTATGGTGCAGTACAATTACTCGTAGAAGTAGAATTTTTTTTTAAAAGTTACTCAAGTAAATGTAACGGAGTAAATGTAACTCATTACTACCCACCTCTGCCCATGTAGATGCGTGGATTAAGGCCTGCAATGGACTGTTGCCCTGTCTAAAGATGGTAAACAAATAACTTATTATAATTAGCAGGACATGCTGGGTATGGTTTGATAGGATAATTACCTCTATCTGGGACTGATTAAATGGAACACTGTTGGACTGATTCAGATTTGCAATATGTCATGGGAAGGGGTATTTGGATTAATTTACAGTCATTTACAATGTAATCCTATCTGGATTATATACTGCTTGTATCAGTTGATCTTGGTATAATTTTGCTATCATTTTTAGTGTATGTCTGTTGATTAATATTTAAAACTTTCAATTGGTTGTAAACTGTACCAACTTCTATCAGTGTTCATCAGTTTAAAAGATATTTAGAAATTTACATGAGGCGATCGCCTTGTGTAACAAAACAATAGATAAATTGGGAATAGTCTGTTTGAATGCTTGAACAAGACATAGTAGGTGGACGGTGTACATATTGTTCATATCTGTCAAGGTGTACAAAAGAAGTGCAAAACCCTGGAAGAGCTAAAATTTGTGGTTGGGGACAGGGAAGTCTGGGTTGACCTTCTTGGCCTGCAGTCACCGTGACCTTCACCAGGAAATGCAGTTTCAGAAGATGAGATGAGATGAGGGTTGGTGAGCTTTGTTGGGCTGAATGGCCTGTTCTTGCCACAATTTTTCTAATGTTCTAATAACTTTAAAAGCTACACTAAAGTAACAAATGCTAGGTTCAGAAATGGGTAATTTTTGGGAAAAGGCTGTTGTAAAATATTTTTGTTGAAGAAAAATTAAACTCAATTAAATGAGACATTATTAAGATAAGTCCATAAATGTCATAAGCCTAGGGCAGTCTACAGGTACTCCGGTTACCATTAAAATACTTTTCATCTTTGCATTTGGCCAGGTTTATACTTCACGCAACGCATGCTCCAGCGGACACTCCCGCTACGCAAGCGTTTTACTGTTTATATTTGCATGCGTACTTTACGTAAATCTGGAAGAATCCACTAGGTGGCAGTGCGAGATATTATCACGGTGAGAACAAGTTCGGCTTCGCTGTGTTGTGAATTGCCTGGAACACCCATTAAATTCCGATGACACCTTACCGCAATATCTCTGAAAATGTTGTTTAATGATTACATCCATCGATCCAGGGATGTGTCCATTCCAGCAAGCATTGGGCATCAAACCATTCATCAAACATCTAAGCGCACACATCAGTCCCGTAGTATCCTCAAAGCTGCTTTCTGTCACATTTTGATAGTAAACAGAGGCTCTGACATTCCATACCAACTTTTATCACACTGCGCCCCCCTTTTTGCTGGTACTGCAACTCGTGCACACGTCACGTTAATTTCTGAGGGCCTGCTCAGAGGACGCGTCAAATGAACGCTGGGAACACGTGGCAGCCATGATGCGTGCATGTGCACGTTCTAAACATGAAGTATAAACAAGCCCTTACAGTAAATTGTCTGAAATCCTACAATAGTTCAAGTATTGCCACTTTTTTGATTCCTTTAAGCAAAAAAATATGTTGCTAACCATAATGAGTTAAGTATTGACAGAGTCAGCCAGTCAGTCAGTTATTACCCAACCCGCTATATCATAACACAGGGTCACGGGGGTCCGCTGGAGCCAACCCCAACCAGCATAGGGCGCAAAGCCGGAACAAATCCCTGGCATGGCGTTAGCCCACTGCAGAGTATTGACAGATTTACATGAAAATATGTAAAGCTTGAATACCAGAAATAATTTGTAACTAGCGACTGGGAGCCTGATCGAATCGGGCTACAAATTCTACGTTTGTGAAATCCATACTTTCTCTGCAAGGAATTATTTGTTTTTTCAAGTACTTGAAATGATTTTATCATCATGGCATTGATTTGTGCTTAAAATAGACCTTTTCGGCCGATGTAATGAAGAGCTGCCTGTTTAAACGGGGCTGCAAGACGTGAACTCAGCTCTTCGGCACACCTCATTTGATTTTTTCCAGCAAAAAAAATTTTCAAAACAAACCGTATTTTACGACTCTAATCAGAGTCAGAGTAATAATTATGTTGGAGTGGTCATTTTAGATCTGAGATTGGCTAAAATTTAAACAATGACCGTTGTTAATTTCCAGCCATCATTATTCAGTTTGCCAATAGATTTCAGAAGGACAGATGCCAAAACCGAACTGGCAATATACCAAGCAAACGGCGATACGTTCTAAATTATGGTTCCGGAGCTGTCGAAGGGTTTAAATCAGTTGACGATGTTAGTCCTGGAAAGTACACCCCACCAAACCAACGTTCCAAAAACCAACCGAACTTACTGTTATCTGCTCAAACCAACACCGACTTACTATACTCGGCCATCCAGCGGCATCAATGAAGCATTCGAACATTCTTAGCCAATCATGCAATACTGCGTCCGCGTTTGCCACGTTATGTTCTAACTACAGAGGCAGAGTCCCATTGCATGGTTCTAACTTGTATTGAGTCGAGGTATTGACGCGAACACCATACATACGGGGTATTGAGGCGAACACCATACATACGGATAGTATCAAATTATATATAAGAATTTGAGCTTTTCTGTTACCTTTGTATCCTTTCATCTTAATGGCTATGAGCCTGTTTGGCTGGTTAGTTTGTGTTTAGAGTTGTGCTCAAAAAATAATTTTGCACTTTAAGGATGGGGCTTCATTTGCATTGTAAAGTGGTAAATTATCAGGATGACAATGTGCTGTTTACACAATAATGCATATTATTTATTTGTTTAAGTCACTAACCATAGTTTAATTTTTGTTTTCAGGTTGCAGACTTGAATACTAGGTAAGTTGTTATTACAACAAATTGTTGTTGCACTAATACCTCCATATAGGGAAGGGTTTATTAAACACCTTCTCAAACTAGCCTTTTTTCCCTGTTGAATAAGCAAGACTGCCTGACCTAAACTGAAGACTAATGTCTGCTTATTTTTTATTTTAAAATTGGGTCAGTGTGGAAATACAGAAACTGTGTCCTGTTTTTAAATTACACTCTAGGTTGTTTTCTGAGTGGAGTTTGTACTTTCTCTCTGTGTCTGTATGTGTTTACCTCCCACAACCCAGAAACGTGCAGATTACATTAACTGCAACTTTAAAACTGTCTGCAGTGTGACTTGGTGTAGATGTGTGCCCTGCAATAGACTGGAGTCGTGTCAAAGGCTGTTTTCACACCTTCTTCCTAGTGTTGTAGAGATTAGCTGTAGCTCTCCTCAACCCAGAATTTTTGAAGCTTAATTAAGAATGTGCCTATTATGAAATATTTTATGGAAAAATGCATGAAGATGCAGAAGTAATGACACCCGTGAATAAAATTTGACATTGACTGTCAGTCACAATGAAAACCAGACGTTTATTTAAAAGTACTTTTTCTACTATTAAAGAATAATATTAATTGTTGCAAGTAATTTTAGTTGTAAATGTAGCAAGCTGTCTTTCAACCCAGTAAAATAAACTCCAGAGACTTTGCTAAGTTGCTACCATTGCTGTTGTCAAAATATTTAACAAATTAATATCCATCCATCATCCAACCTGCTGTATCCTAACTACAGGGTCACGGGGGTCTGCTGGAGCCAATCCCAGCCAACACATGGCACAAGGCAGAAAACAAACCCTGGCCAGGGTGCCAGCCCACCACAGGGCACACCACACACACAGAGACAATTTAGAATCGGCAGTGCACCTAACCGGTATCCTTCAATAAGGGTGCGTAAATAAAGGCGAGCTTCAAAAGGGCGACCTGAATTGGGCGCAGCAAATAAAGGCGCGCGTAAATAAAGGCAAGCTTCAAAAGGGTGACCTCAATTGGGCGCAGCGAATAAAGGCAAACGCAACAAAATTATTACAGAAAATTTATTAGATAAAGTCAATGACTGAACGTATAAAAAGGCGAAAGCAAGACTATTAAAACATCCAATTAGTTAATGCATGAACTTCTAACGAATGACAGCGAGATGAACATTTTCCAATCCTATATTCAGTGCATTTCCAGATGTGTTTCCCGTTGATAGTTTTCTCCTTTCTGAATGTGTAGCCTTCAACTATGAGTAGATCTGCACCTTTGTTGCTCTTCACATATTCCAGAGCCATTTGAGCTAAATTATCTATGAACGCCTTTATTTGCTGTGCTCAATTGAGGTCGTCCTTTTGAAGCTTGCCTTTTTGTGTGCACCCTTATTGAATAGAGCCCACCTAACCTGCATGTGTTTGGAGTGTGGGGGGAAACCAGAGCACCTGGAGAAAACCCACACAGACATGGGGAGAGCATGCAAGCTCCACACAGGGAGGACCTGGGAGGTGAACCCAGGTCTCCTAACTGTGAGGCAGCAGCACTACCCACTGCGCCACTGTGCCGCCACCCCCAAATTAATATTGGCTAATTATATAAAGGTTTTCAGATTGTTTCCCAACTGAAATGTAAAACAAGGATGGTTTTAAAATTTCTGTAACCCACTGCTAAAAAAAATTATGGGAACACTTAAATCGCATAATTGGATCTCAATGAACAACATATTCAAGTGGAAAATCGTTCCTGAGTAATACTGTGTAATTTGTAGAGAAGAAAATGATGTAACAAAGATCAATGGAAACCAAAATCACCAACCCATTGAGGGCTAGATTCAACGCTGCACTGAAATTCAAAGTCAAAAATTGAAATTACAGGCTGATCCAACTTGTGTGAATTTCATCTCGGCAACTCATAATGTAGCTCAGTAGTGTGTGCGGCCCTCATATGCCTGCATACACTCCCAACAACGTCTGGGCATGCTACTGATGATACAGTGGGTGGTGTCCTGGGGGATCACCTCCCAGAACTGGATCAGTGCATCAGTGAACTCCTGGTCAGTCTGTAACACTACCTGGCAGCGTCAGATGCACCAATACATAATGTCCCAGGGGTTCTCAGTTAGATTCAGGTCTGGGGATCGTTCAGGCCAGTCAATGGCATCAATGCCTTTGTCATCCAGGAACTGCCTACACACTCTGGCCACATGAGGTCAAGTATTGTCCTTCACCAGGAGGAACACAGGGCCCACTGTACCAGCGTAACGTCTGACAATGGCTCTGAGGATTTCATCCTGGTACCTAACAGCAGTCAGGGTGCCGTTGTCTAGCACGTGAAGGCCTGTGTGACCCTCCAAGGATATCTCTCCCCAGACCATCACTGACCCACTACCACCTCTAGCGCACTAACACTGAGAACTTTCAGACAACAAATTATTCGGCAGAAGTGTGTGAAGAAACACAACTGGGGCTCCTTTATACCCACAGCTATACACTTTTGTAGTTCCTCACTGAGACTGACAAGTTCAGAAGTTTTTCTCTTGTTGCTTTTAAAGTTTATCTTCATTTTTTAGTCATTCTGTTCATATCATAGTGTGTGTGTTTGTATATATTTATTTATTGAAAGAGCTTCTGTAAAAATCCAAATTTCTCCCTAGGGACAAATAAAGTTCTATCTAATCTAATCTAAGTAGTTGACTAAAACATTTTAGATTTCTTTGATGGATGTAATGAGAATAATGAAAAGCTAGTCCCAGATGTCTCACTGCTCACATTCTAGAAATTTAACTAATATGCATTATTTCTCTTGGTGTGATTATTCTATGAACTTACAGTCCCATTTGGGAAGCAGAGGGTAGACAGAATGCATTTGAGAAGACCTCTTGGGACATCAGTTAACATAGTTAATTTTGCATTTTCTGTCAGTTTTTGCATATATCCTTATGGAATGTGTTAGACCAGTTGGGCTGTATAACAGAAATTCACATTTGATTATTTATATTACTTTCTCAAGGGCTGTAGCAGAGGTTGGAAAAGAACCAAAGGTAGATGTGCCCTTTTTTATCAGTAAATATAGTGGACCCCTACAACTTGCTGTCTGGAAGAAAATGATAAAGCTTGTTAAACCAGGTAAATTTAACAATAGTTCATTTGGCTAATGTGGCCTACCTCCTGTAATTATTGGCTGCTAGAAATGTATAGTGTAATTCAAGCAGTCTGCATAGATTTTCATGCAATTTGTTTCTTGCTACATGTAACACTGTATGACTTTGTTCAATTTTGCAGGCCTGACACACTTGACTTTTGATCCTGATACTGCTCATCCTAACCTGATCCTGTCATCAGACCAACTCTCAGTAGTGGAGTGCAATAATAAAGTTTGCAACGCCCAGCACCCCAGACGATTTATACAGAGTGTGAATGTCCTTGCAGCTCAGAGCTTTAGTAGTGGTAGACATTATTGGGAAGTACATGTTGGTAACAAGACCAAATGGGACCTCGGTGTGGCAGCTGAGTCTGTTGATCGGAAGGCAAAAGTCAAACTGTGTCCTGAAAATGGTTATCTAACCATCCGTTTACGAAACAAGAATGAGTACTGGGCAGGGACACAGCCGTGGACCCCACTTTGCATCAAGTATCTGCTGCAACGCGTGGGTGTTTTCCTGGATTACGAGGAGGGGAAAGTGTCATTCTACAATGCTGAGGGTATGGAGCTGCTCTTCTCCTTCTGTAGCAGCTTCAATGGCCCCATCTATCCTTTCTTTAGCACTTGCTTTAGTGATGGGGGCACAAATGCTGAACCTCTGCGACTATTCCATCTCCAGCTCTAGCCATTCTTTTGTTAAAATACAAGCCTTTTTATTAAACTATAACATGGATATGTCATTTTGTGAGGTTCTGTAGAATTTTATGTTGGCTAGAAAGGGCACTTGACAGACATTATTGTGACAGAATTGGGTTCATGTCGATACTGACACCCGTTCTGGCTAGACATGCTTACATATTCATATTCAAAGGTAGCACTATAGCTTATTTTGTTGTAGCCATTTGTTTTTATTACAATTTTGAAGGTATTTGCCATACCTTCATGTGTAATTTAATGTTCATTATATAAACCATAATTCAAATAGTTAAATCATTGACTGTTTTTCTGCTGAATCATTAGAATTCTTTTGCCTGGAATTGTGGGGGTGTTCTTTATATTTCTAGCCCTTTACCAATCATTGTAAGAAATTGTCTTCTTTTATTTGTATTATTATTATTCCACGGAAGTACTTAGTGTACAGTATGCTGGAAAGCAACTGTGCCATCCTTCGTTTTTCTGTAAGAAACAGGCCTTCTCAAGTCCATAGAGCAGGTAGCTTTTGGGTTGAAGTGATGACCAAGTCTTGGTGCTGCTGTTTACTTTTCTCTTTGTTGAACTGGTCAAATGTGCCTTTGACCAGTCTTTCCGATCTTTTTAAGCTGTACCAGAAGTGTCAATTTATTGTCAAGGTTGTGCTTGTGTTTTAGTAAGACAGTTGCACCTCTTAAAGTTTAAGTACCGTATGTGCTGTGATTAAGAAATCCTTGTATGTAATAACCGTTTATGGTGAATTTCAATTCAGTTGTTAATAATAAAATAAAATTTGTCAATACATTTAACAGAATGCTGCGAAGAGCTGATCTCTTTTGTTTGTCTTTATTGAAACTGGTTTAAATTGCTTGTACAGTTTTCACAAGATTAATTACTTGAGAATTTGACTTTCTTTTTAAGTTAATCCTTGGGACTTGCACCCGTACAGTATCACACACAAAACACGAGCAATTTAAGCATGCAATGTCTTTGTGATTCAGTAAGTCTTTAACACGAACTAAGGAGCACAACGTGTTCATTTTATGTCTAGTATCAAGATGCAAGAGTGATGAGAACATTTGGTTTTGTGCAAGGATGTGACGGTCAGGATTGGCTGCAGTTGCCTTAACCCTCTTGAGCCCAGGATTGTTGATAGTTTTGAACCAAGATGAGCCACTGCAATGACAACACGTAACAAGCAAGAGGTAGGTCCACTCCGAGTGGTTGGCCACTTGCGCCCTAGGGAACTCTGCAGGTGCGACCCTACCTCACAAGTGATGTTTTGCTTGTTTGCTGATCTTGGGGTCACTTCACAATTGACTTCCTTCTCCCCAAAGTGGCACTAGCTCCTCCACATTCCTGACTTCTTTTATTTTTTTCTCATTCTTCCCTTCAACCTCTGAACTTCATCCTTTTTTTTTTAACTTGTTTTGCCACCAACCTCTCATCACAAGAAGCAAAAGCAGTTGTACTGTTCATGATAGAAATGCTATAAAAATGTGGCTAGAACTGCAGTCTAATAGGCCTCAATTTTTAAAAGTCACTTGGTAGACTCTTAAAATGTACCATATGAAGCCTTTTCATGGGGAGTGCTCAAACTCTTCTAGAAATATGTCATATTACAAGAAAAACTCAATTGTCTTTGATTAAAAAGGTAAAATAATTTCAAGAAGACAAACAAATAAATGTTTCACAGTTTTTTTGACATGCGCATTAATGCAATGGCCAGTAGAAAACTGGAGTAGTTAATCTGACTAAGCAGAAGTTGGGAAAGCCCCAGACTAGCTTTAAAGCAGCTGACACACAAAAAGCAAATCATGTGGGAAACACACTTCTCTGTGTTGAGCAATATGGCACAAAACAAAATTTTCAAGTTCCCAGATTTGCTTGATTACCTTCCTCAAAAATCGGTTGTCCTTTTGATTTTTCGTAAATTGAGTTAATATAAATTGACGCTGTAAACAACTATAACCTGTCAAGATCCTTACTGTTATTGAAACTTACCTAATTCTATCTCATTTTAGTACTGTCATTCTGCTACATTCAATTTGTAGAATATTGTAAACTTTACATGTTCTGAGGACATCATCTAAATGTTTTGTGTACTAAGCAGATTAGTCTTTCAGTTCTTCATTTTATTTCTTTTTTTTTTCCCAAACATATAAGAAATGCATAAAGTAGATACTACATGATGAACATATATAAGTTGGACTGAGTTAGTTGTTGAGTTGTTTGTTACTTTGTGTCTAATTTTTAAATGACAACTACCTGAAAAACAAATCATTGATTTATTTTCACTGCACTTATCCTATTGTAGGTTGCAAGGCTGACAAGGCCACCACATCTTTACATCTTGTGTCTGTGCTGGATCTTGTCCCATTGGGCTTTGCCTTGTAAGCCTCCTGTGAGAGGCACAAAGAGGTGTATAGGGTGGTCCAGATCTAATTATGCAACTTTTAATGCAATCCAGGAAAACTATACAAGACAAAAGAATTGTTTGAAATATCTTGTAATAAACAAAATGGACTTAAATTGAAGTAATTTGCTGATTTTCCATGTAATGTCCCACTTGTCCTCCATTCAGTCGGATACAGGCTCGACATAATAAACTTAATAAGGTATAGCATAATGAAAATTGTAAAATTAGATCTGGACCACCCTGTACAAACTACATGCTTAGATCACCTCACTTTTGATCTGGAGAAGAAAAGATTTTTCCTTTATGTCCTACCATATTGATGAGTTCCTCACCATTTTTTTGAGAACTTTAGCCCAGTAGTCCTGTGGAGGGGAATAATTTTTTTCAGCTTATACTCACAATCTAAACCTTTCCTTCTGTTCACAGAGTTTGTTAGCATAGCAAGTTTAAAACCAAATGTGATTATCTGTAGACTTACCTGCCACTTTAAAACTGTGGCCAATAACATTTTCTTTGTTGATCAATCTTATAATTACCTGTTCTCACTCATGAACAAGACACCGATGAATTTGTACTCCTTCACTTAGGTCAGCTGCTCACTCTTTACCTCAACACAAATAAACCTGAAAAGGACCACAAACATAGACTTGGAGTTGCTGATTCCTTTCCCAGTCATATCATGCTCAGCTGTGAAACATTTCCATGCATGTTGGAGATCTCAGTCTGAAGAAGTCGCAGAAGCAACATCATCTGCCAACATCACAGATACAACCCATAACTTCCCAAGCTGGATACTGTCCAAGACTTGGCTGTACAGAACAGGAGGCAAGATGGATCATGCCGAAGGTGCAACACCTATATTGAATGCACTTGACTTAACACAAAATCTACAAACACACTTCTAGATCTTCAAAGGCAGGGACCAAATGGCACTTGACCACATATTTCTGAAGAAACTCCCATAGGATAGTGCTGGTGACACAGTCATGATTATTTTTTTCAAATCCACTAATATGTAGATAAGAGTGGCAATTTAACAAGAACCTCAAATATTGTATTTATGCAAGTGTAAAGAATTCATCCTCTGTTCTACAGCCAGGAAAGCGTGGATCTGCATTGGTCCTCTTGGATAACAGCACCCTCTTTTCCAGTACCCAAGTATAGGTTTTCCAAAGGTGACAGAGTGTTTTTTCTTGAATTTTGGAACTACGAATGATGAAATCTATACAATAGCGTAGTACTTGTCAACCTCGGTCCTGGGGACTCACTGTGGCTGCAGGTTTTTGTTCAAACCTGCTTCTGCTTTTAATTGGACTCCTGGGCTAATTAAGTGGACTGTTATTTCCCTGTTCTGTGATTTGGGAACAACATAGAAATTAAAGTTAGTTAAAAATATATATTCAAATGTACCAAGCAGTTATATAGGAATAATGTATTTTTTTTCTTTTTAACAATATTTTCATCTTACATTTCACTCTACTTCTCCAGGTGATCTAATTGTTTAATTAATCCATTATTTACTAATTAGTGGGTCTGACGCGAAAGTAGTTGCAGTCTTTGATTATTCAGTGTTGTTTGCCTGGGTATCTGCTCTGCTTGTTTTTAATTGTCATCTATACTAATAAAAGTCAAAGCCTTCACTGACTGACTCACTCACTCACTCACTCACTCACTAATTCTCCAACTTCCCGTGTAGGTAGAAGGCTGAAATTTGGCAGGCTTATTCCTTACAGCTTACTTACAAAAGTTAAGCAGGTTTCATTTTGAAATACTATGCATAACGGTCGACAATGTCCGCCATATTGAACTTTCTTATTTATGTCCCCATCTTCAGTTGTATGATGCCACTGTCGGCCGCCATATTGAACTGTCCAACGTCAGACTCACTGACTCAGTCATCACGAATTCCCCAACTTCCTGTGTAGGTAGAAGGCTGAAATTTGGCAGGCTCATTCCTTACAGCTTACTTTCAAGAGTTAAGCAGGTTTCATTTCGAAATTCTACGCGTAACGGTCATAACGATCGATAATATCTGCTATATTAAACTTTCTTATTTATAGCCCCATCTTCACAAAATTCGGTAGGCGGCTTCCCTGCGCTAACTGAAACCGATGTACGTGCTTATTTTGGTGGTATGATGCCACTGTCGGCCGCCAAATTGAACTTCCCAACGTTACTAATTCTCCAACTTACCGTGTAGGTAGAAGGCTGAAATTTGGCAGGCTCATTCCTTACAGCTTATTTACAAAAGTTAATCAGGTTTCATTTCAAAATTCTACGCGTAACGGTCATAATGGTCGACAACATCCGCCATGTTTAACTTTCTTATTTATGGCCCCATCTTTACAAAATTTGGTAGGCGGCTTCCCTGTGCTAACCGAAACCGATGTATGAACTTATTTCAGTGGTATGACGCCACTGTCGGCCGCCATATTGAACTTTCCAACGGTCTTTGTTACTTATGGGCCCATCTTCAAGAAATTTGGTACGCAGGTTCCCAACGCTAACTGAATCCTACTTACGTACATATATACGTCCACAGCCTGCAGCTCGGTCGCCGTGTGAGGCGGCGTTGAGTCCCCCATCCTCACACCTCCCACGTTGTTGGCTGCCTGCCTATATAAGGCCGTCCGTCGCTCCGGTCTCTTCATTCCCTTCCTTGTTTTGCCACGGGATTCACATCTCCCTGCTGATAACTGCAGCCTTTTTATTTAATCCACGGCTTCTCTGCTGTTTTATTGTTCATTTATTACAATTATAGTTATTGTGTAGGTATTTTAGACTTACTTTACATTGTTCAGGTACCCATTTCCTTTATCATTCCAACTGTACCCCCATTAACATGTCTATCGAGGTGATCACCATCAATCAAAGGACTGTCACTTACCGAGTGGTTTCCATGCCCGGAGATGGCACCTGCCTTTTCCATTTTCTGTGTTACATATTGAATCGGCCATATCAGGCTCACTCTTGATATCCGGAGGAACATTGTGTCTTATGTATTGAATGACTGGGAAAGGTTCAAGGTGTTAACTGATGACGGTACAGGAGATAATTATACTACACTGGAGCACTATAAGAGTGAAATGCTTAAGACCTTCACCTATGGTTGTGCATGTGAGTTGATGGCTGCCACTGAATTGTTCGGTTGTCGTTTTCAAGTGTACCAAAATGGCCAAATATTTTACACCTTTGGACAACCGCCAATGAATCTTAAACATCTTAGATTCACAGGTGACGATTTCAGTAGTGGACACTTTGATGTTTATGAATGTTTAAACTCTCAAAAGCTGGATGCGAAGTTATCGATGAAACCGGTTGTATGTTTACAACGCTTGACAGATGCCGAATGTCACTTCAACACAAGTCCTGCAAATACAGTCATAATTGAAACAAACCATGAAACTCAAACCGATTATGACAGCAGCAATCCAAGCTGTGAGATTTGAGGCAAGATTGCTTTTCACATGGCCAACTGTACGTTGAATGCTCAAGAGTAAGCTCAGTGCACAGCTTGGTCATATTACAACCAGAGGGCTGAACTGACAATGTGGTATGCAAAGAGATCCTTAACAAATAATTATTGGTACATTTTCCCTCAGTTTAAAAAGGTTTACTTTTCTTCTTAATAAAAAGCTGCGAAGCACGGGTATTTTGCTAGTTAATAAGATAAAATGAAGGGTAAAACTGCACAGAGAAATGGCAAAATATAATGAAATCAACGAAAGAGAAGAGTTAAATAATTAAATCTGTAGCAAAAGCAGAAGTACAGTATTTCTAAATGTCTTATAAATGTAAAAATCATGCTGCTGTGCTTTTCTGAATGTACAGTAGAATAGAAGAAAAATAATACCAGCTAATTAAATGAGATCAGGTGTTATCAGGTGTTGTCACTGATTAGGAATCTGATTGGAACAAAAACCTGGAGCCACTGTGGGTCCCCAGGACCGAGTCTAGGAAGCAATGCAATAGCATAACCTCTACTAGATTAGGAAAGCACTTACTGTAACTGTTAATCTTAGATCATGAAAGAATTAACCAATAAAGGCCTACGCCTGTATTTTTATTTTTCTGCAGTTGCATCTAGAAACCACCAATATTTTTAGACAACAGCTGGACGCTGGGTAAGATATTGGTGGCAGACCAGGTGGCTGTACATGAACCCTATGAAAGATATTGGTGTCTGAACTGGGCCTAGATGGGAGGTGGCTGAGTCCTTAGGTTCAGCAGAATAATGAGGAATGATTAGACACAAGGTCCTGCGGTGGGCTGGTGCCCTGCCCGGGGTTTGTTTTCTGCCTTGCGCCCTGTGTTGGCTGGGATTGGCTCCAGCAGACCCCCGTGACCCTGTGGTTCGGATATAGCGAGTTGGACACAAGGTCAGAATGATAAGAAATGTAATAAAATGGGTTTCACACTTGATTCTAGGCTCATTTCTATGAATTGAGATGGTCCTGTATTTTTTGTAATAAAGAATACTACTTCTGCCTGCACATCTTTAAGTCTCCGAGTGCCTGCTTTGACAAGTGTGTTTCTCCCATGACAGAATATACTCTTTTGTCCTCCTTTTGAAAACTGTGGTCCACCACTCCAGTTTGACAGTCCTGAGGCACTAATCTCATCTGAAGAAGTGTTTTAGGAAAAACATCCCTAAGAAAAATTTGGTGCTTTCAGGATTTGTAATTGGGTCATATTCACTTTTAAGAACTTGTTGGTACAGAGTTGTTTAGTCACAACAGAAACCTTGGCAATAGTGATGTGCTTAACTCCATCTAGTACTTCTAATGAGTGTGTTTCCACCAGGTTTTGGAGTTCATCAAGGTACTTTTTTCACACCTTGATTGTATCTTCAAAGCTTACTCACTCTTGCTGAAAACAGCCTGGTCAACATCCAGCCTACTATTACTTTCTAGCTTGTGAAACTGTTATTATTTTACCAGCTATGCAGGGTGGTAGCATGGTGCCAGGTGTAACTGGTTGTTAGTAGTTTGTATTTTTGTTCCTAGTATTGGAGTGCTTATATGGAATAAGACTACTAGAATAATTCAGTGTGCGAGCACTATACAATTTGAAAGCACACATTATGCTTTGAGCACAAGTGATCCCAACATGCCTAGCACATTTGAGCATGAGCAATACATTTTGCAAGGGTTTTATAGTAATGTGATTTTTAGTGGTGTTCTTACGTAGCACTACTGCCAAAATTCTGTCAGCGTGAAAAGTTCCGTAAGAGAACATTTCATTTTGACCATGCATTAAACGTTGTGAAAACATATGTAGCACATTCAGAAGGTGTTAGACACATTTTGCTAGTGTTCTCATGCAGTGTTACTACCAAAATAATCTAAGCACGAAAATAGAGAGGCACGGATCCAACTTTGTTGATCTAACCAATAAGAGTAGTCATTGCTAACCAGTCACCCATGAGGCACGTCTCCTTCCTCAGGTTCAAACCTTAACATACATAATTTGTTCAATGGCTCAAGACTCAATACTTCACAAAACCATGCAGATTTTTCATCAAGAAAATCACATTCCACTTTTAAAATACTGAATAGTCACTTTATCCATGGTTGCTTCTTGGCTGGCTACATAGTCAGGCACCACCTGCAGCTTGATAAAAATTGCATTAGGTTTCAAATCATCCTCCATGCACCATTATCATTTCCAAGGTAATATTGCTTGGTGAGGTGGAGTTTTACTTGCCAGCAGGAGGTGGACCATAGAACATATTTCTGAATGAAACTCTGGTGGCAAGAAGCTAATAAAAAAATAACTAAAAACCCCATGATTTTGGGAAGTTCTGAATCTTCTCCTTATTTCAAATACAGGCAGACTGAGATCATAAATAACAATCCATTGCTGCCATCTAGTGGATGGAGGTTCTAGTTTTATTTTTTATAATTTGAATTTTGTACACTACTAGAATTTATGATAAATCGAATTTTGTCTTAACTCACTTTTTCAAACAATAGACTATCTGACATTCTAACGTTTCTTTAGTACCATGTTGATGACAATTTACTGTTTTATGGAAGCCAATATGATAACAATATTGATTTAAACTAACATGTCCAAGTCTTAATCCTTTTATAATGATTCCTTTCTTTCAGACTTGAGGACAGTATTTACTTTTATTCCTACTCTGAAACAAATGTATTCCTTTTACACTTTGTTGCCAAAGGTTTTATCAGTCCCTAAAAACTTCCTTTTCTAATTTGAAATTTAAGTTCACATTTGCCTAGAGCAGTGTTTCTCAAATAGTGGCTCCGTCAAGGGGGGCGCGTTTGACCTCTGGGAACATGCTTTTTTATTTTTCTTTTAAATTTTTTTTTAATTTAGAATGCACTTTAAATCTTTTCTGTTACATTTAATAAAGCTATTCTTTGTTGTAAATTGGTCCATATTTCTTTCTTTTTTTATTCTCTTATACGTTAATAAGGATACAGTGTTATGCAGAGGTGTACTGTACTTATAACAATTTTATAGACAAATGATACTATTTATAGTCACGCGGGGGGCGCAAGATGTTTTCTTCTTCCTAGGCGGGGCATTACAGAAAATAATTGAGAAGCACTGGCCTAGAGGTACCTCAAAATTTATTTAGTTTGTATTCAATGTTTCTTTAGTAAAATTAGCTGCCCTTCCAATAACATACTCTCCTTTGTGTGTGGGTTTCCACAAAAAAAATCACTTTTATCCATCCATTATCCAACCTGCTATATTCTAACAATAGGGTCACAGGGGTCCGCTGGAGCCAATCCCAGCCAACACAGGGTGCAAGGCAGGAAACAAACCCCAGGCAGGGTGCCAGCCCACCACAGGGCGCACACACACTAACTAGGGACAATTTAGAATCGCCAATGCACCTAACCTGCATGTCTTTGGACTGTGGGAGGAAACCCATGCAGACATGGGGAGAACATGCAAACTCCATGCAGGGAGGACCCAGGAAGCAAACCTGGGTCTTCTAACTGCGAGGCAGCAGCGCTACCCACTGCGCTACCGTGCCGCCCATCACTTTTATTTATTTATTTATTTATTTATTTATTTATTTATTTATAAATAAGCCAGATAAGGTGTCTTTCATTTGCAGCATAAGATTCTGTTTGATGATTTTGTCAAATGAAAGACAAACAATCGGGATAATGAGTCTGTTAAAATAACTGACATTTAGTATTTTAAGACAATAATAATTACCATCATTTTAGCTGAAAAAAATGATAATTCATTCATTCCCTTTTTTATATTAATATTTTTAATATAACATACAAAGGGTACTCTGTCACTTCATTTACTGATCCTCCAAATAATAGTTCAAGAACTGACTCCAAAATATAACATCCTCTCTTATTTTGAAATGAATGTATGATTTCATCAGATGCCATAGAGACCAAACAAAAATCTTGTCATCTGCAACTGTACAATTATTAAATGTAGAATCCTCTACCACAAAGCTATTTTATTAGTGTTTACGGTAAGTGTCACATAGAATACACACATATTGATATTCCCAATTGTCTACTAGTATTTCTCCTGTTAGACGACTTGAATTTTGATTTAAATATAGCCAAGCTTTTATTTCCAACAGGTTTCTGCTTAACACAATAGCAATTCTCCCAGTCCAGGGGTCCTCAGTCCCAGTCCTGGAGAGCCGCAGTGGCTGCAGGTTTTTGTTCTGACCTGGTTGCTTAATTAGAAAGCAATTCTTGCCAATAAAGCACTAACAAGCTATGAAATTAAATTAACTCATTCTCATATCCTAGATTTTCTTTCCCTTTCTATAATGCAAATGATTTGAAGGCTAAAATGGACGAGTAATTCTCAGTCCTTCACTTTTTTCTCTTCATTTTTCTTCCAAGTATTTAATTAAACCCAATAGTGCAGATAAATACACACAGGTGTAAATGTAAATAAGCTAAATGGAGAAATGCTGCTCTCTCTTGTTATTTGCATGTTATTGATAATAAGGAGCAATTAAAATAGCTGTTTAAGACAAAATTAAGCAATAAGGGCTCAAAATCACTAAAGTAGGGCAGAAGTGTTACTTTAGCAATAAGTGCTTTTTTATTAAGCAACTGGGTTGGAGCAAAAACCTGCAGCCACTGCGGCTCTCCAGGACCGTGATTGAGGACCCCTGTCCCAGTCCCATAATGCATTTATTGGGGTAGATGAAAAGGAATCTAAACATATTCTAAGTGCCCTATATTGAAATTTACCTAATAATGACAATAAATTAGTTTATGCAAAACTGTAGCACATTTGAGGCGTTAGGACTAAAACACTGAAAGCACATAAGCTATTCATATTTCATGAATCGAAATGTTAATAATGAGGTAAGACTGAAAGGAAGACCTGGATTGAGAACCAAATTTCTTCGATTAGTAGCAGGGCTCAGGAGTGACAGGCATCCTTATGTAGAGACTGGAGCTGGATGTGTTTCAGAGTGATGACCAGCTGATCTAATAACAGAATTATTAAATCTACTAGCTGTGCTCTTCAACTAAGATGACTTGAAATCTAAGTAGTCAACGTGGACCTCAGCGTTAACATTTGCAGCACACGACACAATACATGTGTCTATGTTTTAAGCCATTTGATATTGGATTCGTGTTAATATTTGTGATGTGCCATCTATTGGAATGACAAATACAATGCATTTTATTACTAAAATTGTTTGTGATGCGCCATCTTGTGGAATGACAGAGGCATAGCAACCAGACCAATGCACAGACACCTATCGTATTGTTAAGGTGGATGGTGGCACCCTGAGCAATGTTAAAACCATGTAACGGTTATCTGATGACCTGATTGGAGGTAATGCACAAAGACAAGTGTTTTATAATTGTCCTTTTTTATGTTACATAATTCCTTTGAAGTGTAGTGAAGTAACAGTCTAAGTGCATGTGGAAGCAGGGGTCTGGGTGAGAGGCAGCCTGACATCAAACACATGGGAGCATACCTCTGCAACTTAGAAGCTGTCCCATCTGCAGTGCCAGATGAGCCCCCTCTTTATCATTCACCAAGATGGGACAGCATCTTTTCAATAAGGTCTGAAGTTTTCAACTTGTGGGCACTGATTACCTGCTCTGTATCCTTTTCACGTAACAGTGTTTGAATCCTATTTTTTCTTTAATTAAGCGCACTTTTTCCATCACTGAATATTTAACATCATTGAACTGTATGAGGATTAGCTGGTTAGTAGTTCAGGTTAGTAAATGGTGTTGTACATAAACGTAAGAATAGTAGTTCAGAAGGGAGAGTACAACAGTTAATCTTTAGAAGAACGTGTCTAACACACCTCATTGCAGTTTAAAATAAGCATGTTGACAAGGCTTTACTGAACTGCAACTTAAAACATCTCAATGAATTTGTATTTTGCTTCTAGAAGGTGAAATGTTTGATTGGAGAAATTCTTATAAATTGCTGTATAAATTAATTTCTCCATTGCACATTGATTAAATAGTTTCTTAGCATAAGCTTTACTAGACACAGGTATGGAAGCTGAATCTCATCCTGTCAGCACAAAAGAGGTGTATCCCTGGACGTATCACTATACTTAGACCAGTAACGGCGTACTGCACCATAACATGTACTGAATACACTTGACTTGAGCATTCCTTGTTTTCCGACTCTTTCTCTGTACGTTTAGCATTCATTTGCTCAGAGGCTGATGCACTTGTTGCTTCCTGAGCAGCTCTTTTTTTCTCCACTCTAGTGGCTCGCTTCTTCTCTTCTTTCGTTGGCATCTTTTTCGCATTAAAACTGATTAAGTCAATGTTTGTGTTGAAATTACTTAGTACATTTTCTTTCATTTTCACTTAAGCTGGCACTTGAGTCTTCAATCTGCCTCAAGAATGATTTAAGATGTGAAGAGTTAGGGGAAGTGATGGCGAAGGTGGTAGGAAATGAGAATGGCGCTGGTATGCATGCTGGCTGCTGCCGAGAGTTGATTCAACAATAAAATAAAATAAAAATAAAAAGAGGAATAACCTTGGAGGTCAATAATCACCCTGAAAGTGGATAGTACATGTCATGTAGTATATGTGTACCAGATTTCAGGTCAATAGATCAAACGGACATCTACCATTGTGTATTATATAAAAAGATTATGAGAGTGAACTGCTACAAATTCACATCGCCTTTTTCCCTTTTCAGAAATAATTTAATGAAAGCGTATAGAGGCACATCTAATTGTACAATTATGACGATCATCTAGCAGAAGCTGATTCAAATTTTATTTTATATTGTACTATTATAAGAGCACGCCACTATAAGGCCCTTTACAATGAAGACAGAACAATAAAAACATTGCAGTAATTTTGTAGGCAAATAATTCTGCTAATATAAATGCTTTAAAACTTAGACTTAATGCCCTCATGCTTCTGATTTTCTAAAACCCTTCTTTTTGTTGCAAACGCTACATTTTAGACTATGGTTAGTATTAGAAATGGGCTAGTAATTGTCCAAACTATTATCTTTCTTTTTGTAGCATGTATTTCTTATGATGAGGCACAGAAAATATTTTTAAAACTGTGTAATAAATTGTGGTTGCTGCTGTTGTGCTATCACTAACCAAGCTGATATATAACCCCTGTGTGTGAAGACAAGGTTGCCACCCTCTGATTTGCCAGGATCATTTAGGTGTTGATTGATTAATATATTTTGTTAATTGAATAGAGTCTGCTGTTTCAGAAAAAGGTTGCTGGCATACATGTTTCTAAATTCTTTAAAGAGTTGATTATTAATAATGTCAGCCATCTGTCACAACTGTAGCATCACCTGTGTTCTGACTGCACAGAGCAGCATTTGATTTGAACAGAGATTGAATCTGTAGATAAATCGTAAAAAATAATTAGCCAAGGTCAAAACCGGTAAAACAAGATTTAGTAGCATTAAATGTACATATTATTCAAGGGGAAGAAATGAGCTTAAAACTAGAATTCCTTTAAAATGTTCAAACAAAAAAATGCTGGGTATTATGTTGTACTCACAAACTTGGATGATGATGACCATGTTACAGTTGTTGTGCTGATGATGTCATTTAGCACAACTTCTGGAACACATTTCTCAGCAACTCGTGAACACATCCCTAGCTACAGGTTCCCAAGGTAATGGCAGTAATAATGAAAACAAGATGGTAATGTGGGAGAACCTCTTTACTTTTAAACTAAATTAAAATGTATCAGATATAATAACCAATGTGAAAACCAGATTCCTCAACTTCTAAATCCCTCAAAATGATGTTTCAATTATTTAAAAAAATGTATTCAAAAAGAAACAGCAGAAAGTTTAAAAATAACTCCAGGACAAGACAAACTGAAGCAAGTATAATAGGTAAATCATTATTTTTAAAATACTTGTAAATGTTTAGTCTTTTCTTTATTAATTATTTTCAATTGAGTTTAGAGCCAGTAGAAGAGTGGCCTGGAATGCAATCAGTGACCTCATATGCTACCAATATTAGCCCTGCAGTCACCTGAGTGGAATACAAAACTGTTTCCCGCAGCTCAAGGTCCTCAGACCCTAAAAGATTTTGAAACAGCTAATGCGTGGAAAATGTTTAAGAATGATAAATGTGGACACTGTTTTATATGATATTGTGAACAACAAAAGGCATCCAGGTTGAAAACCTAAAACAAAATGTCCACAAAAATATAAGCAAAACTTTAAAATTGAATAGCTTTGTTAAAATAATTAAAAAACACACACATACCATAATCAAGATGAGTCCAGCAATAAATAAAACCATTATATATAACAGAATAGTGTCTTAGAAGATTAACTACTACATTTTCTGTGAAAATGGATAACATTTATGATTTTAATTTAGCAAAGTGTTTTATAACATACTGCTGTATAGTTATTTACACAAGTAACTGTTCTAGTCTGTGGGGAATAGCTGCAGTCTGGCAGAGCCTTTTAAGTTTATCTAACTCATTCATGCAAGATTCCTGGAACTGTGATATGTTCATTCTATTAAAAAAATTTAGCCATTACATTTTCAGCTATAGGGTGTTCTTTTGTATTTCTTTCTTATGTCATTTATTTCTCTTTGCCACTAAAGTTTCTGAGGTAGCATTGGAAAGATTTTTCTTACATATTTATTGGGCCAGCATTTTATCAGACTTTTAATGAAAATGGAGAGACATAAAGAACAGTTATTCTGTGTCTCTTGCAGTGAACAGACCGAGTTCTGTTTACAATTTCAGCCTCATTTTGGGGAGCTCAGTGGTTGGTATTCTTGCACAGTTGTCTTTGATTTTTAAGAAGTCACTTTTGCTCTTCTGTTTTTCAGTTTATTGTTGTGTTTAGAATATGAGATCATTTGTCCATCTGAATATACTTTAAGTGTTTCCCACAGATCTCCCACATTTGTTTCTACAAAATAATATCACTGGTACAGAACTACCAATTTCTGTAGCAATACATTTTTAAAAAATCTTATACTGCTAGTAATCATAGGCTAAGCTGCCTTGCTCATGTTAAATTCTATGTTCCAGGGTAAGTGGAGCATGATGAGAACCAATAATGGCACAGAACATTTAAGATGTGACAGAGAAAAGCAATTTTATGTTGTCTTCTTTTTCTAACATAAATCAATATCCTATTACAAAACTTGGAAATTCAGTATGTTTTATTAAAAACTAGCCATGGTACCTGTCAAGGATAGGAAGTAGAATCATTAAAAAAATTTGACTAGCACTTGCCTTGTACCTTTAGTACCTTTCCTGTGTATTCGCATGTGTCTTTACTGGCGCTCCATTTTCTGAGTGTGCTCTTATAAAGCCTGCTTCTCTGACTCTGTCATTATTTTTGAGGTCTTCCTCGCCTCCTGTCTGCTTTCATACTTTCCATTTTTGAAGGTGACTCTCTCAGTATGCAGATTTACTTTACAGTACACACCTGTATACATCTCAGGTCACTAACCATGTCATAAGGATCACCACAGACTAATCTCACCCAACTCATCACTTATTCCAAAAACTCCCGTCTGGTAAACGCTTCAGGTCAACTAAAACTAAAACTAACAGACTCCTCAACAGTTTCTTTCCCAGAGCCATAGTCCTCTCAAACCAGTAACTTAGCCTGACTTCTTTGTACAGTATATTAATTCATCCTGCCATGTACTGTTAGAAAGGAGTGAGTGTATACAGTGTATATATTTGTATGTGTGTGCATGTGCATAAACACTACACACTCACACTTGCACATCATCATTTGCACATCTCCTTCATGCTATTTATACAGTATAATGGGTATGTGATTTTGCGTTCTGTTGCAAGTAGCTCCATAACTACCAAGTCAAATTCCTTTACATTAAATACTGGCATATACAATTGATTCTGATTTTAAACAAAAGCCTTATTGT
Source organism: Polypterus senegalus (assembly GCF_016835505.1). NCBI lineage: Eukaryota > Metazoa > Chordata > Cladistia > Polypteriformes > Polypteridae > Polypterus > Polypterus senegalus. Next base: position 121,860,412 of record NC_053166.1, on the reverse strand, counting down.
AGTTTTCTGCTGCTGAATCTACTGATAACCTCAACCAGTAAGTGATATTAATTGTACACAGGCAAACTGAATTATTAACATTTATTTTGTAGCCTTTGTTGTTTTTTTGGGAACTGCTAACACTCTCTGAATCATCCCCTCATAATAATTAAGAATAGTTGCCATCCATTGGAACTTCTGTTTTCCATGCTGGTCTGGGGCATGGTGACAAGAACAAAATGTTGTCTGCTCATAACTTTTAGTTTTACAGCACTTTTAAAAATTTCAAACCAAACAATGAAAATGTACCAAATGAAGTTTTGCTGGTGTTGAAACTGGTATCAGCATTGTTACGGCAAATAAGTTGGCAGTTTTTATCTCCTGTGTCATGAAGAGTGGCCTTTCTGTGTTACTGGTAAAAAGAATGAAATGGAATACTCATATCCAAAGTGACAGCATTGTATGTAGCTCATTAATGTGTATATTCTACAGTACTAGGGTAAGATTTCACTATTGAGCTAACAAAGAAGCAAAGAATAAAATTATCTAAAAACAGAACTTAAGAAATTATCTAAAATGAACTTTATTTCTAATTTGATTTCTATAAATATAAGTTTCTCACTAATGCTGTTGCAGACAACATTCTGCCTGATGATTTTTGTGTACAATATGATTCACAGAAACTTGAGACCTCCCTTTTTATGTAAATATAATCAATAAAATTCTGTGGCATGGATGATGTATGCAGTTGGCTAGGGCATGTGTCTCTGATGAAAGATGGCGCACAAATATACAACTGGCCCAAACAATAGTTAATGCTGAAGACCTCCACTATTTGTACTGTATAACAACCCCTGCCCACCAACTGGACACTGCCATATATATATATCACTAATTCAAGAAAACATAAAAATGTATAAAACCAATATGGGGTTTGACTAATAAATTCTAAAAGGAAACTTCTACTTATTGGAGCAGTTAAATGAAATGGCAACTTATGAGAGTCTCTGGATTGGAGCCAGCTCTGCATGTTAATGCCCAAGGCTGAATGCATGCACATAAAGTAACAGTAGACTGCCATGGGTAGATTGTTTACTGGAGTATTCCGTAATTCTAGTCATTTTTGGATATATCTTTTCCTATAATTGTACCACACAGAAAGCAAGAACTGAAGACCAAAATGTGTACTACTTAAAGCATGGATGTAACATAGACAAATAAGTTTTGTATACAATTTTAAATCAAAAGCATATTTTTTTAAATGTAAGTGAAACTGGAAATTTGCTGAAAGCTATAAAGTCCTCTTGTGTGAAATATGTAAAAACATTTCAAAGATTTATATAAGCATCTCATATTGCTGTAGCACAAGGCTCTAAATTGTAGGGAAAGCAGGCTGGTGGCAAGCTTGGCTTTGTGAAGTAGTCTAATTTTATCCGTGGGAAGCCACACAAAGCATCCAGTTCATCCAGAATGACAGACAACCTTGTAAAGAAGCACGGAGCTTACTGTTGTGCAATCCCCACAAGGAAGACATCGACAGGATGCAAGTTAGTCTGCAGCATGACCAGGGGGCAACCCTGCCAAAACAGGAACATCTCCACCTCCCCCAGGAGAGAAAGACAAATTTAGATGCTGACCCTAACTCACTAAGACACTGGCTATTAATCAGTGTGGGACAACCAGGAAGCTTGTATGCTATCTGTACCATCTTCTGCAAAGGTTAATGAATGGCTTTAAATGACAGTTTGATTCAAGTTTTGATGTTCATGCAAGACACCGATTGTGCATACATTTGAGAACTAAAGTTGTATTGTCCTAATCTGCAATGACAGCAGCAGCATGTAAAGTTATGTGTTATACTCCAAATTAGCAGCTTGCACTATTTTTTGTAAGGCCTGATTAACACATAACAAATGACAATGACATGATATGGGAATGGCAGTGAAACCTATAACTAAGGACCACTAGTAAAAGTGTGAGTAGAGCTTACACTTAACCCACTCAGGGATCAAGTAAATATGTATACTGTAAGAAAGGACAGGATTTAATGGCTTTGCAACCTAAAGTTGTGAGTCGGAGGTTCTCACATGTTCTGTACCTATAGCTGATGTGGCACCAAATAGCTTGCTGAACAAAGGATAGATTTCCTTTCTGAGAAGGAAACTAACTTATAGCATCTCAACTTACGGAGATGGAGAAAGTGAATGTAGATGATGTTGCCTTGGACCCCAAGTGAGCAATTTAAGGTGGAGCTGGCAGCATGAATTTGCAAGCAGGAAATGTGGCAGAAAAAATATCATAGGAGCGATATGGAAGATTGGTTATGTGAAATAAAGACACAGCATTTCACAGTGTATCAAGCTATTAGCACCAAGGATGTGTAATGGATAGCTGGGACTCTTCTTTTTAAAAGAAGGACCGGGGGAAGACCCTTGTATGGGGCAATACCTCCCCCCGGATGACAGAGGGCAGCCCCCCTGACTTGCCATGGAAGCCCAACACAGCCAGGGGGTGCAGGCGGGAATGGCTGAGCCCTCCACAGCAGAACTGCCGCCACACCTAGAAGTATGCCCGGAAAGAGATCATGGGATGCCTACGACAATTCCAGTTGCTTTATAAAAGGAGCTGTCTCCTCCATCCAGAGAGCCAGAGTCGGGAGGAAGCGGATGAAGCTTGAGGATGGAGTGCAGGCGAAAGAATAAAAGAGAGAAGGGAGAAGAAAAGACTTTGCATTTAGTGATTTGGTGCTTATTGCACTATGCTTCAGGTGGGAGACAAAAGAAAAGCGTTTTCCACTCTGAATAAAGCCTGTGTTGTGTAGGGACTTGTGCATCTGTCAGTTGTGTTGCATGTTTGGCGAGCTGTGCGCCCACTGGTCTCCACAAATGATACAATGTCAGCCAAAGAATGCAATAAAAAAATCACAAAAAAGAACATCTCTCAATATATTGTCATACAGTACACCCACCTCAAAATCAACATCATATAGTCAACACTGAAAGCAGATACAGTATGAAAATATTAATACATTTCCAAAGTACTAAATTATATTGTACATACAGTAAGTTATCGACTTGATAAATAATAATGATGACAACTACACCAAAACTCTGACAGGTACAAGTTCATCCATTCATCCATCCATTATCCAACCCATTATATCCTAACTACAGGTTACGGGGGTCGGCTGAAGCTAATCCCAGCCAACACAGGGCACAAGGCAGGAAACAAACCCCGGCCAGGGCATCAGCCCACCGCAGGGTGCACACACACCCACACACACACACTAGGGACAATTTAGAATTGCCAATGCACCTAACCTGCATGTCTTTGGACTGTGGGAGGAAACCACAGACACGGGGAGAACATGCAAACTCCACGCAGAAGGGACATGGGATGATGAATTAGTTGAGTTTGCTAGAAACACTTTAACAATACATTAAATAACTGAGGCAAGTTTACTACTTACGTAATTTTTATACAAAAGCATCATCTGCTGGGAAATGGGGGCATTGCCTTATTTGCCCTGAATCCACTGTAGCTAAATTTCCCTGTCATAAACACGCACATGAGGTCCTGCTATACCACTGTCCCAGATAAGATGTAAAATACTGCTTGACTGAGCAGTTATCTAATCCAGACACTTGATGGAAATAACTTTGAGATTTCTTTGACATCTTTATTACTGTTTGACAACTGAAACAGTCACTTAGGAAAAAACACAACTACTTGATGTAAATGAGATCTCTTGTATGGGTATATAGTTAGATTATGTCATTTAAGTGTCCCAGAGGAGCAATATGGAGAAAGTTATGCCAAGTGCAGCACCAGCATTTGGCCTAGGTGGGCCCTTGTCTACACAATTTTCTCATTGGTCCACCCCGTTTTTATCTTATCTTTAATTGTTTTCTTCAAATTGAAATTAGCCTATTCTACATACATTTTCATACACATGTCCCTTGATTGAAATATTAGATGATTATAAATTTATACAGCAAAATCACAAGTGTTAACTTTTTCACTAGAAATGTTAATTTACTCTTAAAAAAACATTTGGAAAGCACATGTATGGATAACAGTTACAGAGCGTACATCTGCATAACAAGGTTTAGGAAATTAGACTGACTTTAAATTTTATCAAATACAGGCACTCAAAACATTTACGAGGAGGCAATAATGAAATTACCAGTTGGGCTAGGTCTTGTTTGTGCATGAATGATACAAAACAACCTTTTTAGAATTTATTAGCAAAAGGAAACAAACTAGAAATGTAAAATGTACCAGAGTCTGAAATCGACACTGAATTTCAGAGATTCCCCAATTTCACGCGAATACTGCAGCTGCTAGCTGTGTTCACTTTAACGATGCATTTGCTGTCAACATTACTGCTCTGTGAGCTGGAAAAACTAGAAATACCCAGCCAACAAACGTAGAAGGATCAGCTAAGGTAACTGGTGTACCTGATATTCATGAGCCGCAAAATTAAATGGTATTAAATTTTCCAACTTCTGTGGAAAGGTAAGATGGATAACTTTTCAGCCAGATTCTTACTTCACCTTTTCCACAAATCGTCTCATGTTGCTAAAATCTTTTAGAAGGCCTTTCACTGTTGCCCTGACCCCTAACATATTTGGTTACACACTGCTGCTGCATCATAGGCTGCACCAACAATGGCAGTTTCTTAATGGATCTCTCTTGAACATTAATTCAGTTCTGCCATTTTACTCAATTGCACAATTGCAAGTCACTAACTGACCATGCCACACAGTTATATCAAGTTCCGTTTGTGAGCCTGGATGGGGTGCCAGGTGTGAATAGGAACTTTCACAATGTTTCCTGAGAGTTGGAGGAACTGGGAAATGGAATAAGCACAGTGGGAGGCTCTATGTGGCTATTAACTGGATGAAAAAGGATGCCTGCTGTGTTGTTTTATTAGATTTTATTATCATCTCCCTGTCTTTCCAAAAACTATCATTTCCTTTGCATGTCCTCTGCTTTTTTTTTTTTGCTACAAGGACACCACTTTCAAGTTCCTATTTTCCATCCGCAGAGGTCTGAGGTCAGGAAACACCTTACAGGCATCAGTCCCAATAGTTTCATCTTCTTTCTATGCACATTTCATCTTTAAACTCACAACTTTTTCAAAGTACAGTGTTGTTTCTGCATCATTTTCTTGAACAAGCTTTGGCTTATGTGACAGAGATTTGAATGGCTTAATTGTATTATTATATTAAGGTATAATTAGTCTTTAGAAATCTAAATCAAAAATGAAGTGTGGAAAAAATGACCACATAATATGTAAAGCAGAGAATGTCTATAGTTTAGTATATTCCTAGTGGGGTGGCTGGCTGGCTTAATAATACAACTACTTATGCTTAAACTGGGTATACAGAACCACTGAGGGGACTTTGGAAAATCTGAACATGAGAAAAAGAAAAGTGTAGAAGCAGAATGATAGTGTTGGGTTTCCTTAATGCACTTGATTATGTGGTGCATTGCCTTCATGCAAAGCCTGATGCTTTGAGAAGGCTGATGTACAAATCTATATCTGGAAGAAGGTTTAGAAAATTATCAAACAAACACCACCCAAATGTAGCTTTATGCTTCCTGAAATTCTCAGGAAGGTTTTAAGAATTTTGTTGAACATTTCTGACAGCATGACATCACACAGTGCAAGATGTGTGAAAATGTTTGGCTTCCTGTGCTCCACATAAGTGCTTGGAGGATTCTCATCACACTTTATCAGTCACCTTTTCATATATGACCCCAAGACAAAACTAGCAACAATGGTCCTGATACATGCATGGCATTTAGTAGAATAAATAAAGTTGATGTTGTTCCTCTGAACTCATTTCATGCTTGTAGAACATTTTACTGTTCATCTCAGGCCACAAAGTGAATATCACAGACATGTAAGTCAGCACATATGGAAGGAGACCTTTTTAACCACAAAGCTGCAGCTAGATGTGGTAATAAGTGAGTTATTCCCAAATGACATACATTTCGGAAGAGCAGAGTGCAGCTGCACAATTGTGAAGCATGTCTCCTTTGTCGCATGGCTCTGTTTGCTCTTTATGTTAGAACAGCACTTTCTTTACACTCTAGCAATTACAATTCTTTCCTGCAAGCTTTTCCTAAAACTTACAGGCCTGGTCCTGTTTCATTCCATTTGGTTTTGGATATTGAATTTCCTAAATAAGCACCTTGAGCATGGGAAAGGCACTATATAAATAAAATGTGTTATTATTATTATTATTATTATTGTTGTTGTTGTTGTTGTTATTAATATTAAAAGAAAGACTACAGCTGCTAAGGATGGACAATAAAGCTTCATTCATCCTGTTTTTGAACAGTGAAGTGCCTAAAGGATGTTAAGTCATCTTCAGACTTCACTCATTCTTCACCGGTGAATGAATATACAGCTTAATATAGTAATACCACCCATCCATGATGAAACACTTTTAATCCAATTCTAAGGTTGAGGGAGGCGGGTAAGGTTGGGGGACTTGTCTGATCAGTATTAAGTGCAAGGCAAGAATAAACCCAGGAGAGGTGCCAGCATATATATACATAACTAGCCGTGCCCTGTGGCTCCGCCTGTGTATTAGTGCAAAAGGACAGTGAGGAGGGCCCTGCCCAGCTCCCCACTCCTGACGTCACACTTCCACCGCCCCTCAGTAAATTAATAAAAAGTCACACACAGAGACACCATGCCAATTCAGTCTCTTATTGTCCATTTATAAATGTGAACTACATGGATTATAAAATTCATCCATAAATCTGTCTCCTACAGGCATAAAGCTGAAACCTACTCAGGACTAGGTACCAGTCTATTGTAGAACACACTCTCACACACACTCCTACAGGTACAGTTGTCAGTGAAATAACCATGGACATTTTAGAAATGTTGAAAGAGACATAAGTACCTGTAGGTAAATGAATAGGCACAAGGAGTCCCAGGTAATACTGTTTTGCAAACAATGGTATATTAGCTGTCCTCCATAACCTACACCTTGATTTTTAACTTTATCATCTTATAAGAAAAACAACTCCTGCACTGGCAATTCCTAGCCTGGAAAATTATACTCTTAAAGCCAGGCATGAATGTGCATCAGCAGCTGATCCCAACAAATTGACCTTGATAATTACTGAACTAAATATATATATACTCCAAGCTTTGTTGAATGCAGTTATTTTGAAAATATTTTTCAGACTTATGAGCTGACTTCACTAATGTGAAGATTTAAAATCTCACTAATCCTTTAACTTGACTGAACAACACAACTTGGATATATGTTTTCCTCCACTTAACTGAACACAAATCTAGAGCAAGAAGAAGAACTTTAGAATTCTGTGTATTCTGTATTCTGTCAAATTTTATTAAAATTACTGCTGCAGTTTCTTGAGTAACAATGGTCTCTTTGGTTCCTGCATCTTTCTAACTGTGCACCTGAGGTCATGAAGGCTCACCATATTTACACCAAGAAGGTCAACAATAATCATTATCCACCAGTGGCTGTCAAGTATTTTAGATATTCTGTCCAGCAACAAGCATTGCATTCCAAACTTCTTTGCATATGAAGGCTGCAAAATTTTCTCCTACCCCAACTATAGAACACGACCACGTAGGTGCCCAAAGCAATGTACCATCGTCACGAGGAAGTAATGCATTCAAGCCTTCCTTTTCCAGTAGTTGCAAACCTTCTACAGCCACTCAGACATTCTATGATTGGTAAGATCCTCCTGGTATTTCTCTGGAAAAATCAAACCAATATTCAATACTTGCCTGGGGATTTCTTATTTTACAACTTATCTCTTTTAAAACATTAGGTTGCTCACATTTATTTCACTTCTGCATTTACTATATTATCTCTTGTAAAGGTAGTCATACTTGTTAATGTCATTTTAATTGAGATGTGTAAGGCGTTATGGTGTGAGCATATCACTTCTTTTTCTCTTTGTGCTTGCTTCTTCTTTCAGTCATCTTTAAATGGCAATTTCAGAGGAATAATATTTGAAAGTAAAAATTATTTTCTAATAAGGAATGGAATATAAAGAATTAAGTCTTTAAGGCATTATCAGTTAAGTAATAATTTTTTACACAGCTGGTAATCCTCTCCTACCTAAAACAACAAGTGCCAAGGACTTCAAAGGCCAATGCACAATGCAATGTTAGATACAAAACAACGTTGGTGTGGAATTATGTCTGTGAAATGAGAGGATTAACAAATTGGACTGACAGTAAAATAATATGCAATAAAACAACACTTGCCACAAAAACTTTATTTTGTTTTAAATGCTTGCAGGGTATTTTAAGGGAAATAATTGAGTGGAACAATAATCCATTTCATCTTATCCATTTCGTTGTCTCGCAAAAGTATACATACCCTTGACCAATTCTGATTTTACTGAATAAAAAATCTTATCCTCAAATGAATTACTTGAAAGCTCTGGAACTCAAAAACATTTTTTTTTATTTAATGTTTTTGCAGGGCGACACGGTGGTGCAGCAGGTAGCGCTGCTGCCTCGCAGTTAGGAGACCCAGGTTTGCTTTCTGGGTCCTCTCTGGGTGGAGTTTGCATGTTCTCCCCATGTCTGCATGGGTTTCCTCCCACAGTCCAAAGACATGCAGGTTAGGTGGATTGGCGATTCTAAATTGCCCCTAGTGTTTGTGTGTGTCCTGCGGTGGGTTGGCACACTGCCTGGGATTGGTTCCAGCCTTGTGTCCTGTGTTGGCTGGGATTGGCTCAGCAGACACCCGTGACCCTGTATTCGGTGGGTTGGAAAATGGATATTTTTGCATTATATTTTATGTCAAAAAAGTCTTGAGAATAAAAAAATGCGAAATGATGTTTACATATGTACTCAATCCCCACAGTTATTTTTTTTGCAAGTCCCACATTTCTTTGGAAGTACTATCTTTAGATCTTTTTGTGTAAGTAAGTCGCAGCTCTGCACACTGCTCAGAACTGTTTTTGCCCCATTATTCCAGACAAATTTGCTCCGGGTTGTTAGGGTTAGCTGGATGATTGTTAGGGTTAGCTGGATGATGCTTGTGTGTCAGTGACTTTAAAAAATTACAAAAATGGACAAAGTGTGGAGCCGACCTGGACACAGACAGGCGGACATGTTAAATACCACCACAACCAGGAAGGCAGCCAGGGTGGGGCTCCTGGCATCCCTGACAAAGGGTATTAATATCATTGCAAGGCACTACACTACAATTATGTCTTTCTATCTGACATTGCTACACAGGCTCACATTAAAAAGAGTGACTTTGAAATGCAGCTTCTACAAACAAGCAGCTATCACATGATGAAATTGCACAATGTGCCATATGCATACTTTAATGAAAATGCTAAAACATGAAATAGTAAAGAATTCTAAATGCAACAGACTGCTTAAAATGTGTTGATTTTTATGTAAAGTTTCAGAGCTCATTTTCCTTTGTCTTTACAGAACATCTGATTCATTGTGTGAGTCCGAGCAAGTAATTCAACTCACCTGTACTCTAGCTGTAAAAATGTACAGCGTGTAAACAGATATATAATCTTGAATGTGTAAGCTGCATTGGGTAAAGATGTCAGCCCTCGAGAACAATAATAATAAAGAATAACTGAAAATAATGCAAGAATTACATAAGTAGAAAGAAAAAGAGACCAAAAAAGAATAAAAAAAATAATTTCAATGATTTAAGACTTATTGCGGAAGTGTTGTATAATTCATTTAAACTGACAGACATAAATAAACAGTGAAACACAGTAAATGATACAATATCAAATTAGTAATGTTTCGGTCTTTTCTGCTCTTTTGCTCTTGTCTTTTCAATAATCCAAGTACTTGAGGAAAGATAACATTTCTACCTGAATATATATAAGACTTTTGATAATGAGTGATGCCTGAACAGCCTATCACTCATCAATGCTCCACATAGAGACTCACTAGCTTCAGTGTAAATAATCCATAATTTTGACCTAAAGGCTGATATATCTTGGTCCCCAAAAATAATCAAGACACGTGAATGCTGATACACCTTGGGCTTCTTAGTAACCAACAATGCGTTATTTCTACCAGGCTGCTCCCTGTTAGAGATATCTCATCTTAGTCTGCTAACCCTGTGAGAAAGAAATTGGCAATTTCCTGATGCCAGGTCCTCTATATCTACTTAATTGCTTAAATCACTTAAGATATGCAAGAAGTGTAATTGAAAAGTAGTATTTATTAAGAATATATTAATATATAACATAAAATATAAATGGATAGTAAAGTCTGCTAAATAAAGATACACATCTGCTTTAAGGTTAAGCAATTCTTTCTGAAAATAAATTTCAAGTGAAGATTAACAGAAAAGGAAACATCAATGTCCAAAGAGGGTGTTGTCATGGGCAGCTTGTTTAAATGAAGCTGATGCATGGACAGCATTTTCAATATCCAGCTGAAAGGAGTCTCTTCGATGGAACTGAGTCTTTATCTGGTGTCAGTTCTTCTATTGCTCTCACTGTAAAGGAACTACATCTGAGAGTCTGTGTAATCCAGACATCGCGGGTTTGTGGCTGGTCACTGGCAGTTGACCACAGTGCAAATGACTGGACTGAGGTGGATCTTGGTGTGATTCTTCCACAAAACACTTGGCTATTATGTTACAGCAATGTCTCTCTCCCTGGCTTACTGTATCTGCAATTTCATTTTTATGGTTGTTTTTGATAATTTTGAATGATGGTTTTGTATATTTTTATGTTATTTTTAAATGTGTGTTATTTGTGCTCTATGACTTTAAATATACTGAAATTTTCTGTGCTTTGTGAATGGAGGCCTCCTTGTGGCTTTAAATTCAGCCTGGAGAGAGAAGAGATACAGCAGTGGAATATTGAGGTTGTGTGATTTTTCTATTTTTGTTAAATACATTTCTCACTTTATAAACATCTCTACAAGCCAGAGCTTCATGGTTTATCTTTCCCTTGTGAAACATTTTTACATATTGGGTGAATTTATTTGTATTATGAACTTTTAAAACTACCTCCCCATTTTAAGGGCCTTTTCCGGCTATAGCCAACAGGTAGTTGAAGTGGATGGGTTGATCTAAGGAGCGTCTCTTCTGTGCAGGACAGTGAAGGTCCTGGCCTGCTTCATGGTCTTTTTAAAAGCCTCAACCCATTTTTGCCATGTGTGGTGTGAGACAACACTGGTATAGTCGGCAGGATTTGAACTGTAGAGTGCAGTGCTGGTGTTGCAGACAAGGTGGCGCTTGAGTGAGAGAGAACTTATCACTTATCACTAGGAACCGCAGTATAAGCAGTCCCCACATGTCCGAGCATAGGAGTTCTGTACTGCTCTCCCTGTAAAGGAATTGATTCTGATGGCCTTTCTAATCCAGACATTTCAGATTTATGGCTGGCCGCTGGCAGTTACCATTGTGTGGACTGGGATGGATTGTGGTGTGATTCCACTGCAAAATTGTGGTGACACTAAGTAGTGATTTCATTACTTGTTTCTGTTTACTGTACTTTCTGAGAAGTTTGTTGGTTAATAAAAACTGTTCATTACATTATTTTTGAAAGCATTCCCACTTTTTCTACAAGTGCCGAAGACTTTTACACACCACAATATAAGAAAAATCATTATAATGTCTCAAGGAGTTGTGGAAGTTGATGATAATGATGACTTATTATTATTTATATTGTATTTTCCAATAATAGCAGCTTTGTTCTGCAGCTGGAACACATTTTCAGAAGAAACAAAAGTGAACCATTAATATGAATATCCTGGGTCCTCTGTTCTTGATGACTGTGCGGTGTGCCTTTATTACACAATCAGCCACTTTGCCTTCATGTGTCTGTGAGTTTAGCGACATGCTTTGCTTCTCAAAGAGTTTTGAATAAATAGAGCCAATTTTTCATTTTAATGCCTTTAATCAAATTCTAATCCAAACCACATTGTTTACTTTTACTAGAAATAACATTCAGCAGGAGCAGCTTGAGTCGATAGAGTCTCTATAAAAACCTGCTTCAATGGCTGCTTTTTCAAGGGATGCTGCTTTTTATACCTGCTTGTTGAGACGACTGGTGCCAGTTGTGAGGTTCTCTGCTTCAACACACTCAAAGCAAACATTATACAGTATATGCAGAGCTAAAAAAAAAAATAATGTCACATATGACCTTATTTGTGTGTCTGAAACATTCTCTTAAGCTTTGGCAGCTTTAAAGGTAACACAAAATTAAGACAAGACAATTAAAGTTAAAGACACCAACTGTTTCCACTATAAAAAATACAAAAACAAAAGAAGACATTATTTAGACAATTGTTTTTTAAATATTTTTATGTAATGACTGCAAAAGACAATGGGATTAAAATGAGCAGCGCACTGTTTGCTGAATATGGCTGCATCATGTCAGTGTGACCGTGACACGTGTCTTTCAAGTCAGATTCAAAATTCTCCTACTTATGACATGACTACAGCACTTCAGGGTTCAAAGTCACCACAGCTCTTCTTTTCTTACAGCAGCGGTTCTGAAACTGTGGGGCGCGTCCCTGAAGCTGTACAAGGGGGGCGTCGAATAAATGAACAAGACATCAAAATTATTTTTTTACATTTGTATTTCAAATTTAAATTTGCAAGCATATAATCACAACGAATGCATTATAACTAAAATTAAAACATTTCTAAGGCATAGATCTAATGACTAATATGTGCCTGCTTTAAAGTACGCAGCCTGTCCAGATTTGGTTTGATATTCGAGAGACACTCTGAGCTCCTTTTCTATTTGAAGTGTGTTTCTATGACGAGCGGCGCCTCCGCTGCTGCTTTTATAGTCGCATATTTTCAATCCAGAAAGTTCGAGACATATCGGTATCTGTCGCGAACATTCGGGTAACAGTAGATCAGGTGATAATGCGGCACGTCTGCACCACATTGGCAGCGTAGCCAATATTGTCAAATTGAGTTAAATAATTTACTACGTATTGGGTTATTTTCATTAAACAACAATTTTTGTCGGACTAAAATACGTTCGTCTCGCCCAGATTGAATTCATCGGTGTCCCCGTTTACGAGATTTTTAAAAATTAAAACATATTTAGTCGTTTCTTTATATAAAAAATAATTAAATAAGAATAAATAATTTATTCTTTGTTTTTAGGATTAGAATTACTACCAAAAACCACACAAGGCATTTTAACAGTTATTAAAGCACTTTTTAAAAAAAATTGCAAATATTTCATCGAAGTTAGCCGAACACATGCAAATCTTATGGAAGTAAAAATGATAGGATACCGCGACACCGCACGAGTATCATACCTTTGTTAGTTGTATCATGGCCTATTCTCATCTATTTTGTATTATTCCAGGTAAAAAAGCGGGGTCGCTAAATACGAAAGTTTGAGATCCGCTGTCTTACAGAATAACTGTAGTTTGCCATCAAGGAGGTAAAGCAGGGCGCCATTCAGTTTTGATCTCATCAAGAATTAAACAGGTGATAAAAATGAATGGAAACTAAACAAAGTTGAAGAGTTAAAAAGAGCATTGACATCTTCCTGTGCATTAAAATTACACTGCTGTTTCTTGAAACACAGGATGTTTTTCCAGTTTTATCCACACAGGAACAGAAAAATAGAGGCAAGCAGAGGTCTGCCTCTTTGAGTGACACTGTTTAAAATCTTTTGTGGCAGAGTGCATAAAAACATATGGGTTAGAGGAGAGGTGAATGTACAAAGAGCATTTGCTTATATATTTGCATAAGCGAGTATAAAATTAGGATTCATTTACTTTTTGCACTTGGCATTTATATTTCAGGAGATATATTTTCAAATGGAATCTTTTATTTTATGAAAACTGCCTACTTCAACTTCAGATCATTAGCATTAAAATCTGTTAGCAACAATGCAGGAACCAGCACTGAATGGAGTCCCCATGCATTACAGAGCACACTTGAATGCACACCCATTGGCTACAACTGGTCCACTTACAAATCAACAGTCAGCCTACATTTCTTTTCGGTATTGCAAATGTAACACAGCATTACATTTTTATTTTTACTCAATCAAATTCAGTCCCATAATAGAGCAGAATCTACTTCATCCCTTGAGGGGGTTCTAGTCAGACTCAGTTTATTTAATAAAAGTGATGTGACAAGTTCACAGGTAGATGCAACACAAACTTTACAAATTACTAAGTAGATAATGAACACACATGCAGATTTATTTAAACAGACAGGAAAACAAAGTAGTTTGAAACTGATTTACATAAATGGAGCCCAGCTATATCTGTCAATTAGTTAATTGCTAAATTACTGCATAGTCCATTGCAGAGCAAATTTATGCAAAGACCCACACCCACATGGAATTACTTTAGAATTGTCAGCTAACTTAACACTCACATCTCTGGGATGGGGATGGAACAAAAATGGAGAAAACTGAACCATTTTTCCTGGCTGGAAAAAAAAAACCAAATATTTTCTGTTCTTAAAAATGTACAAATGTCAATAATTGTTTTCAACAAGGCACAGTTTTTTTTTTTCTGATGTTGTTTTTCTCGACTATGCAAAGAGAAATAATTAAATAATTACAGGGTCAAAGAAAAGGGCTTTGGTATGAAAGTGTGGGAAAGCAAACTATCAAAAATTCTTCAGTGACTTAGTGGCTTCAATCTTCCGGACTACACATAAACAGTAAGGCAGCCTGGCCATTGGAGTTGGTTTGGTAAGGAATCACTTATTCACTAATATTTCAACCACTCTTGCTGACATGAACTCCAGGGCAGTTTGCTAGTCTGCACTCCCTGGAGAGAACACTCCTAGTGATGTCATATCTGTAGCATAACTCTTTGGCATCACCTCAGTGTTTTTTAAGCCTACCAATCAGAATGCATTTATCTTTGAATTGTTGTAGACACAGATGCATAACATTAGTGAAAACAGATGTGCTTTTTGTGTACTATTTATCTAAAGTAACTTGGTGACTCTACTCATACAGCATGGGAACAGATGTGAGTTCAGTCACAAAAATCTCCAAAAGAAATAGACATATAAGAAACACAGTGGGCCTCATGGAGTTAGTTTACAGTTCAGAGGCATTCCTTCTGAAGCCTTCTAAACAAATACATTTACATAACATCTGTTACTACAGTAGTGGGGCACCCTGTACTTCAGACGTAATTTGGTATTGTGTAGAATGTTTGCCTTTATATAACAAAATGTACATACAGTGGTGTGAAAAACTATTTGCCCCCTTCCTGATTTCTTATTCTTTTGCATATTTGTCACACAAAATGTTTCTGATCAAACACATTTAACCATTAGTCAACTATAACACAAGTAAACACAAAATGCAGTTTTTAAATGATGGTTTTTATTATTTAGGGAGAAAAAAAAATCCAAACCTACATGGCCCTGTGTGAAAAAGTAATTGCCCCCTGAACCTAATAACTGGTTGGGCCACCCTTAGCAGCAATAACTGCAATCTCAATTGGATTCAGGTGAGTACTTTGACTAGGCCACTCCAAAGTCTTCATTTTGTTTTTCTTCAGCCATTCAGAGGTGGATTTTCTGGTGTGTTTTGGGTCATTGTCCTGTTGCAGCACCCAAGATCGCTTCAGCTTGAGTTGACGAACAGATGGCCGGACATTCTCCCTCAGGATTTTTTGGTAGACAGTAGAATTCATGGTTCCATTTATCACAGCAAGCCTTCCAGGTCCTGAAGCAGCAAAACAACCCCAGACCATCACACTACCACCACCACATTTTACTGTTGGTATGATGTTCTTTTTCTGAAATGCTGTGTTCCTTTTACGCCAGATGTAACAGGACATTTGCCTTGCAAAAAGTTCAACTTTTGTCTCATCAGTCCACAAGGTATTTTCCCAAAGGTCTTGGCAATCATTGAGATGTTTCTTAGCAAAATTGAGACGAGCCCTAATGTTCTTTTTGCTTAACAGTGGTTTGCGTCTTGGAAATCTGCCATGCAGGCCGTTTGTGCCCAGTCTCTTTCTTACGGTGGAGTCGTGAACACTGACCTTAATTGAGGCAAGTGAGGCCTGCAGTTCTTTAGACGTTGTCCTGGGGTCTTTTGTGACCTCTCGGATGAGTCGTCTCTGCACTCTTGGGGTAATTTTGGTCGGCCGGCCACTCCTGGGAAGGTTCACCACTGTTCCATGTTTTTGCCATTTGTGGATAATGGCTCTCACTGTGGTTCGCTGGAGTCCCAAAGCTTTAGAAATGGCTTTATAACCTTTACCAGACTGTTAGATCTCAATTACTTCTGTTCTCATTTGTTCCTGAATTTCTTTGGATCTTGGCATGATGTCAAGCTTTTGAGGTGCTTTTGGTCTACTTCTCTGTGTCAGGCAGCTCCTATTTAAGTGATTTCTTGATTGAAACAGGTGTGGCAGTAATCAGGCCTGGGGGTGGCTGCGGAAATTGAACTCAGGACTTTGGAGTGGCCTAGTCAAAGTCCTGACATGAATCCAATTGAGATGCTATGGCATGACCTTAAAAAAGGCGATTCCTGCTAGAAAACCCTCAAATAAAGCTGAATTACAACAATTCTGCAAAGATGAGTGGGCCAAAATTCCTCCAGAGCGCTGTAAAAGACTCATTGCAAGTTTTCGCAAACGCTTGATTGCAGTTATTGCTGCTAAGGGTGGCCCAACCAGTTATTAGGTTCAGGGGGCAATTACTTTTTCACACAGGGCCATGTAGGTTTGGATTTTTTCTCTCCCTAAATAATAAAAACCATCATTTAAAAACTGCATTTTGTGTTTACTTGTGTTATATTTGACTAATGGTTAAATGTGTTTGATGATCAGAAACATTTTGTGTGACAAACATGCAAAAGAATAAGAAATCAGGAAGGGGGCAAATAGTTTTTCACACCACTGTATCTATCTATCTATCTATCTATCTATCTATCTATCTATCTATCTATCTATCTATCTATCTATCTATCTATCTATCTTAAAAAAAAGTAATGATCTTCTACAAATATTATTCTATGTATCTGTTTATCTACTTATCTTTATTGTCATTGGTTTGTTGGTTTAATAAATAAAAACTGCCTAGAGATAAAGCCATTAGAAAGTGTAAAAGAGGGACTGTCGGGGACTGCAACTGCAGCACAAATGAAGTGGTACTGGACAGGAAATAGGCTGTAAGATGTGCCCTGGGTTATGGTGACAAGTTACAGAATGTTACAAATGTAATATTAGTAGCCCAGGAGATACAGTAACTACTCCTTGAGCACAGACACCTCTTTCCACTTATCATGACTATTCTGCATGTAGAATTAGGTACATTTGAAACTGTAGACCATGGCATACTTTTGCACAGGTTGGAAAAATTTGCTGATATAAGTGGGCAGGCACTCGGCTGGTTTAGATCTTATTTAAGTGGCCACGTTTAGGTTTTATATGTTACTATTTAATCATGTGACCATGTAACCATTCATTTTCTGTGGCAACTAGGGTAAAATATGGGGTCCCTCAGGGCTTAGTGTTTGTTCCATTACTGCTTTCTTTGTATATGTTTCCCCTCAGTAATAACTTGCTAGCATGGGATTAGCTTTCATTGATTTAAAGATGATATACTTTTCTATAGTATATATCAGTTAAACCACATGCAATGTCTCAGTTTTCCAAAATAGAAGCTTCCTTGTTAGACATTAGATATTGGATGGATTGAAGTTTTAATTTGTTGAATTCCAGCAAAACAGAATTGCTGATGATTTGTTCTAAAGCTGCTATCTGAATGTATTATGTCTGTTGTTGGCCTCTCCCTCATTCATATCAGTACAGCAATCAAAGACTTACTGTAGGTGTCTCTTGTCCCACACATGAGAGTAGGAGGCAGCTAAAGGGCCTGAGTAATTGTAATAAAACATCCGACCAGGGGGTGGCGGAGTGTGGTGGCTGTCTTTCAAAGTTCCCTACAGACCATTCCTGGGAAATCCTGCAAGGTGAAGACATCACTTACAAAGCCGTCCCATTTGATGACGTCACTTCCGAGGCCAGCCCCTTTGATGATGTCACTTCCAAAGCCAGCCCCTTTGATGACGTCACTTCTGGTTCCAGCCCCTTTGATGACATCAGTTCCTCTCCAGACCTTTAAAGCCTCCATCTTGGGCTACTATAGCCAGTTCTGTTTTGGACTCTGTGATATGCACATCGTGTATTTGATTCAGAAAACCCTTTTGCAGCTGGGAAAAACAATATACAAGTGGCTGCCACAAACCCTTATAATATCTTGGACTCATTTGTATGACACTCTTTAGATTGCAGTCTTTCATTTGAAAGCCATATTACTGTTAGAGTAATATTAGAGTAGCCTACTTCCACTTAAAAATTATTGCAAAACTTAGAACTATGCTATCATTCTATGATGCTGAAAAAACATACCCACACATCTGTTACTTCTAGACTGGATTGCTGCAATGCCTTGCTCTGTGGCTGCACATCACTATCGCTTTATAGACTTCAGTTAGCACAGAATGCAGTGGCCAGAGTGCTCACAAGAACCAGAAAATATGTTCATATTACACCTACCTTGTCATTTTTACACTGGCTTTCTGTAATATTCAAAATTGCTGCTCACTTACAAAACTTTGCATGGTTTTAGAACTTAAAATTTGAGCAACCTTCCAATTCCTTTTAATCCCTTCCACTTGCTTCAGTTTTAAGGAGCATGATATGTTGTAGTCACAAGAATTAAGAAAGTCACTGCTGGAAATAAAGCATTTGCTTATAAAGCATCTTGTCTATGGGATAGCTATTGTGAATTACTGAGTTCCTAAGCACAAAATCTACAAACAATACTCAAAATGCCCACTTGGGCTGGGGGTGACTGTTAAACCCTGGCTGGAAATGAAAAGGGTAAATGTAGAATCATTTTAAATACAAAAAAGAAGTTACCAATAAAAATGTTTCATAATAAAACAAGCTCTTTGAGCAGAAAAACACAGAAGCCAAAGCACTCAAAACAGACAATCCAAATCGCAATTACAGCCCCACAGGTGAAATAAAAAAAACAGAACAAAAGGTCACAAAAAGCAAGAAAATCTGAAAATAACACAATACCAAAAATATGAGTGAAACTCATCACTCGCCTAGTATGTTCAATGAACTGCAAGGGACTGTGGGGCAGTCGACTGTAGTAATGGGCAAGTGGCTCCTTGGGAAACCACCCAGAAAACACACAGCATATGGAAAACAATACATGGACATAGAAAAAAAAAAGACTAAATAATCGCCAGTGTCAGCATAAACAATGAACAAAACAGACGGAATTGAGACATTTGAAGCCTTGCCTTGTGGGGAACCTTGGCTGAAACACAGCAATAGCCTTCCTGCAGATGTATAAGATCCAGAAACTCCTTCAGTTTTCAAATCTAGGCTTAAAATGTATTTTAGTCAGGCCTATAAGTAAATATTCAAATATTTTA
The DNA here is from genome assembly GCF_016835505.1 of Polypterus senegalus. Taxonomy (NCBI): domain Eukaryota; kingdom Metazoa; phylum Chordata; class Cladistia; order Polypteriformes; family Polypteridae; genus Polypterus; species Polypterus senegalus. Next base: position 121,841,008 of record NC_053166.1, on the reverse strand, counting down.
TTTGGCCCTTGCATACATGCCATATACACCCTTTCATTTGCACATCATTTGCACATTTCCATTATAACTACAACTGTTTTTAATATATGTTGTTTGTGTTATTTATGTTTTTTGTATGTGATATTGTCCTCTGTTACAAGCAGCTTCAAAACTACCAAGCTATATTCCCAGACATTATGTACTGGTGAAGAGAAGTGATTCTGTTTCATATTCTGTTTTTAGATGTTCAGGGAACAGTATTTGGGGGCATTAGCTTACAGTGTGATGGGTAGGTGATTTGAAATTTTGAATTTATCTTGACATTTCAGAGGGAGTTGGGGTCCAGAGTTATAGAAACAACTGAGATCACAAGGGCGGAGTTCTAGCAGGATGGTATTGAGTTCTCTAAGACAGTACTGACCCACAAAGTAATTCTGCTGTGGGCAATGAAAGTCATTACTGGTGGAGGCTTAAAGGCCCCCTTCAACCAATGTTGCATTTGGGAGGATTGGTGTTGAGAAGAGGTTATCTTAGAGGAGCATGAAGATAACTGAGGTTGCTATTGTTATTAGTACCTGCTGCTTTCTGCAAGTGTTTTTTTATTATTATTATTACATGAAGGCATGCTTTTTTATATAACCTTAACTTCCTGGCTTCATTCAGGTTCAGGGTCTGCTCAAGTTGGTTCCCTCCAGTTTACTACAGTAATACAGCACACTTCTGTTTCTTCAAATAAGACCACTCAGGTAGTCTGTGGTAAACCTGAAGCAGACAGAAATGTTATTTTTGGAGAGCAGTAGCTTCCCACTTGGTATCCTCCCTTCCTCTACACTTTCTAGGTGTTTTTCCTGTGGTTAGCACATGAACAAAGAGTTTCTGGCTGTATATTATTATTATTATTGTGCCTTTGGTGGCCTAGTTGACCATACCCTGGCAGAGGCTTTCTATTTTCCTACAGTGACCTGTATTGTGACCACATGGAATGGGGCACGTCCTGGAATAGACAAGTTTACAAAGGGCAAATACTGAAAGAAAACAAACAATTTAGAAAAACTATGTCAAAGGTAGTCAATACATAATCGATACTGAAGTTTATTACAGAGATTGAAGGGAAACAACAACAAACCAAAACAGGAGAGTAAAAAATGAAGTTGGATAAGCCAAAGCTTAGATTAAAACCCTGTTCTTAACTAACAACTAACATTAAATCCAAAAGCACCAACATCGAAGTTTGCATGCTACCATATTTTAAACAATTAGGAATCTGATTTCATGATGCCATGTGGTTAGTCATAGTTGTAGAAACAATAAATATGATGGCTATATCAATGGATAAACAAACTTGTATAACTTAACAAAAAAAAAAAAGATATTAACAAAAGCAGAGTTGTTCAAGATTCAATTATGACAACCTAAAGACTTAGAGTTTATTTTTTCCAAAGTTTGCACCACACTTAGTTTTTTTATTCCTCTTCCTTATCTCCACTTAACCATATTTTGTATTTCTTGTAATTTCTTTGAAGATACAGTTTTCTTTTAAAATATCCTTTCTTCTTTAAGTCACAAAGATCTGCCATTCTATATTTTACTCACATGAGCAAACTACAATAATAATAATTAATAATAATAATAATTGTTGTTGTTATTATTTATAAATGCACGAACATTATGTTGCAAATTAAGTGTGCTGTAATCGCGGCCCTGCATGGTCTCATTCAGGCTATTTAAAAGTTGAAATATGACAGCCAAATTCGCAAGCTTTACAACCCACGACTGGTTATCAAAGCAGGTAGCAAACTAGGAGTTCTCAGATGAGAGAAAATCGGGCAGCTCTTTGCGGAGATCAAGCACTTGTTGTAAAACTGCCTCAAGAGACACCCACCGGACCATCAGATTGCAGCAGAAGGCTTTCAAAGCTCGCGCCTATGGCAGGTTTCGCAAATAGCTGTGTTTAAGGGGACGTGGTTTGATACTATTTACAACTTTAACAACTTCTTGAGCACTTGTTGCGATTTGTCCTCTATTTTTAGCGACCTGTGGAAACTCTCTGTGAAACATACAGGGTGTATCCATGGCATCTGGAGCTTTGGCTTTATTAACGTGACGACTGCACTACCCATGCCTATCATGGCAGCAGCGCCATCTGTACAGACGCCCACACAATAAGACCACAATAAGACCAGTGAATTAAATTTACCTGAACGGACGCGTCCAACATTTGAAAACTGACCTGTTGTCTTCCCCGGAATTTTTTTGCAGAATAAATGCTCCTCATCAAACTTTCCATCTCCAATAAATCTGAAATTGAGCTGTGCTGCGTTAGCCACATTGTCTAAATGCAACGTAAACCAAGGGCTGTTTTTTTATATATGTTCATAATTAGTCTGTAATATCCTTAGCCATGTCAGATATCCTTCTACATACAGTGTTTTGTCTGACAAAGGGACAGTGTAAATTTTACGGGCAGCTTCCTCACTAAATTCCCGAATTACGTCTTTGGTCACTAGTAATATCACTTCTTCTCCAACTGTGTGAGCTTCTTTGCAATGGCAATGCGATATGACGCCGAAAAACACCCCTTGGGTGCACTTTCTGAAACAGTTGCTTGCTGTGTGAAAGTGAACAAGCTGTGCTGCTTTCCTTTGGAAAAAGTCAAGACGTTTTCAAAAATCAGCTGGATGCGTTTGTTATTTTCAATGTAGACGGCTTTAGACCTTCGTTGTAATCAAGTCTGACTTTTTTCTTAGCCAGCACAAATCTAAACTCTATGTAAGAAGCTTCATACTTTCTAAGTTTAGATTTTGCTCTAGAATATGACTCTTGATGAATTAAAAGCAGAACTACAAGATGGGGTTTCATCGAAATGTTTCCTTTGTAAAAAGCGGTTCATCATCACGTATGTTTTAGGATTCGACGAACTATTCCTAGCTTCAACTCCTCAATGCAACTTGTAGCCTTCGACTAGCATCTGAAAAACGCGTTTATCAATAAAAGTAACTGCCAAGCGCACTAACGAAGTGATGGTGATATTAATAAAATGCCAAAAGTCGTTTGATTTTTATCTTCCCCATTTTGGCGCGGGCCCCGGTTGGGAACCACAAATGTTTAACAAAAGTTTGGTCAAGAACATTTACTATTATAAAAAACACCAAGGTGGCTCCAGGAACTCAAATAAAATGGATAGTTAACTTTTTAGAGTAAACAAGTCAACAGATTAAACTATATCAAGAAACATATTTTCCTTGTCCGTTTATTTATTTATTTTTATTTTTTTTTTTTTTTTGCAAATCAGTAACTGGATGATAAAATATTCCTGACTCATTTCTAACTAAGTTCCATACTACTGCTAAATCTTATTTACACACGAAGTCCTGATCATGCTTTCCCATACATACTCAGTGCCACATTCCCATTTCTTAGTCCCCAAGGGTGAGAGAAGTCATCTTTTCTAAAGTTTTTAATTGTAATATTTTAACAGTTAATTATTTCCTATTATTATGATGACAGGAGTTCATTAAATTTGTATTTTTGCTTAATCATTTTGCTGCCTACATTAGTACTCTGTGTCAAAGACCAATATCTGAAATCTCACATAACTAAAATAAAACAAAACTTTGTGGTTTATTTAGAAGAGAATTTAGAAGTCATCGTCTTTGAAAACATAGAGACAGCTTGGGGGATATGTTAGTTGCATTGAGAGATATTCAAATGCAGTTGGTTAAATAGTAAAGCACCAAAAGCAGAAGCCTAAAATTTGATTGTACTACAGATCTAGCAGTGGCAATAAACAGCATTATACAATACACCATAATTTAAAATACTCTACTGGTCCATTGTGATGGAAATTAAGCCATTTAGTGTAATGATGTCTTCGGGTTTCTCTTTCTAAAACAATATTTAATTAGGATTTAAAGGTTTGCATTCTTCGAATAGTCTGTCACCCTTGGCAGCTTTCTTTCATGAGCCTGAAATCACTGCCCATCGTTTACTAACTAGAGAATTCATTCTACTTCAAAAAGCATTCAAAGAAATGTATCTTTTTCTACTTTGGCTGACAGTATGGAAATCTGTACTAATTATGTCAAGTAGTTTATTTTTATAAGAATTGAGTATGCTTCTTACAAGAAAAGTAGTTTTATAATTATTGTAGGATAGTTAAATAGTTATGCTTGCATTAATTTGTGTGTTAACAGTACTACAGACCATTTTCAGAAATGACTTTGAATACTGGATACAGTTGCAGCTCTTTCACTAATACCATGCATCACATATTACTTAAAAATCCATATATCCATCCATCCATTATCCAACCGGCTATATCCTAACTACAGGGTCATGGGGGGTCTGATGGAGCCAATCCCAGCCAACACAGGGCACAAGGCAGGAAACAAATCTTTCAAAATTGGACAACTATCCTGTATTACTAATATTAATCAACTAATGATTGCTCTTAAGGGGCAAAGTGACACAGTGATTCGCACCATTGCTTCATGGATAGCACTTTCCAACATTTGAATTCCATACCTGAGATTTTGTTTATAATACTTTGCATGATTCTGAGTGTGAAAATACTCATATGCCAAAAATTGGGAAAATGCGTCCGCAAAACTCTGGTATGCACAAATTACTGCACAATTTACTCTTTATAAATCACAATCATCTTATAGATATACATTTGTGAACTCACCTCAAACCTGCCCTGCTCCACCCTGAAGCAACCATATGTGGACCATGCTAATCAGCCTCACACATATGCAACCACAACACTGTAGACTGTCATTGCCTGGTAGTGCAGCCACATAACACATCCAGTAGCACGAAATAGTAGTTATCATCTCTAAGTTAGAGGCATGCAAAGAACTGCTAGGTGGCCTAAGCGTGAGTGTCAATAACAAGCGCAAATATGTTAAATGGCATAAATGCTGTGAGCTCCAGCTGCACTGTGTCTAAAATAAATAAATAAATGTTGCATCTCTATAGATGAAACTGATCACTAGTCACCAGCAGTGCGTATGAACAGGAGGAGGAAAAAACACATCTACTCTCTCTGATATTGATCTGCAAATGGCATCTGTACTTGAAGATGCCCTTTTAGGTGACATTATGCTAGAGCAGTCCTGACAATTGTCAGTCTCATCTTGGCATCACAGATGACTTGTATGTTAACAGAATGTAACTACTGTCACAACAATGACACAAAGTTATCAAAAAGGTTTGGGGCCGCCATCCGTATATTGTTCCTTGCCAGCAAAAATGGTTTAAATTGAACAGAGATGTTCACAGGTACGAGTCCGAAACAGAAATGCAGGCATGGTGTCAAAGTTGGTGGCTTTATTAGCTGAGCATGGAAGTGACGTTATCAGTAGTGCCGGTACCGGACGTGACGTCATGAGTGGCGTCGGGACTCTGCAGGATTTCCTGTGAATGGTCTGCAAGGGATTGAGAGAGACAGTCAGTGCCCCTTGCCACCCCCTGGTCTGGCGTATAATTACTATTATTCGGGCCCTTTATCCATCTCCCAATTACACTTGTGTGATACTACTTACAGCTAACAAAAGTAGCTTCATTCTCTCTAGATTCCTTGCAATATGAGTGCATTAAAATGATCTCCTTACATTAGGGAAATCGGACACTGCTACATGGGTTTTCCTCCTGTATTTCCAAAAACTTACAGGTTAAGTAAATTGGCATCTCTAAATTGGACTAAGGGTGGATACATGTGAGCGGGTCCTGTGATGGACTGGCGCCCTGTCCAGGGTAAACCCCAACTTCTCCATTACCCTGAATTGCCTCTGTGTATGAAAGCATTTTTGTATCCAATTATCAAAATTTAAAATTACTTAACACAAGACATAAAAAATAAGGGAGGAAAAAAGCTGATATTAATGGATGATGAAAATAAGACTGAAAATTAGAAAGCCTTACAATATTCACTAAAGCAGTGGTTCTCAAACTATGGGGCAGGCCCTCCTAGGGGTTGTGAAGTAACAAAAAGGGGCCGCGAAGATGTGAATAAAAAGAAAGCAAGACTCAAAAATATGAAAAATACATCTATTGAAACCAAAACAAATTAACTTAAACTACATTCTGATACTAGAAAAATAAATATAGTTAGATAAATGTTGATAAAAGTTAAGTAGGTATAATAAATTATTCATCTATGATATATCATTAATTAAAAAAGAACAATTTGGTATTAGTGGGCTCAAAAAAACGTTAGGGGGCACGATTAAAACTGTTATGAAAACTCAGGTCACAAATACGTAAGGTTGAGAAATGCTGCAGTAAAGTATATTTTGTGTGTTAAATCATAAGCCTTATGAATTCACTTTATAAGAGCTAGAGCATTTAGCAGCATCCCTACGGCAACAGCATTCAAATGCTTATAGCTCTAGGAATAAATGAGGTTTTAAATCTGTTGCTCTTTACCTTCAGAAACCTAAATCTGCAGCCAGATTGCAGCAGCTGGAATTGAGCGCAAAGAGAATGGCTGCTATTTGGCAGAAGTGAGTCGGCCTTCTTTCTAACTTGCATGTGATACAGCTTAGTGACAGAGGTCTGCTGCGATCTAATAACTTTTCCGCGATTTTTTTTACAATGTTGTTAAGGTGGTTTATATTGTTACTCCCAATGCTGCCAAACAAGCAGATAAAAGTAAATACAATAGATTCAATAAAGGACTTATAAGAAAGTGTATGGTTGTGTTCACTTTAAAACTATTGAGTTTCCTAAGAATTATTTTTTTTTTTGCAGCATTGCAGTAGTACAAGAAAACAAATTATATTTATCAAACAGGAAAGACAATACAGTAAAAAGAAATGACACAGGCTTTCAGAATTACACCACTATTGCTCAAGCATGCAAGTCATGATAATAATTTAGACATTTAATTTTTAATCTAAAAACTCAGACAGTATGCTGGAATGTCTCACCGTCCCATAATATAAGTCAAAAGATCTTTGTTAAGCTGCAAAATACACTTTTGAGCCCAAGTAGGTAGCAGCACACTTGAAAGGAGACATTCAAATTACTTCGAGGTTAAGTAAGGAGGATTCTATTATAAAATAAGCTTTAGTAAAGTAAAATCATAGGTAAGAATAAATTGAAGTCAGTCATTAGAAAACAGTCTCACCCCTGAATTCTGACTGAGCCCATGCATTAGTAATAGAGTGTAACATATTATCCTTTCTTGGCACATTTTATTACCTGTTCTGATGAGCTAAACTATTTTTACATCATTACACAATTTACAGATAATATTCTCTTTTGGATGGAGAAATGGGAAAGAAAACCAAGTTTCAATCTCACCTCTTTTCTGATCATGGTTGGAATTGTCCTCATCTGAGCACAAATGTCAGCTCATTTTTACATATGATTGTTTAACTGAGTTTAATGTGTGTGTGTTACACCATGTTTTCCTTTTTACTATGAAATTCGCTGTAAGACTGAGTGCAGTGAATTTGATCACACAATGGAGGAGCTATCAAGTGCAGGAATGAAGTCTTCCTTGCTTTTGTATGATTTCCCAAACAGACATGCAACAAATTCTGCACTCTTGAAATACTGTGCTATTACTTTTCTACTCCACAGTTATCCACCCACGCAAAGTAAAGAAATTAGTTCAAGAATGTCAAAGTTGTTGTTTTCTTTACGAATCCCCAATAAAGCCATTGCTGGAATAAGATTCTAGTGAATCAGACTTTTCTCTATTAGTCATTCCTAAAGAATCTGTGAGAAGATTACCATTGACTTTTTTTCATAATATAGGGGATATATGTAGTTCTGAAAATTTTAATTGAACAAATTCTTATAATACCTTCATCATCACCATGATTTCTGAAGCAATTTTAATTGTTTTGTGCAGTTATCGACAACAGCTTCCATAGAACCACCAAATAGCCATCCACTACTGAACATGCTTAGTCCTGTTCAGGGTAGCAGGAGGCAGAGAATAGGTAAGCAGAATCAGGTTCAAGGCAGGATCCAAACTTGGAAAGCATCACACTCACACACACTCTTGCATACACCCACACTCACCCATACACGGCCACTTTAGGGTTGGCAGTTTACCTTACATGAATGTCCACTGAATGTGTGAGAAAAATGTACTTACAAATGGAGGCAAGATAAAAATTCTGCCTGTGCCAAGTTGCAAACCTTGGACTAACTACTGCACTTCCCATTCATAAATTTTTTTTTTTATAAAACGGAATGAATAATTGTTGGATGTTTAAAGTCAGAGGTGGCACGGTGGCTTCCCGGGTCCTCCCTGCATGGAGTTTGCATGTTCTCCCCATGTCTGTGTGGGTTTCCTCCCGTTGCTCCGGTTTCCTCCCGCAGCCCAAAGACATGCAGGTTAGGTGGATTGGCGATCCTAAATTGTCCCTAGTGTGTGCTTGGTTTGTGTGTGTGTGTGTGAGTGTGTGTGTGTGGACAGTGGTGGGCTGGCACCCTGTCCGGGATTTGTTTCCTGCCTTGCGCCCTGTGTTGGCTGGGATTGGCTCCAGCAGACCCCCATGACCCTGTAGTTAGGATATAGCGGGTTGGATAATGGGTGGATGGATGGATGTTTAAAGTCATTTTAGCGTGTTTATATTTGTGTGTTGGGAAGTCAATTTCCCTGCACTAAGAACCGTGGGCTAATTTCCATGCTTACCACAACCTTGTAATGGACTATCCAATATCATATTCCAATTCTGTCTCGAGGCCAAAATCTTCAAATTCAAAAAATGTAGTTATGAACTCTCTTTAGTTCAGATTCATTTAATATTATAAACTCAGTACAGTTTTTTTGCAATCAAATTTTACTAAACATATTTAATTGATACAAATCTGAAAATAAGAGCAACTTTTTTGGAAAAACCAAAAATACCCCACTGCCAATGCAACAACTTTGAGAAGTGGAGAATACTACATGAAGGAACAGATAACAAATAAATTAACAGACGCAAAAATAAATTAAACGGTAAAACAAAATGGACAGTAGTATAACAGTTCACCAGCAGGCAGAGGAGATAGAAGTACAATGAAATCAAGCAAGGAAAGTATATCATGGGTCCACCACCACCCAGCTCCTGATCAACTGAACAGTGCTAAGCCATCTCTGAATTGTAGAGCTGGATGAGATGTTAATCTGCGAAGCAGAAAGTTCCAAAAGGACTAAGTTAGACAATGATGCCTTTCTTTGAGACAAAGTGACACATTCAGGTCCCCTGCAGTGAGAGGAAAGCAACAGTTTTGCAGCAATAGCTGCTAGAGTAATTCCATGCTGCTGCAGTACAGAAAAGGAGAAGGAGAAGGAAAATCTGAGGAGGCAAGGCAATATGCACAGACAGAATTGAGGAGAGAGATATTGCCTCGCAGAACCAAAGAGAAGCAACTGGGGGACTCTACCAGAACAGGTGAAAGTGCATTTAAAGAGCAGAAATGAAAAAGTGGGTCTGGAGCCAAGTCCATTAAATGGTGCTTGCGGGGATTACAGGCAATGCATGTATAATTTTGAACTGAGTGTGCTGGTGATTGGAGTTTTTGGATGAATTTTTCACATTCCTGAATGCAGAATTCTAGCACACTGTTGTATGGGAAGGAAGATCATGAGACCATACAGTGGAGAGTGATACGGGTTTACAGATAAATTAAATATAGTTAAATTAAAAAACAAGACAGAACCTTTGCTTAAAAGCATGTACGCTATTTACATTTAATGACAGAACTTATGTCCTATACACTATATAAAACAACAATGTTGAGATAATGTAATCTACATTTATTGCTGAGATTTCAATGAGGCAGTGGGAGTAAGTATACAAACACACTGCCAGGAACGTCAAAATGCAAAATGGGGTTATACTGGAAAGAAGACCTTTTATATGGCAGGCCTAGTGGCAGTGGCAGAAAACTGAGAGGTGAACAGAATCAGGTTGGGGTCATTGTTCATCCTCCTGGTAACTAGCTTCCAAACTGTAAAAAAACATGTAATTCCACTGGTCTTAAACACTACACCCTCTTTTATCTTATTAATGTTAGATCACTCAAACCAAACCTCATGGTCAATGCAAGGTCAAAATAAAAGGATAGATAGATAGATAGATAGATAGATAGATAGATAGATAGATAGATAGATAGATAGATAGATAGATAGATAGATAGATAGATAGATAGGGGAAAATAGTCTTTTCATAGAAGTTCTTTAAATATATAAATACACATATTTATATACATATACATATACATATACTGTACACATACACATACATACTGTATATATATACATACATACATACATACATACACACACACACACATATATATATATATATATATATATAGTTTATCTGCGGTGGGCTGGTGCCCTGCCCGGGGATTTGTTCCTGCCTTGCACCCTGTGTTGTCTGGGATTGGCTCCAGCATACCCCTGTGACCCTGTGTTAGGATATAGCAGGTTGGATAATGATTGACTGGCTATATATATTGCGGAGACTGACCCGGACACAGACAGGCAGACATGTTCATGTCACCCACAACACATTTATTTACACTATTTACAAAGTTACTAAGTGCCACACAACTCACTTTACCCCAAAGTCCTGGCCACAACACCGCCTCAGACCGCCTCCTTCTCTCTTCTCCAGCTCTAGTCCACTCCTCACCCGATTTCAGCCTTTAATGAAGTGATGCAGCCCCTTTTATAATCACCCGGATGTGCTCCAGGTGTTTCACGGCAATCTTCCACCAACATGTCCCCGTGTGGCGGAAGTTCCGGCTGCATCCCCGGAAGCACTTCGAGTGTCCCCACTCTTCTTTCCCCCAGCACTTCCGGATGTGGCGGAAGTGCTGAGACCCAGGGCTCCAAAGGCATGGGGCGCCCCTGGCGGTGACCATGGGCCCCTACAAGGTGGAGCTTCAAAGCTCTGTACCCGTGGCCCCCAAAGGTACCAGGGTGGTCACCCCCACATGGTCTGGGGAAGGCGCAAGCCCTCCTCCAGTCTTCCTGGGCGTCCCTGCTGGGTTGCCACCCCAGCCATCTCTGACAATATATATATATATATATATATATATATATATATATATATATATATATATATATATATATATATATATATATATATATATATATATATATATACTAGACATTAAAATAACGGGCGCTAGAACAATAGTGCATAAACATTTGTATGAAAAGGGTATATTAAATGGCAAGGGACCTTGTATGTGGCTGTAATATGTGTCACTGTATTGTGTGCCTTTAATTTTCACTCTCAGTAATACTGGTTTGTATTTCCATAAAATGCCTGTAATTTTGTCTGACAGTAATACAGTGGAACCTCGGTTCACGACCATAATTCGTTCTAAAACGAACCGAATGAACCAAAGTAATTTCCCCCATAGGATTGTATGTAAATACAATTAATCCATTCCAGAACGTATGAACTGTATGTAAATATATATTTTTTTAAATATATATTTTTTTAAGTTTTTAAGCACAAATATAGTTAACTGTACCATAGAAAGCACAGCGTAATAGTAAACTAAATGTAAAAAACATTGAATAACACTAAGAAAACCTTGAACAACAGAGAAAACTAACACTGCAAGAATTTGCACTATAGCCTTATGACCCGCTTGCTAGAAACGTTTTTTATGAGTTTTAAGCACAGGGGAAAAAATGAACATTTGAAAAATCTGTAATTTAATAAACAACCAAGAAAAGTAACCTTGCAACAATGCACGCGCGCGCCTGTGTGTGTGTCTCTCTTTTGCGCGCCTTTGTGTGTGTCTCTTGCGTGTGTGTCTCTTGCGTGTGTGTCTTTTAAGCGCACGCCTCTGTGTCTGTGTGTGTGTCTGTCTGTCTCTCGCCTGTGTGTGTGTCTGTCTGTCTCTCGCCTGTGTGTGTGTGTCTCGCGTGTGCGTGTGTGTGTCTCGCGTGTGCGTGTGTGTGTGTATGTGTGTGTGTGTGACGTGTGTGCGCCTGTGTGTGTGTGTGTGTGTGTGTGACTCGTGTGTGTATGTGTGTGTGCGTGACTCGTGCGCGCCTGTGTGTGTGTGTGTGTGACTTGCACGCGCCTGTGTGTGTATCTGTCTCTCTCTCTCTGAACAGGGAATGCACAGGAAGAGACTGAACACGTGCTGTGTGGCCCCGCGCATGCGCACTTCTCCAGAAGACACACACACGGACACTGGACGCACACAAGGGTTTTATTAAAGAGGATAATATATATACTATGACCTGAACACCACCAGAATGACTAAAAATGAAGAAATTTAAAAAGAAGGAAAACATTGCATTGAGGCATTATGCAGATGTAGTGCTGTTGGTATGAAGGAGCCCCAGTAATGTTTCTTGACACACTTTTGCTGAGTTATTTGTTGGCTGAAAGTCCTCAGTGTTCGTTTGTCAGAAGGAGGATGTGCAGCATTATTCATAATGGCACTCAATAGTGTTTCATTTCTCTCTATCACTACTACCTCCAGGGGGTTGAAAATGTGTCCCATAACTGAGCCTACCATTTTAATCAGCTTTTTGATTGGGTGGGCCTCTCTTGAAGTGATGTGAAGAATGTAACTTCCCACTATAAAGAAACACAGTCTCCTAAGGAGAAAGAGCCTAATCTGCCCATTATTATGTAGTTCCTCTGTGTTCTGAGACCAGTGCAACCTGTCACTAATGTGGATTTCCAAATACGTGTAGGAGTGCACCACCTCCAGATCCACTCCTTGAATAGCTACCGGATATAGAGGCTGTTTGGTGTGGTGAAAGTCAATAACTGGTTCTTTGGTTATGCTGATGTTAATTTGCAGACAATTCTCTATGTACCAAGAAACAAAGTATGCCATATTTGTATCCCATTTCTGTTAATAAACAGAATATGTTTAATTACCAGCATAAACAAACTTATCATCAAAATAAACTAAAGAAGGCCTGGTGCTCTAGTTTGAAAACCCCTGTTTAATGCAGAAAGAATAAACGAGGAATGAATGGGGTAAGAAACTGCTTCTGCAGCCAACAACACAATACTTTATATCAGCTCCTCTACTGAAGCTCATTGGTGATGGCTCTTAAGCCTGGTAGAGGTCATTTTAAAAGAGGAGAGCAGGAATGAGAATGACAGAGAGGGTATAGGAAGGTAGCATTAGCCAGAGGTCAACAATCATCTTCCTGGTCTCACCACAGAACTGTAGAAGGAATAGACAAATACATTAGGTTACTACTGTCTCATACTATCCTCTTCTAGAATTCCCCTTATTTAAACTCAACTGGCTCATGTGAACAATACAGTAATGCCTTCACACAAGTATCATCTGATAAATTGCTGTAGTCTTGTCCTGTAAAATATATGAAAACACAGAACGAAGAAGACAAACATACCAAATGCTGTAGGCTTCTCTATTTCAATTGAGTTTGTATTCACTCAAGAAATTTTTAAAAATTGCATTGAGTTTACTTTATTCATTAAAAAGATCGACTTTAAAAACCTGAGATATTCTACTCATATACTAATTTTTTCTTAATGTAGTCTTCAGAATTGGAGCAATTATACAGCTGCCAGCTGCCACTAGACTGTGTGAACTTGTCAGGAGAATCAATGGTCAGTGTGCTGGAGAAACCTGAAAAGTGTGGCCAGTTTTGTAGCGTTTAATGAATGACCATTTAAACTTGGAAAAGATTCTGCATGTCTGTGTTCAGCTCTTTCCGTAGCACTCAGGAGTTATTTCACACTGTTGAGTAAAGTCTGATACAGTATTCAAAAAGCATTGCTTCTTCCTGCCATTTTACTAAATGGGGACTTACTGTAGTCTTATCAATTGATAAGACTATTGATTGATATCTTTTAAATATATTTACACGAAATACATTATGTATGTAATAGATTTCAGATTATCTTAACGAGAAACTTTAATTTAAACCTCAATGATTTATTGTGAGTACTTGGATTTTCTTTTCTATCAGTGGACTTACAGTATGTTTGGAGACCTGCCAGGGCTTATTTTTTGAGTGTGAGCCTTGTCCTATGGGATGAGCAAAGAATGGTTTTGCTAAAGCATATTAAAAATCTCATAGTGAGTACAGAATGTCAACTGAGTAAACTCTAAATGTTTCTTATTATTTCTTTTGTTATTTTCTTTTTCATTGAATAACATTTTTCTGGCATCATGTGTTACAATCATCTATAGTATATTAAATAAAATGATTTCCCAGCTGTAAGGGGCATCTAGAATAATAAAGCTCCACTCCACAGGGTACTTGCTGTCAGTGGATGAGATGAAATGCATCAGGATGAAGTTAATCAGATTCATCAATCACCCAGCTCTAATCCAATAAAGCATCTGAAGGACTGCTGTAGAGAAGCACATCACGAGATCGGTGTGACGTATGGGAATTCTTTGATGAAGAGTCCAAAACAGCACAACACTTGCAGACTCGCCTTGACTCCATATTGCTTCATACTCATTAAAGCCAAGCTGTATATACTGGCACTATATTCTACTAAGTAAGACCACTTGTACTTATATTTTTTTGTAAATAATATACATAACTTAGCTCAAGTTGACTAAAAACTGGAAAGAAGAAATTAGTGAGAATAGGACCAGGTGAAAAAGCTACAAAGCCAGATGTGTTATCCATTAGAAGTTAATTTCATGCACCAAAGTGGCAAACTGGCACCCATTGACCTATCAGAAGCAGACTGCTTTTACCCCTGGGTGAAGTTATACTTTATATAGCCTGTACTTCTACAGTAAAAGGGAAGGGCGTGTAGGGGTCTATACATAAACACTTAAAAGGGAAAGCAGCACTAAAAAATTAAAAGGGCCCATTTAACAGTTAAGAGGCTTGAACTGGTTTACATTCAGCTGGGATGACTAGGCTTTCATTAAGTTCTGATACCATTTTATAGTGGAGTCACCTGGAGTCTTAAGGGTCAAGGCTGAATTTAGGCATCAGCTGAACAAGTTGCAGTTTAGGACCTCTAAGTCTAAAGGGACATCTTAAACTTTCAGAATGCTTTTTCATTGTTACAGTTTACTAACATATTTTTAAAGTTCTACTGGAGCAACTTTCCCTATCCTTTCACAAGTTTTCTGTGAAGTCTTGACACGTTTAATTGTTCCACCACCTTATTCTCTGCTAACAATTGCCTAATACAGCCTCTAGACTAATCCAGGCTCATACAGCGCTCTGGGTCAGCAGGAGTGTGGCCTTCACACTGATCATCCCAGCCAGATTATGCTAAACAGACAAGGTAGTCTGAAACTATCTTTAGGTCAGAGACCCAATCACACTGGCCAGTCAAACAAGAACAAATCATGTGAACTCACATTGTAGAATTGATTTGTGACTTTTGAAGGTGGTCTTGCTAGGAAACTATATTTATTTTGCAAAGCTTATCATAAGCAAAATATATGCAACACACATGCAGTGTGCTGTAAATGTTATACTGAACATTTTAAAATAACACATAGGAACAAATCAGAAAGGATCAGGGTCCTAAATGAGAAAAACTCTACATAACTGAGATTAAATTGTGTAGTTGTACTTAGACATCACCAGTGCTCCTAAAGACACAGTGTAGAAGGACAAGTTAGAATGCACTCATGGCCATGACAAAAATAACTTTTTCCAGCCTGGCAGTGACCTTTTAAAGAGAAGTGTGACAGAGAGACAGGAGAAAGTTGCTGGGCAGGACTGAATTAACTATTAATCAAAATAAGAACATACTTAGGGCATCAATAGAATGGGGGAACCATAGAAACTTTCCAATGACAGATTTACTATGGATCATATGATACAAGCTGCAAATGGTGCAGAAAAACCGGGTTCCACAAAAGTGGACTCCCACAATAAATAAAAATAATTGCATTCATGCATAGTATATACAATGACAAAAATAATAATAGAATAGTAAAAATAGAGGTTAATGATTTATATTAATCTTGACAATACAACAGTTATCTATACTAAGTACAGAAACAGATGTGTTACGTAAGATTAGTTTTGAGGATCTGATCGAAGAATTTGTAATTAAAAAAAACTTTTCAGAAATAAACAAAGTGAAAGTATACAAAAATAAGCATTATTTTCAATCTTATATTTTGCTTCATTTGAAAAAGTGATTTTTTTTTAGTTTATCATTGTTTATATTTTCAATTATATATATACACACAGGTCCGTAAATATTTGGACAGAGACAACTTTTTTCTAATTTTGGTTCTGTACATTACCACAATGAATTTTAAAAGAAACAACTCAGATGCAGTTGAAGTGCAGACTTTCAGCTTTAATTCAGTGGGTTGAACAAAAAGATTGCATAAAAATGTGAGGCAACTAAAGCATTTTTTAACACAATCCCTTTATTTTAGGGGCTCAAAAGTAATTGGACAAATTAAATAACTGGAAATAAAATGTTCATTTCTAATACTTGGTTGAAAACCCTTTGCTGGAAATGGCAGCCTGAAGTCTTGAACTCATAGACATCACCAGATGCTGGGTTTCCTCCTTTTTAATGCTCTGCCAGGCCTTTATTGCAGCTGCTTTTAGTTGCTGTTTGTTTGTAGGCCTTTCTGTCTGAAGTTTAATCTTCAACAAGTGAAATGCATGCTCAATTGGGTTAAGATCAGGTGACTGACTTGGCCATTCAAGAATTTTCCACTTCTTTGCTTTAATAAACTCCTGGGTTGCTTTGGCTGTATGTTTTGGGTCATTGTCCATCTGTATCATGAAACGCCCAATCAATTTGACTGCATTTAGCTGGATTTGAGCAGACAGTATGTCTCTGAACACCTCAGAATTCATTCGGCTGCTTCTGTCCTGTGTCACATCATCAATAAACACTAGTGTCCCAGTGCCACTGGCAGCCATGCACACCCAAGCCATCACACTGCCTCCAGCGTGTTTTACAGATGATGTGGTATGCTTTGGATAATGAGCTGTTCCACGCCTTCTCCATACTTTTTTCTTGCCATCATTCTGGTAGAGGTTGATCTTGGTTTCATCTGTCCAAAGAATGTTTTTCCAGAACTGTGCTGGCTTTTTTAGATGTTCTTTAGCAAAGTCCAATCTAGCCTTTCTATTCTTGAGGCTTATGAGTGGCTTGCACCTTGCAGTGCACCCTTTGTATTTACTTTCATGCAGTCTTCTCTTTATGGTAGACTTGGATATCGATACTCCTACCCCCTGGAGAGTGTTGTTTACTTGGTTGGCTGTTGTGAAGGGGTTTCTCTTCACCATGGAAATGATTCTGCGATCATCCACCACTGTTGTCTTCCGTGGACGTCCAGGTCTTTTTACGTTGCTGAGTTCACCAGTGCTTGCTTTCTTTCTCAGGATGTACCAAACTGTAGATTTTGCCACTCTTAATATTGTAGCAATTTCTCGGATGGGTTTTTTCTGTTTTCACAGCTTAAGGATGGCTTCTTTCACCTGCATGGAGAGCTCCTTTGACCGCATGTTGTCTGTTCACAGCAAAATCTTCCACATGCAAGCACCACACCTCAAATCAACTCCAGGCCTTTTATCTGCTTAATTGATAATAACATAACGACGGACTTGAACACACCTGCCCATGAAATAGCATTTGAGTCAATTGTCCAATTACTTTTGAGTCCCTGAAATAAAGGGATTGTGTTAAAAAAGGCTTTAGTAGCCTCACATTTTTATGCAATTGTTTTGTTCACCCCACTGAATTAAAACTGAAAGTCTGCACTTCAACTGCATCTGAGTTGTTTCATTTAAAATTCATCGTGGTAATGTACAGAACCAAAATTAGAAAAACATTGTCTCTGTCCAAATATTTATGGACCTAACTGTATATATATAGGGACACCAAAATCTTTTAAGTGCTTAGGGCCTCTAAAGATCTTCATCCAGTCCTGTTACCAGGGGTCACAGATCTTTTTCTGGATGAATAACTTTGTAGATGTAGAGGAAGCAAACTCATAAGTTAGCTCCCTAACATCTTCTTCAGCCTTCTCTTTTGATTCCCTTTGTTAAGCCCCATCAGATAAGTGTAAATTATCATGTCCTTGACAACTTGCTTATATATATATATATACATCCTAGATAGTTTTGCCCTCCCCTGAATTTTTTATTTTTCTATTTTTGTGCCTTTGTTTTGGGTGTGGTCACCAATGGGCTCTGCCATTGACTGTTGCCCTGCCAATGGTTTGTTCTTGCATTGTGCCTGATACTGCATGCACTCTGGTCCTTACCACTTGAGCTTGATTGAAAGGTTTTGAAAATGGAAGAAGAGATACAGTACATATAAATAATTACATAAGTTGGACTATATACAGTACATTACCCCATTAACTGCATGTTATTTCCCTTTTGCTTAGCATTTTTTGACAATGTTTCTGTGAACTTACTTAGCATTTAAATGTCATTTAAACTGTAACACATCACCAATACCTTTCTGCGTGGAAACCTGTCATCTCGTATAATCACATAAATTAGATGAAACCTTCTGATGGAAGCTTTTCCTAAATTCAGACACATTGCGCTTGTGGCTGGCATGGATTCTCATTAAGACGCACATATTATTGATGTACTCATTATTGATGTACGGTACCTGTTCTAGTTTATTGGTCCTGTACATTCCACGTTTAAATTCGAAATAATGAGGTATCCCTTTACCTCTACCTTTAAAAATGTACAGAAACTTCCTTGATGTACCAAACTTGTTCGTCTGTTTCTTCATTCCCACCCAATCCTCCTTTAAGTTTGTCTTTTACCACTGTTTATCTTTACTTATTACTAAAAGTTTGTTTACTTTCTTTTTCTTTATTGTTTCTGTAATTCAGACGAAAGTTGTTTAAAATACTGTAAAAGGCGCAATAAAATACGAAGACATGTTATTATTCGCAGTTCAGCTTGCTGTCTTGCTTCCCTCTGTAACATTGACGTCAGTTACTGAGTAAATTATAATGCATGGCGCTATATATAATGTAAAATGTGACTATCGTGTCTCCGCCTTTCCATATTGCATGATTAAAAGCGCGGCACTGAGAGTAAAGGAAATCGTTGTAAATCCACTCAGATCTTGGGGGAAATCGTTTCCTTTCGGCAGGAAAAGCTCGCTCTTTCTTTCTCTCTCTCTCTCCCTCATTTCTCACATCCTCCTCAGTCCGCTTCCGCGAGTCTCACTCACAGGATCCACAGTTCACCTGCAGGCTCTCTTTTTTGCAGCTTACTTTCTCTCTCTGTCTTTTTGGCTTGTAAATATTCTTTCAGACGCTTTTTTTCTGCTAAAGAGAAATAAAGTGGTGTATGCCTTAGTCCGTTAGATCAAAATCATCTAAGGACTGGAACTCTGGAAATGAAGAGAGATTTTACGTTTTTTTTTCGGACTTGGATTTGGATCGTCTGGTTGTCAGGTAGGACCACAATTTTCTCTTTACGCCTCATTAATGCTAATATTGTCACAGTGACGCATCATTGCACAAGCGGCACCTGGCTAATAAAGCGCAGCGCGCGCGTTCTGCTTGGTCGGCTAGCGCTCACTTGGCTCATTTACCTCTAAGCGAACTCGATTGGAGATCGTCCGATACACTGCAATGCGCTGCCGGCGTGATTGTATTTCTTAAATAAACTCAGAACGGGCTATATCCAGTTATCATGCACTTTGCTTTCAGCCTCAGAATAAGTGTAAGTGCATGGCACTATAAATGTGATAATAATAGACGACCTCCTAAGTTACAGAGAAATTGCAATAAAAGTGTGATGATATTAAGTACTTGGTATGGGGTAAATTTATGGATTCGTCCCATAAAAAATTATGATCAGAAAATGAAACGAGTTGTTATAAATTGTATTTAAAGAGCTGTGTGGGGGATGACACGCGACTGTAAGATGACTCGCAGTATTCCGCGTATTAAAGTGCAGGTCTAGTTTAGAATCTCTTGCTACCACTCTGACTGGAGCTGCATTTCGTCAGTGTTTCCAGAATTCTAGCTACTGGAAAGGATCAAGCACTGCATACGATACACACACACGCGCACAAAATAAGTCCACATTTGAAGTATTCTTAGGAAAGGCGCTATATAAATAACATTTATTGTTATTACTTCTTTTTTCAAAGTTTTAGTGAAATTCTGTGTACAAAAAACAGTTCACACAAAAATTATGAAAAAATTGTATAATGCATTCGAAAAAGTAACATGTTTTGTCTATGAAGTTATATTAACGTTAATACGTTTTTACGTACTTATTTTTGCCGCTATATACGGTTAGACACTGGATGTCCCCGTTCCTTTCCTACTGTAGGCAAACATTGCATCTTTCATTCAGAATTTTATTGGAGTGTCAGGAAAGTTCCATTAGCATGTTAGCTTAGAGGGGATAAAACAAACATGTAAAACTAACATTATGCTCTATTAAGCAAATGTGACTTCAATATTAACATTAACTTATTGGCTCTTACACTGACTTTATCTTGGTGGCATTGTTTACACTTGTGCATGTTCCAATTAAATGAATTACCAAGATCTTGAAATTAAATATTATTCATGACTTTAAGAAGTAAGAAAATATTAGCTTGTAGAGTTTTGTTCTGCTGCTGTGCTTTCACTGGTTTTGAATACTTTGTAACTTCTGTGTCAATAAGAAATTTCCAGCTGTTGCACACTGATGTTTTGAGTTACTGAAAATATATAACAATGGCAATGTTTGTACAATTTAGAATAAGTCCTTCTCAGATGGGTCCATGCCTGTCAGATATTGTTTGTGATACTAGCCTTGTTTTACCTTAAAAAATTACTTTTTGTGTATTATTTAGTTTGTCAATGCATTATTGTAAACTATTTGTATTTGTTAAACAGAAATCTGGCATGGCATGCTGTTGTGGTGTCAAGCACTCTTGGCTCCATGCACATTGCTACTCTTCCTACAATTCCAGGGGTCTGAATTCTACCTTGGCCTTTTTACTGTCTGAGTAGGCTCTGCTTGTTCTCCCTGTGTGAATTTGAGTTTTTTTTAGCAACATTGGTTTTCATAAGATGATGAGCATGTTAGGCTAGTTGGCCAGTTTAAATTGATCCAGTGAGCATGAGTGACTCCAGCCGCAAACGCAGTCTGGGTGTCACTGTAATGGGAAATTGCAGGTAATGATAATAATAATTCATTAAATTTATATAGCACTTTTCTCAGTACTCAAAGCACTATCCACACAGGGAAGAACCAGGAGGCAAACCCACAATCTTCTTACTGCAAAGCAGCAGCACTACCACCATGCCACCTGTGAGGACAGGTATAGAAAATGGATGGATTATAAGCCAACTTAAATAAAAATGAAAGTAAATGAAAATTTTTGTGATGAAGTGGAGCACATTATAATAAAAAAAGCGATTCAAAATATTAAGACTCTTGCGTAAAGCATACCTTTGAAATAATTCTAATGTCCAGTGTCTCAGAGAGGACATCATTTTGTAATAAAGAGCCTTGCAGGCCATGTGTTTGTTAACTGCTGATTTGAGTAAAAGCCTCCTGGACCCTCCTAGGGACAGCTTCATGTAACGCCAAAACATTCATCTTCTCCAGTCTTCCTGTTTATGCAGATCCACCAGTGCAGTGTATTTCTACATTAAGCAAAGACCAACACACTTGAATAGGAAAATCTCACCTTTTTTGGAGTACTCACACAAACGTTAGCAAGAAATAAGGATGAGCCATATAATAAAGATGAGAGGTAAAAGGAAAGCTTTGCACATCATGTAAATGAAAGTAAGCCCTGTGGAGACTCAGTAGGGAGTATGGGAAGCACATCTTATTTGACACCCTCACTGCGGGGTTTTATGGTCTGCAATTCACGCCAAACTTGTTCCCTCCCAGTACAATCAAAGGCTTTCTGACACATTTTTAGAGAGCAGCTAAAGAGGGCCAATTAAACACAAGTGTTACAATTTTTCCTGTCTGTCAGATGCCTGTGCCTTGCAGGGCTGTCTGCTTCACTTTCATCGTTGACATTATGAAGCGATTGATGTGCCATGAGATGACCGCAGAGATTTAGCACCTTCTTGATAGTCTGTTACTTGCAAATAGTTTAGTGACAGCTATTTTAGGGAGGACACTGGTGGTTAGGAAGAGGATGCAAATTTATGACACCATGTGTTAATAGGGACTCAACTACAATTGATGATTAATGGCCACAGCGTCTGATGACCTCCAGTATATTTTCACTTAAAAGCAGAGAGAAGCAGCTTCCCTCTTCAAAAACAGATCTACCATTATAATTTGCTGGAATATCAAACCGGTTAGAAAATGGCATTGAGAAATTTTAGAGCCACAGTCGTAGAAACACAACATTTTATTTGCACCCCTTTAAAGATTTACAGATAGGTGTGTATGCAAGTAACGTGACTCTGTGAGGTGTGTAAAGTCACTAACTGCAGCTCTTCAGTCATTTTGCTGTTGAACTCAGGCCAAATGGTTTGCTAATGGCTGCTTTTAACTCATTCCCATTCTTTGTATTGTGGAAAAGGTGATGCTTCTATTAAACGCATGACTGAACAGTCAAACATCCATCCATCCATTATCCAACCCGCTATATCCTAACTAAAGGGTCACGGGGGTCTGCTGGAGCTAATTCCAGCCAATACAGGGTGCAAGGCAAGAAACAAACCCTGGGCAGGGTGCCAACCCACTGCAGGGCACACTCACACACACACACACTAGAGACAATTTAGAATCGCCAATGCACCTAACCTGCATGTCTTTGGACTGTGGGAGGAAACCAGAGCACCCGGAGGAAACCCACGCAGACACGGGGAGAACATGGAAACTCAGGTCTCCTTACTGAGAGGCAGCAGCACTACCACTGCGTCACCGTGCAGCCCACAGTTAAATAATTCAGTTATAAAAGTCATAGTTCTTGTATTACAACTTGTTTTGTGTTGTTCACTATGAAAGATGCAGTATGATCGAAAGCAAGACTGATGAGCATTTGAATACTAACTCTTAGCTAAGGATAAAAACTTGGTGCTGTTAATAGTTGATTGTAGGTTACCAGAACATTGTTTGATTTATGACAGCAAAAAAAGCAAATGGAGGCCCAAAAACAATATGATGGATAGCACAACCCAGAAAAAAAACCTCCAGAAATCATTGCAGGTAATAAATTAAAAAAATATGGATTGGTAAGACCATTAAAAGGGGATTTGCAAAGAGCATGCAGACATTAGTGAATTTCACTGAGGCCTGAACACAAAGCAGTTTTGGTCTGTGAGGCAAAAACGTACCTGGAAAGATGCTCTTTACTGAATCTTGTGCCTTGTATGATTCAATATGTTGTAAAAACTATTCATATGGAGCACCTTAAGATTAGATGATGTTAAAAGTGGTGCCCCTAAGGGAGAAGCTCTGAGGTCACTGCTTGGTTTAATATACAAGGGTAAATCAAAAAGTAAAGCAATTTGAAAATTATGTGATAGCCACAATGGATAGAAGTTGATGCAATACAACATGCCAACAATGGCTTATGCTGCTGTTCAAACATGCACAGCATAAGAGCTTTGCTGTTAGTCTAGTTAAAGCCAAGGTCAAATGAACATGGATGCTGTGCTGTGGTATTTCACCATTGTTAAAAAAACACGCTGTAGTGCGATTGATTTGGGCAGAGGGAGCAAAACTTGCTGACATTCCCTGAAGGATGTTGTCTCAGTACGGAAGTGGAAACAGAAAAAGTTTATGAATGAGTAGAAAGGTTTAACGTGAGAAGAAGTGTAATCAACAAAGCTTGATCTGGTTGACCATCAAAACTGCGCACACAAGCTCACATAGACATGGTGAATGCCATCATCAGTGATGACAGACAAATTGCGTTGTCTGCTGTTGCTTCACATTTGGATCTACACCTACCCGTGTGCATGATGACCTGGGGTTCTGTAAAGTTTATACAGTGATCTGCAAAAAACAAAATCCTTCAGTGAATTTTAGCAGGTATCTCTCCTTCTGCCCATAGAAATTGCACTACTGCACATTGTTCAACAATGGTATAACCCTGTTGTAGAGTGTCCATGTTTATTTGACCTTAAATTCTACATGGCAGAGCGCTGTGCCATACTGTGTGTGTGTTCTAAGTACCCATAAGCCATCATGATTGGGTTGTATTGCATCAGCTATTATACATGGTGATTACCACATCATTTTCACATTGCCTTTACTTTTTGATTTACTCTTGCATATAAACAATCTGGTTAAGAATACAAATAACAAGCTGGTTAAGTTTGCAGATGAAACCAGACCAGCTGGAATGTCAAATAATATAAAATCAGATGGATCATTACAAAAGGATTTGGACAGCATATACTATACGTTTAGGAAACAATCGTGGCAGATGAAAGTTAATGTAAGTAAATGCATTGTATTGCAAGTAAAAATGTTAGAAATGAACAAACAATGGGAAGTCTGAAAATTTAAAATACACCTTCGGCGTGTGGTGGGTGTAACAACATGCGATCAATGCATGCTCCCAACCTATAAGTCATTGTAAACCGGTTGCTATCTACATCCAGATAGTCATTAAAGAGACTAACAGTTAAGTTACATAACATGTGAAAAGTATATGTTATACTTTAAGTTAAACTATAAGTTATGCTTAATCTATGCTTTCACTGGTAAGGCATCGTCTGGTGGATATGCCTCCCCAGACCATCATTGACCCACTACCATGCTGAATGATGTTACAGGCAGCATAACGTTCTCCACGGCTTCTCCAGACCCTTTTATATCTGTCACATGTGTTCAGGATGAACCTGCTCAGGGCGCCAGTGGTGGACCTGTTATTTCTGGTATTCCATGGCAAATGCTAATCGAGCTCCACTGTGCCAGGCAGTGATCACAGGGCCCACTAGAGGATATCGGACCCTCAGGCCACCCTCATGAAGTCTGTTTCTGATTGTTTGGTCAGAGACATTCACTCCAGTGGCCTGCTGGAGGTCATTTTGTAGGGTTCTGTGAGTGCTCATCCTGTTCCTCCTTGCCCAACAGAGCAGATACCAGTCCTACGGCCTGGTCCAGGTCTCCTACAGTAACTGCTTGTCTCCTGGAATCTCCTCCATGCCCTTGAGACTGTGCTGGGAGACGCAGCAAACCTTCTGGCAATGGCACGTATTGATGTGCCATCCTGGAGAAGCTGGACTACCTGTGCAACTTCTGTAAGGTCCAGGTATCGCCTCATGCAACCCAGTAGTAACACTGAGCATAGCCAAATGCAAAACTAATGAAAAAACAGATGAGGCGGGAAAAATGTCAGTGGCCTCCATCTGTTAAACCATTCCTGTTTTGGGGGTCATCTCTTTGTTGCCCCTCTAGTGTACCTGTTGTTAATTTCATGAACACCAAAGCAGCTGAAACTGATTAACAACCCCCTCTGCTACTTAAATGACCAGATCAATAGCCCAGACGTTTCACTGACTTGATGCTATACTCTGATTAAAAAGTGTTCCTTTAATTTTTTTGAGCAGTATAATAGGAGTTATCTTTGATAACTGATGACTGATTGTATGATCCTATTGGGTGGACAAATAGAGTCTGTAGCTACATGGTGAACTGTGGCAAAGGGTTTTTGCTAAGGAAGCACAGCAAGCAGCAGGCAGAAGGCAATGGAAAAGCCACAAGGATTATGTCTGTGTTATTAAACAGAACTTTCTCTTGGGTTCTGTGCTTCAAAGAGCCCCTTTGAGCTGACCATTTCATATCTATATTTACCCCTCAACCTATTTTTGACCACATCGTGCTCTACTCCATC
The DNA here is from genome assembly GCF_016835505.1 of Polypterus senegalus. Classification (NCBI taxonomy): domain Eukaryota; kingdom Metazoa; phylum Chordata; class Cladistia; order Polypteriformes; family Polypteridae; genus Polypterus; species Polypterus senegalus. The sequence continues at coordinate 121,815,293 of NC_053166.1, read as the reverse complement.
AGTCTGAGTATGGTGTTCCACACAAATTTTGATTTGGTCCATTTAGAAATGAAGCATGAGAAGATGTAGCAGTGAGTCATGACTGCTGCTCCTTTAGCTCCTGAAATGCTCTTCTACCTACATTGTTATCCAATTTCAAAACTGCCCAATTGATTTTATATTTAGTGGTCTGAGCAACACCTGAAAACAAATAGTATGTCAGAAGGTACCACAAAAAAAGATTGATTTTAATTTTTTTTTAAAGTTTGAGGACTATCTCTGGATGTTAACGTAAAGGCACTATGCAAAAATGTGTGTTATTTTTCACAAGTTTAACTCCGGTGCTCTTCACCGTCACTTAGACAGTATACTCCATCAATGTTTCCAGTGAGGAAACCTCAAACACAGTGTAGTAATACAAACCCATCTCAACTGACTGTACAGATGAATGCCTAGTTGCCATATTATTGAGAAGCAACATACTCTGATACAGGCTATAAGCACTAAATCAGATAGAAATGTGGGAATGTGAAAGGTGAGAAAAAAGTGATTGGCTCACACAGTCTGGCTTTAACAATATAGCTTCTCCCACTGCACTATTTCACTAAAGCCACTGCACTCCTTTTGAAAAACCTTTTTATCTTGGACAATAAAATCATCACCTGTACATGACAACAGGAAAAAAAAAACAAAGGAAGTAAGAGCTCAGCATAATATGAAGAAAGATTAGCCAGTAATGAGAAACGGAGACAGAGGGATTAAGAGTTTAAGAGCCTGACATCTTAGATTAAAATGTGTATGGCTTGAAGTCCTCTTGTGTTTGCATCCATTGCTAAAATTTAGACAGCAGTCTTGATTTCATTCCTTATTAAACTGTCTAAAATCTGGAACAAACAAATTCATTCGGATGGGCCTGGTAGTACAGTTAAGCTTTCACTATATTAGTCTGAGTTTTGATATTTTGGAGGGGACCAATGGTAAAGCTTTGAATGTTGCTCTTAAATGGGGATTTAGAAGGTATGCAGCTTATCTCAAGGACTTCATCTGGAAACACAAGCCACTCTAAAACCAATCAGGTAAATCCAAAATTATTTCTAAATGATCCCATTGGCATAGTAGTAACAGCATCTGAGCTTAGCTGCTCCGGGTGGCCAGTTCTAAACTTGTGACGTTTTGTCTGCTTTTCATTACATTTTACTGATACAACCTCCACATCCCGATTTGGGTAAATTTCCTTGATGCCATTAATAAGGACACAAAATACATTGAAACCAAGTGTGCAACATTTTCCCAAGATCCTGACGTATTGACTTCATTTGCTGCCCCTATTGCGGCTTTGTTGGTTTTTTTCAGTCAGACATAAAGCCTTTTCACTTCAGAAGAAGCATTTGAAGAATATGGCTGCTTGGCAGGGGAAGTGCTGAGGGTTAGACATAATATTTTGCATTTAGATTCTGGTTTTCTAATAGCTACCAATGTGGCAGCAATGCATTTTCAGAGTTTGCCAAACTTTCAGTGGAATTTTACTTAATAAATAAAAAGCTGGTCCTAACAAATGGTTTCTTCTCATTCTCAGGGCAGTTTTGATCAATTCTGCTTCTGCTGTGTCAGTTATTAAGCAATAATCCACTGAACTGTCTCCAAGTGTGATGACATACATGAGCAGAGCACTTCTGGTAGAAAATCATTAAAGCAATCTCAAAGAGACCACAGAAGTCAGCATGTGGACTGTTTCATGCCAGATTTAATTAGTTTTAAACACTAAGACATCTTATTTATGGCTACAAAAAGGAAGCTCCCCTTTGGTTTTGCCTATAATGGGCAGACAATGCTAGTAGTCACTGACTGCTTCCCCATCTAATGTGTTATGGGCTGCAAGGGCAGTTGCCTGGCTCATGGTAAATCTGTGGCTTGCTTATTATAATTATTTGATGATGAAGGGGTCAACTGAAATGAAACCATCAGATTCTTTACTCTCATGGCACCAAGCTGAAAGTATGAGAATTACAGACAAAAATTCAAGGAATGATCCACTGTATAGAGTTGATGTTCATATTTTTACATGAGAATAATTCACTGTATACAGCTGAGTTTTATATTTTTATATTATTTGAGTCTTGCTTAATCATGATTGTGTAGAATTAATATTCTCTAAATGTTATAGAGGATATGTTATGGATGGATGGATGGATGTTATGTGTTATGTTAATTGGTATGCTATGAAGTGCTTGAAGCCTCCAGTGGTTCTTTGTTGGTTTGGCCATTATAATTTCTTTTAACTAACAAAGTCTAAAAAGAAGAATAGAATGGAAACCCCATTTAAAAATGGAAATATGTAAGGAAGAGGAGGAGAAGGCACTGTAGAAGATGAAATATTATTTAATGGCCGAGTACTCACAGGTGTGTGCATGAGTGTGTCCTGAAGTAGCTCACCACACTGTGCCGGTTTGTTTCTACCTTGTGCCAGGTGCTGCCCATGAAACCTTAATCTGGATCAAGTGGGCTTAAAAATGGATGGATTTAAACCAGAAGATTACCCCAGGGTAAATTTTAGAATTGAGACAAAATTAGATTTTATGGGTGTTCAGTTAATCATTTTTTAATGATTTTTAAAATGCCTTTCTCAAATTTATGCAGAGCACTTGACCTATGACATTGAAAACTAACATTGATACTCAAGATTATGACAGTAATATTCTGTAAATCCTTATATTAATCGTCTATCCTTATATGCCCATGAGCACATAACAGAATTTTTGACAAAACTGGTCCATTTAGCCCAAAATAGGTTATCACTACCTCTTTATCTTAGGAGTCCATGATAATACTGCGTGATGATCTGAAGGGTCTCCAAGTTATTTCCTAACACTATACTATCTTCCTCCTTCATATATCTACAGTGTTCCATATAAAGTATGTGTGTCCAACTAGATATCTCATTTTAAGTACCTGCTGGTATCTGCCCTACTTATTCTCGTCATAATTATATGGTTGTGTTCTTATCTAAAACTGGAGCTAAATTTCTGGACCTTAACTGATGACCTTAATTCACAGGTATCATTGAATCCTTTGTGCTAATATCTTTTGATACCAAATGTGTATTAATTAATGTTTCTACCTGCAGGGGTATTGGGTGAATGATCTCATATGAACTCAATGCAGGAGTGCACAAAGTGTGAAAACATTTGGACTTTGTTAAGAGGATTGACTCTATGTAGGCTGGTCTTCTGATAAATACTATCCTATCTCAGATGATGAATTTCAAGGTCCCTCCCAAATTAAATCCTTAGCACACTCATTTTAGTTGATGGAGTCATTGTTCCAAAAGAAAAAAAATATAATGAAACTTTCCATTATAAACTTGTGTTTATATAATTTATTTATACAATTAACACCATCAGTGACACACATAGCTTCACAGGGTTTATAAGCGTGTATCTAATTTGGCCGACAAGATCAAATCAGAGGTGAACGTCATATATATGTATCTCTCATATTGCAGTAACTCACTGGGGTCCCTATTCAGATAGGTAGAACAAATGCAGCCCATATTTCTAGACACAATCATTACTATGGCCACTTTGCAGTTTTAATGTTTTAGTCTGAGGGTACATTGAAAGAACTTATTTAAAAGAATTCGGGGAGCGGGATCCTTATGTCTCCAAGAAATTAATGCCTCTGCTCAAAATGTTTCCATTCCTAGACTTTTGTTAATATTAAAAGCATTGCTAAAGAATAATGCAGATGCTTTTTTGGTCTACAGACCAAATAAAAACCATTGTTGGAATGTTACCAGGGTATTCTTCCATACAAAGACAATACGTGATCATGTTTAAGAAAATAATAATGATCATATTTACGGTCATCATAGGTATTCATCATTCATTTATTTATCATCAGAAGGCACTTCCTTACATAGTCATTGAGAGGTGGAAACAATCCCAGCTGCTTTGTGTAAAAGACAAGAACAATCCCTGGACAGGATGCATGTGTGATAAAGTGCATAGTCATACATACACGCATGCAGTGGGCCATTTTAAAATCATCAGTTAATCTAAGGGTTATTTCTTTGGAATAAGGAAGGAATACAATGTATCAAAAAAAAAAAAAACAAACATGAAAGGGAATATATCAAATCTACACTGTGGTCAGATAAGGAACTCAAGCTAGGACCACCACCTAGCTAGTCTGTGACCACAATCACATCTTCAAAATAACAAGCTAGCACCCGTTTCATTGAAGGAATTGTGTTTCATTTATGTTTGCCTGTCGCTTTCTTGCTGATATTTATTGTTGGGTCCCATGCTGCCATATGAACCTGTGGAAGAGTTCTCTGTGTGTAGTCTGTAATATTGCTTTCCTGTCTAAAAGTGTAGCAATTACTGTAAATGACAGAAACTGAACAACTGCTTAATATGTTCTGTGCTTCATAAAGTTGGAGGCTTTGAAAGACAATTTTATGACCATCTTTGACAGCATTAAACCAGAACAGAAGATGCTACTTATTTTTTAGTAGGCAGTTATGAGAGCAGTTAGCCTATTGCCCCTGCACTCATTTTTATTTTTTTAACATTATCTTCTTCCAAACATTTGAACTGATCTCCATTTGCAAGGTAATTTGCCACCTGTGGCCTCCCAAAGGCATAAACATATTTTTTCTAATTCCTCTTATTTTTGTTTTGAACTTGGGTTGCTGTGTTATCTTATGTACTCTACATCCGGGTATTTTGTTTTTTGGCTGTTTCTATTCTAAATAAAATTAATCAAATTGTTAAAAATATTTGGGTTTCCAGTCGGGAGGATCTATTTAATTGATAGTTGGTGCTTGCAAAGAAGGACGTTACAAAGTAAGAAACAATGTGCAGCATGTCACCAAATGCCATCCAACTTGGTCAAAAATACCTTTTTAAAGTGTTGTCTGCTTTCTGTGAAGGTCAGTGTCACAATGATAATGTTTTGTTGGGTTTTCAGTCTTCCAGACCAGAACAACTGGACCTAGAGGTGATATGAAAGTGGCAGCATTCCTTATCCGAGCAGTGATTGCCCATTTTTAAAATAGGAAATGAGAATAGTGTGCATGACTGTTCCACATCCTTACCATTTCCCTGGTGCAACCACATAAAAGATCCCCTGTGAGACTCACCACATGTGATCTTGACACTATATACCAATGTTTGTGTGTCAAAGTGATTTTCATTTATGATACAGAAAAGTGGTCTTTAGAATTTTTTTTCTGAGATGAGACACAATGACACAATAATAAGGCTTGCTTATGGTTTCAAGGATTCAATGGTGAAAGATTGCTCTTTGTGATCTTATATTATCAGGCAGATGAGTTTTACAGTAATTACTTGGGAAGATTTTCTTTTTGAGTAAGTTTCAAAATATCCAGTTAAAATTAAATTTTTTAAGCAATGCACAATTGCATGGATGAATTTGAACTGTTCTGTATGGTACTGTATATAATAACTGTCTTCACAGTTAATTCCATTTAAATAACTTTAGGTTAAAAACCATGTTAGTTTTTTAATACAGCAATATACAAAATATTAATGGTTATTACTTAAGACTGAATCTATAGTAAAAGCTTAACAGTGTTCAATACATAAGTAAGCCTATTACAGTCAAATGACAATCCTCTCCCCAGTGAGAATGAAGGAGTTCTCCCTAACTCAGCATTTCTCAACCCTGCAAGTATTTGCAACCCGAGTTTTCATAACAGTTTTAATCGCGCCCCCCCATAACATTTTTTTGAAATGTAAGTTAATTTGTTTTGGTTTCAACAGATTTTTTTTTCATATTTTTGATTCTTGTTTTCTTTTTTTCACATCTTCACGCCCCCCTTTTTGTTACTTTGTACCCCCCTAGGGGAGCCCACCCCACAGGTTGAGAACCACTGCCCTAACTTACAAATGGTCTATTTTGGCTAGTAACAATAACAACAACATTTATTTATATAGTACATTTTCATACAAAACATAGCTCAAAGTATTTACATAATGAAGAATAGAAAAATAAAAGACACAGTAAGAAAACAAAATAAGTCAACATTAATTAACATAGAATAAGAGTAAGGTCCAATGGCCAGGGTGGACAGAAAGTAGGTCCTTACTAATAACTTGTCTCCATAATTGAAGTTCAAAGGATCTTCAGGTTTAATATGGCTTTAAAACTCTTGTCGGGTTTACATATGCCCAGGCCTTGGAATCACTTCCAGGATCAGAGATGGTCTTTCTTTGATTAAGGGAACACAAATCCAGAACATTGCTATTTTTGTAACTTCGTGCAGCAATAAGCCTTCAGCTGACTTAAACAGGCCCTTTCTCTTGGGCAGTTTCTTGGTTGCCTTTTTAAAATGACAGCAATGCCCCACTTCTTCCTCTCAGCAACTGTATGCTGTCACTTCATTGACTTTAACTTTCAGTTCTCTTGGTCCAAAACTTTGAAGTGACAGTATGGTTCTACTTCTTCCATTCCATGACTATGTACTGTCCTCTTTGGACCAGAGTTACCCTGGACACCTGCCTACCTATTGTGGCTTGTCTTCTTCTTTTTGTGAGGATTAGGCTTCCTTGTATATCCATCAGGCAACTTTTAACCTTACGCCAACTGTACCCTTTGACCATTCCAGGTATGCATCCTAAATGGAATGTGTGATAGACCTCCATTCTGTGATCAGCAACCCCAGCTCCTGGCTTTATAGAAGCAGGAGGAATCAAATTTTGTATTCTCCTTAGTTAAACATAAAGTAACCTGGCTGTTCCTAAACCACAAAATCTATTTAATATAAGAAGCAAGGATAAGTGTGTAACGAAATAAAAACATTATGAGATCCGTCCAAACTGGGCAGACTGGCAGGTGGACTCATATGCAAGCCAAGAAAGAGAAACACGTGCTACCCACTTGCAAACTTCCCAATATATGGGGCGCCACTTTAATGTCTGGTTTCCTGCCTTGCAGCAATTGGAACATCAATCTGCTGGCAACATTTTGCTTGAGACCACCAATTAGTGGGACAGCCGGGGAGTTTCTCTGTTGCTCTGTGCCTAAATTGACTTTGGCACTTAAGTGGATTTCTTAATTTACTTGGCAACGCCTCTTCTCACTCGTGTGGAATGAAAAGCATGTACTGCACAATGGTGGAATGTAGGGGTGGTGGGGACTGTATGACCTCAGCCGGTGTTTCTATGTTTTTCCAGACTGTTTTCTGATAGTTTTTTCAGTTATAAAGGCACAAAATTCCTGTTTAAAGGCAGTTTTCTCTCTGCATTGTCTCAGTCATTCCTGGGCTTCTATGAGAACATGTCCTTTGAGATTCTGCCAAGTACTGATTGGGGAACATGGCACAGTGACTTTTGTTCCTTCGCTTATCTAAAATCGTTTTTGACATGTGCAAAAATCAAACGTTATAACACAATAAAATAAATCTTAAAGTCATATTTTATCTCTGATAAATGCCTAATCATCTTCTTCAAGTGCTATTATATCTGGTACATCATCATTCAAAAGCATACATTTTTTTGATAGATGTTCAAGGTCTGTTTGTTAATAAGAATGTCCTCTGTTGTCATGTCTCTTCCATTGGCCACATGACTGAGGACCAGATTTACAATCAGTGACCAATGCTGTCTTGGATTTCTACTTCTGGTTGCAGATCAGTCACTTAGCATAATGGTTAATCTGCTCTCAGCTTCTATACTCCTGAGGTTTAGCAGAAGACATGCATGGATTTAGCAGCTTGCTCCATAAAAGGAAGTAAATAATAGCTGCACTGTTATATTTAAGAAAAGGTTATCAGAAAGCCTGTGGGTATGAAGATCAAAGACATGAAGGAAGGTCGGTTTAATACTAAAATTGGAGGAAAAGTGCAGTGTAGTATAAATTTAACAAAGCCATTTTTCTCAGTTGATAGGGTGACAAGGGTGGTAGATTTGTTTCTTCAGCCTAGTGGGCTAAGAGAGAGAGTGGGAGTCACACACGTGTTGGAGTGTCTGCAACACTTTTTACATGTTGACACTTTGGCAACCACAGATACTAGAGGCAAAGGTGAAAATACATTCTAGAGAATTCAATATGTTGCTGAAGACATCTGCCAGATTCAGTTGGTGAACATTACATATCTACATGAAGTCTTTGATTTTAAATGTTAAGCAAATGTTGCATTTTAAGGGCTTTTTGATTTGGTTATCTCTTGACTTACTTTGATAAGCACTTTGTACTGGTGCCTATTGTGAAAGGCACTATATAAAATGAAGACTGATTCATTTTACGTTTCTTAATTTGCTACATTACTATTTTGTGTTTTACTGTATTATGTTTTTTGGTGATACTAAGAACAGAGAAGTGACCAGTTGATCACACCTGCCTGGTTAGTTAATAGTTTAATCGCACAGATATTTTATCCAAGTGTCCATTTTATGTACTGCATTTTCAGATTCAGGGAGCAACGTGAAAAAGACAGGAGCCAACATTTGAAGGTATGCCAGTCTATAACTAGGCATACAAATGAAGTCAACATGGTGTCCTTTGAAATGTATGGGAAACCAGGGAATAACATCAAACTGACAGCGACCAAGCCAGAATTTAGAAAGATTTTGTAAAGAGCATGTAAAAAGACATGAAGAAAGGTTTGGTGTTTCAGGACATATAACCTCCTATACTGCTGTTGTAGCAGGGTAAACAAGTAAGGTGAACACTGGGGGTCCTCTGCCACTCAATTGTCTTAACTGACATCATCCTGTTGTGTCTTTCAGGATTAATAATGTGGACTGGAGACTAAAAGATGTAGTGTTACTAGATGTGTTGCATATTGCTTTAATAGGCAAGTGAGAATTTTACCGTATACTGTACATGTGACAATACCATTACTACTATTACTGACAAGTTGAAAGGGGCCTTACAGGAAGCCTCTGAGACAGTCCTTTCTGTAGGGGAAAAATGACAAATTGTGGTAATACATCAGAATCCTTCCCTGGCGTTCCTTGGAAATGAGCTCCTGTAAGGCTTTTGAAATGATAGAAATAAACTTTATTTCCCCAACGTTAGCAGATTTTGTATGCTTTACTTTCCTTTTCTGTTACACAACTTATCACAAATGATTGTTTCAGTCAAATTACACTTCAAATAGTAGCAGTCCATAAGATTCAAAATCCTACTTCAACTCTGTAGTGTTGCTGCCTTGCAGCTCAGCGGTTTAGGTCACTGTTTCTATAAGGTTTGGAGATTCTACCTGTGTTCCTGGTACTCATTGCCTCCTTAATCCCAATGGTGGGCCAGTTTGGTTACTGGTTGTTTCTAATCAGAAACATTTTAAATATGGGAATGAAGGAGATGGCCGCCTAGGGCCCTGTGTCTTGGGGGCCCCAATGCCAAACAATCCACTTCCTAATCTGCAGTACCTATTTACACATGCAGAAACATTTGGATCCAACACATATAAATACTTCAATAAAGCGACACACACCACCTACATTTACCTATTGGGAGAGCTGATGTATTAATCCAAACTGAAAGCGGTTCCTCCCACACTACCTGTGTCACAGCGAATCAATTGAAAGGTAAAAGTTATTGAAAGACGACATAACTAAACTAACTTAGAAAAAAAAATGCCTGTGGGAAACAGTGCAAGAAAAGAAAACAGAAGCCGAAAGAGGGAGGATGCCAAGGTGGCACTCAAAGGGTCTTTTCTAAGCATTCATTGTAAAAACCAGTAGCAAAGAAGAAAGGTCCACAGCATCAGTAACAACTGCACTGGCCAGCTAGGTGTCACCACCTCAGCTGTACACCCTTCTGCCAGCAGGGAGTACATAACCCCAAACGAGTACCAATCCTGCCTGGACTCCACTCACAGCTCTAGCTCTGATTTTACCCGGTATAAAAGAATGTTGGGAGGGATGCAGTTAATGGTGCCCTGGAACAGAATGCAGTCACATGCACAGTTGGTTCCTGCCTCAATCCTGATGCTGTCAGAATTGGTTTTAGCATCCCACAACACTGAAATGGAAGACACGGGCTGGAGAAATGGATGAATGGGTCTCTTTGCTACTGTAGTGTGCAGGTAAACAAAATTTGGCGGAGAAATTGAAAATAAATTATAGTTCTTAAAATAGTCTTAGAGACAAACAGGAACACAATGTAAAGAACCTGATATGTAGTGAGAAATCACTTAAATGTTTGCACTTTTTCAACCGTGTATTGGGAGACTGAATCTTGACACAGCAGAAATTGAGCCCTTTCTCGTAAAACATATTGAAAACCCACAGGGACAGAGAATAATATCTGTTGACTAGCAGGTATGTGCCAGCTAATATCTGTACCGGCCTTTCTCTGCTGGCGGTCTCCACAAATCCAAGTTTTCTTATGAGGAATAAACAGTGAGGGGTCTAGGAAAAAAAGTGTTTGTGCTGCACAGGAAAAAGTGCTACTGTGTGGGAAAGTACTTCGCTTTGAGCTTAAATATCGAAAGCCTGCAGAAAGCAAAATGAAATAAAACAAAGTGAGATATATGAAGAGCGCAGCACAGGTCTTCCGTTTTTTTCAGGTCTGCTCTTTGTTCTCTTGAGCAATGTCTAGGTGAACTCATTGCCTTGTTTTAACTCAGTGCCAGTCAGCAAAGATTAGATGCTATTTTTTCTATTTAGTTCATTCACAATACGTTAAAACAGACCTTCATCTTCCTCCTTCTAGTGTTCTTTGCATTCACCTAATTCTGAATTTAGGAAAACTCAAAGCACTTGAATCTTCCTATGGTTGTAGCATGGGTTGCCTTCTCCCTGCAGTTTGTTTGTTCTTCCCATGTTCATGTAAGTTTGCTCTTAAAGATCAAACTGACTTCTGTGTATTCCAACTTTGGAAATTCTATATCATTTTGACTCTCCCTAAGAAACCTGCTGGTTTAAAACCAGCATATATAATGAAGTCTCATCGTCCACAAAAGGCATAGTTTAAATTAACCAAGGTGCCTTCTCAAGTATTTTTCCAGTTATCCAGCAGCCATACCACCTGCACTTCCAAACAGGTAATCTACCCGAAGCTAAGTATCTTTGGGCCTGGACTGTACTTGGATGATAGACCATCTAGGAAAAGCTTAATGTACTTACTCTGTGGTCTGTGTGAGGATCCCAGTGCCTCAGTGCAGTGACAGGGAAAGCGAACTGTAAATATTGCTGCTGGCCTTCAGGTGAGACATGAAACTGAGGTCCTGACTCTCTGTAGTCATAAAAGATGAAAGAAGAAGAAAGTTCTGTCTAAATTGCCCACTGTGACCTTGTCCATTCTGGCCCCCTAATCATCCCCTGTCAATTATTGGCTATTTCTTTCTCACCCTTTTACCACCTAATAGCTAATGCATATTGAACATACTGGTGTTACATAATGCTGGTGGTTGAAATGCCACCCCACTGTAAATGTAAAGCACTTTGAGTTGGTTAGAAAATTTGCATATAATATAATTAATTTATAATTGACCATGGAGAAGTTATATCTCATCGACTGTTTCTGTAGTCATAGTCTTCCTGCTTTATTAACATATTTCCAGAGTAGTTGTTGCAGGTTTTCAAAGTAGTCATTCCTTATTTTTTTAAAACATAGCTCGACACCACGACCTGTGCCATTCTTAAGTCTGCTTTCTTCTCTGTGGTTCCTGAGAATGTTTCAAACATTTAGTTTGGTGGTCCTGACCCAGTGATTGTGCTACAAGTGCTGACAAGCAGTGGGCAACATGCGGAGTGATACCCGTTAAGTGTCACTGGCTTGGCTGAGCTGCATCCACAAGGCATGTGGCCAATGCAAATAAAAGCCGCTCAGAGTCATAATGAGTGCTTTTATCATTGCTGTACTTTGTCAATGAAACTTCCAATGAAAATAAACATTGCCCACATTACGACCCTCCATTCTTTCAAGTTTATTTAAACATACAGTTCTTTTTCATGCAGCTGAAAGCTTTCATTTTGTACCTCTTGTAGTTGAGAGGTATGTGTCATGGGGTACTGTGGAAAAGGATGTAAACAAAGTGAAAAGCAAAACATTGGTCTTATGAAATCAGTTATTGGCATAAGTGGATTCAGAAAATGCTCAAACAATTGAATAAGTATTTTATGTAAAAGTAAGACTTAGACAAAAGTCAGTCCAGGGCAGAAATGCAGATGACATTTGTATAGGAAGTATGAAAAAAGATATGTTTCCTTGTATTTGTCAATCGGCTGCGGTCATTGAGTCCATCTGCTAATCAGAGGAGCTGTGAAGGATACTCGGTCCAGCACAATTTAAAGAATTGCAGCACATTTAATTAATGACATTGTTCCAAGGTAGGTTTTCATGTTAAGAAGCAGTGTTCACCAGTTGTCTTTTGTTATAATATGAAATCCTAATATCCTTAAGAAGGATTTTTCAAAATTGATTCACACACTAAAATGTGAAAAGCATTAAATGTGAACAAAACTCTGCAAATCTTTCCAAATGAGTTATACTGTACATTGAGAAAAAAAAAAAAAAAAGGACCGATCTGGAATTAAAGGCCCTGTTTTGATTTACAGTGGTGTAAAAAACTATTTGCCCCCTTCCTGATTTCTTATTCTTTTGCATGTTTCTCACACAAAATGTTTCTGATCATCAAACACATTTAACCATTAGTCAAATATAACACAAGAAAACACAAAATGCAGTTTTTAAATGATGGTTTTTATTATTTAGGGAGAAAAAAAAATCCAAACCTACATGGCCCTTTGTGAAAAAGTAATTGCCCCCTGAACCTACTAACTGGTTGGGCCACCCTTAGCAGCAATAACTGCAATCAAGCGTTTACAATAACTTGCAATGAGTCTTTTACAGCGCTCTGGAGGAATTTTGGCCCACTCATCTTTGCAGAATTGTTGTAATTCAGCTTTATTTGAGGGTTTTCTAGCATGAACCACCTTTTTAAGGTTATGCCATAGCATCTCAATTGGATTCAGGTCAGGACTTTGACTAGGCCACTCCAAAGTCTTCATTTTGTTTTCCTTCAGCCATTCAAAGGTGGATTTGCTGGTGTGTTTTGGGTCATTGTCCTGTTGCAGCACCCAAGATCGCTTCAGCTTGAGTTGATGAACAGATGGCCGGACATTCTCCTTCAGGATTTTTGGTAGACAGTAGAATTCATGGTTCCATCTATCACAGGAAGCCTTCCAGGTCCTGAAGCAGCAAAACAACCCCAGACCATCACACTACCACCACCATATTTTACTGTTGGTATGATGTTCTTTTTCTGAAATGCTGTGTTCCTTTTACGCCAGATGTATCGGGACATTTGCCTTCCAAAAAGTTCAATTTTTGTCTCATCAGTCCACAAGTTATTTTCCCAAAAGTCTTGGCAATCATTGAGATGTTTCTTAGCAAAATTGAGACAAGCCCTAATGTTCTTTTTGCTTAACAGTGGTTTGTGTCTTGGAAATCTGCCATGCAGGCCGTTTTTGCCCAGTCTCTTTCTTATGGTGGAGTGGTGAACACTGACCTTAATTGAGGCAAGTGAGGCCCGCAGTTCTTTAGACGTTGTCCTGGGGTCTTTTGTGACCTCTCGGATGAGTCGTCTCTGCACTCTTGGGGTAATTTTGGTCGGCCGGCCACTCCTGGGAAGGTTCACCACTGTTCCATGTTTTTGCCATTTGTGGATAATGGCTCTCACTGTGGTTTGCTGGAGTCCCAAAGCTTTAGAAATGGCTTTATAACCTTTACCAGACTGATAGATCTCAATTACTTCTGTTCTCATTTGTTCCTGAATTTCTTTGGATCTTGGCATGATGTCTAGCTTTTGAGGTGCTTTTGGTCTACTTCTCTGTGTCAGGCAGCTCCTATTTAAGTGATTGAAACAGGTGTGGCAGTAATCAGGACTGGGGGTGGCTACGGAAATTGAACTCAGGTGTGATACACCACAGTTAGGTTATTTTTTAACAAGGGGGCAATTCCTTTTTTACACAGGGCCATGTAGATTTGGATTTTTTTTTTCTCCCTAAATAATAAAAACCATCATTTAAAAACTGCATTTTGTGTTGACTTGTGTTATATTTGACTAATGGTTAAATGTGTTTGATGATCAGAAACATTTTGTGTGACAAACATGCAAAAGAATAAGAAATCAGGAAGGGGGCAAATAGTTTTTCACACCGCTGTATGCATTCACTTCTTTTGCTGTGGCCCATCTAAATAGACTCTGATGAAACATATTATCTTTAAAATCACCTAATTAGGATAATAGAGGCCACCTGGGTTCAATTAGGACATACCTATGAAATCACACAGTATTGAGTGTGCAGCTCCAAACAAAACGTACACCATGAGGACAAGGAAGCTGTCAACGCTAAACTTTGACCAAAATGCACCAATCACCATGAAAATTCCCCAAAACAGAGCAAACTTCATTCTAAAGAAATGGAGAAAGTGTGGTGCAGTTGTCTTTGTGTGGAGCCTAGTATAGGAATCCTGTTGACTGCACATAAAAAGAAGGGTGCATCTATTCTGTGTGTTTCGGTATTGTGAGCTTCCATCTTCTTACCCATGTGGCCCTGGATCAGGGTTTATATAAGGCAGATCCCTTTTGTAGGAGTGCAGTTGGGAGCCAGTTACAGAGCAATTAGCAATGAATGCCATTGGTGCTGTAGAAATAAACATGTTTTTTTCCCTGTATGTTGCATTTTGTCTAAATAAAGTACTTATTTTAAATTCTTCGCTCTCTGTCAGGCAGCTTTTTGCATGGAATTTCATTGAGTTATTTTTATATTTCAACCAGAAACGTGACATGAAACATGATGTTTGCCATATCTGAGATATTAGTTGAGATGGGCATTTGACAGTGAGGTCCTCAAGAGGCTTATAACAACTGGGAAGAGGGTGGCCATCCAATGTTTGCAATGAGGGAAGAAGACAAATGCACATTTACATAAATGTAAACTTCATGTCTGTAGTTTTCTTGGTGCTTTATAGATTCATGCTTAACTTGGGACTAGCAAAAAAATGCCATTGTCAAAAACACTTTGGATTATAGCTTACCAGAAATCACGTAGAAAACGTAGACAACATCTGGAAACAGCCTTATGGACTGATTAGCTCAGTTCTGACTTTGGCTTTAACACTAAGAGTTCTGTTTGCTGTGGGCATACAGCGCCTATAAAAAGTATTCCCCACCCTTGGAAGTTTTCACATTTTATTATTATACAACATTGAATCGCAATAGATTCAATTTGGCTTTTTTGACACTGGTCAAGAGAAAAAGTCTCCTTAATGTCAAAGTGGAAACAGAACTGGGCAGTTATCTAAATTTATTATAAATTTAAAATACAAAATAATTGTAGGATGAATGTTTTATACCTGCGGTGGGCTGATGCCCTGCCCAGGGGTTGTTTCCTGCCTTGCGCCCTGTGTTGGCTGGGATTGGCTCCAGCGGACCCCCATGACCCTGTAGCTAGGATAATGGATGGATGGATGTTTTATACACGCACTGTAGCACAATGTCTTGATAACATTTCTACAGTAAAGCACATCATAGCTGCCGCAGGTTGAGTTGGTGCTTCTCTTTCTTGAGTCTACAAAACTTTTAAAGATAAGAAGTAAAACAGATGCAAAAAAAAGTATAAAAAGAAATCTTAGAGGCAAATGCCTTGAGAAAGGAATAATCTTCCTACAGGACAATGATTAAAAACGTACTGATTAATTTATTATGATGTATTAATCCAATCAAGAATACATGGCAGATGGTGAAAACTGTAGTTCACTAAAAATTTACTGCAAGTTAAAGGTAGAAATTGAGCAAAAATTACAGCATATTGTTATTTAATTTTAATAGAGGCACACACTTAAAGATTTGCATTTTTCTGTTAACATAAATAATATGAAGGATTATTATATTATTGATTTTTTTCTGATCATGCAGATTCCATTTTTAGAATTACTGGGAATCAGAGCCTATGTGGGTAGAATCTGACACACCGCAGTATCCTGCCCGGCGTAAAATGTCACTGCATTTGACTTCCACATACCTGCGCTCTCTGACACCAGGCCAGTTTTTCAAATACAAATTAACCTACGATGCATGCCTTTGTGATGAGGGAAGAAATTAGAATACCCAGAGAAAGCACAAAAGAAAAATGTGCAAATTCCACTTGTATAGTGACAGAGGGGCCAGATTTACAAAACTTGTGTACTCAAATATAAAGATTCCCAAAATGTGTGTACACAACTTTTCATACAGAAATGAATTCTTATAAAAGAAAACTTGACTGGACAACTTGCATATCACTTGATGGGATAACTCTGACCCATCCGTATGCAACATTTTAGAGACTGTGGGAAATGATGACACCCTTGTTCAAGTGGGGAACTGCAGCCAAACCAGCTAAATGATGACTAATAAGCACAATAATACATATCATTAATCTATTAGTATAATGTGCATTGGCGTGACAAACACATTAAACATCAAAGGTGATGAATATGATGTATAGACTCTATTTTAGTTGCCTTTTAAGAGAGTCAATACCTTTTAAGTGAGTCATTAGAAAGACAGACCTGCTCATATCGGGATTTTATCAATGGTTGGCTTTCTGGCAACAGGTACTACTAGAGGGAACTGCCCAACAGATCAGAAAAATCTCAGCCAAGCTTCAGCTTGGTTAAAGACTGACAATGCACTGCATTCAGTTTCCATGTGGTGTGGGTGTACTGGCACACATAAAAATGCAATTTACAGCAATGTCCAGTTTACTTAACGTAATCAAAGCAATTGACTCAAAAGAACACCTAAAGAGAATGAAGCTGCTTTTGTTAACCGTAAGCAATTATGTACAAGTCATCAATGATGCCAAGATGAGATAAATATTGTGGCTCGGAGGCTTGGGTCAACCCATCATTCATTTATTTTGGCTGCTTTGACTTGCTGATGGTGCTGTACATAATGCCTAGCTTATTAGTAAGGTAGCTAGCTGAACCTTCAATCTTTCATATGGCCTATACTGTTCAATGTAACAGCAATCATGTCATTACATGTGCCAGGTGATAGTGGCTACCCACTGAACTGCTCTGTCCCTGACGATCAGAGCACAGAGAAGAGGCACTACAATGCTGGCGCTTGCCCTTGCATGCTCAGTTGTGGAGTACAGAGTAGAACTCCTCAAATGCTGTGGTGGTGGTGTCTGGATGCATCAATTGGGAGGATGCTCTACCAGCCAATAAAGACTTGCAGCATTGTGATTTCATATGTACAAGGCTGATTGTCATGGTCCATTTATGATTGTTTCCAGGTGGCAACAGAGTGGGGTTTGAGGTGCATTTATGTATGCAGATTTATTAGAGGATTGTGGTTTATAAAGGGTAAATTACATACAAAAGTGCATTTGCCAGGTTTTATAAATCAGATATTTTTTGGCTTATGCATTTTCCTGCTTGAATCCTTTGCAAAGTTCTAAGCACAAAACCCTGGAATTGAACATAGCTTGGAGCTGGGCTGCAGCAGTGCAAAATACTGTATTATTTTTCCATCTACTAGGAGAACAGAGGTTTCTAATCAAAAATATGTTGATATTTTGAAGGTTTAGAGTTGTTAGACTCTCTCGGATTTAAGTCATCACTCCATGATAGGTCTTCCCTTTTTATTAGGCTGCTGAAATGAAGTTAAATGGGGATCTTCTATTAGAGGAGTTCTTAAAATGGGGATTCAGTAATGCTATTTAGATGTCTGAAGACCAAGAAACATGGTTGGATGATAAAAAGGTCAATAAACTGGTCTTTCAAAAAAAAAAAAAAAACAGGAACTAGGAAATAGGCAAACGTGTAGTTCAAGAAATGGGCAAACCAGGATAAGAAGGGCTAAACTTAGAAAGGTCAAGCATCCACACACAAAGGTCATTAAAAAACTTGGAGGGTTTAATTAGGCAGGAACTAAGGAAACTAGAAAACTGACTTGTAAGCCGGCAGTGTGCTTCAAGTCTGCCTACAAATTAATCAGCATAATCCCACTTTCAAATCGTAGGGCCTGGATCCTGCTGTATATCAGCAGCATTGGACACCAAGCAGAAACAAAACATAGACAGGGCATCCATAGTTTACAATGAACATTTGCTCAAACACCACGTTGGGGTTTAAGTAAAATGGTTGTGCTAAAAGGCAAAAAAAGAAACAAAAAAATAAATCAAAATGACATGTAAAAATAAATTCTACACCTACTATTTGCTGTGTGGTGCATATATTGATAGGGAGTATACTGTAACAATAAGAATCAAATGCTGGAATTTCATAAACTGATATTAAAATAATGGAAAAACACTTTTACAAGACATTTAACATATGCTCTCCCTGCTTCTTATCAGATGTATCAGGCAGTGCTGATGCAGTGAAACGTGTCTGATTTCCCCAAGCCGTGATTATCCTGGCTCTGGTTATGAAGGTCGAGGACTGGGTTTTCATGGGAAAAATGTCATTGGCAGGTCCTGCGGAAGCATCTCGTTTCCCCCGACCTCCCTACTCTTGTAGACTCTATTTTGTGCTGTTTGCTTTATTTAGTTTACTTTCAAGCCAAACTGCTTGCTGTGTTGCATCACAATGCTTGAGGTGAGGGCTCCACTGACGTTTAGAAGCATGTGCTTTCTGTGGTGTCTAAAGTCTGTTAACAACAAATCTCTGCATTTATCAGAGAGCTACTTTTTGGACAGGTATGCCTCTTAATTACCAGACCCTCATGAAATACGTAAATTGCCTTCAGAGTAAGAGCTCTTGTGTTTTTTGTCACATTAGGATGCATCTTCATCTTTTTCCTCCCTATCCCCACATTAGATAAACTGTAGGTGGCGCAAAGGTATTCATATGCTTAACAAATCATATCAGGAAATAATTTCTAAATAAAAAAAGGAAATTTAGAAAGAAAACAATGTAGATGAAAACACGAGAAGGCCTGTGAGCCTGTTACAGGCAACAGGAAGGAATAGTTGGGATGGGAGCTGCAAGTAGGAAGGCAGTACAGTACAGATGGTCATTGAAACATCCTCATCATGAACAGCTCTAGAGACAGGAAAGAGGAAGCTTCCGACAGACGAAGACGAAGAGACTCTTCTTAGAAGTGCGTCCTTGCCAAAACAACAAAGAAAACTGGGTCCTTCAAAGATTCCCGGCTATACCGTCTGTCCTCAGAGAAGGGAAGCTGGCCTGCTTTATGAGTTTGAGACAAGCATCCTTTAAATCAAGTGGCCAACAGTCTCCTCCCCGGAAGCTCCGTGCTGCTGAGTTCACAAATCCGGGACGCAGTCTGTTCAGTGGCCTGACTGCCCTTCAGTCACAAGGTGCATACATACAGCATTACTATCCAGTTGCACAACTCTAGCTCTGGGGCCCATGGCCCTGGTCTTTTATAATTGGTGTGTCAATGGCCATGAGGGAATCAGCACAAATAAAATTGTTTATTATAATAGGCAGTTTCCTAATTGTTATGCCATGGATCATGGGGAAGTCAGAGTTCCATTGCAGGGCATGCTCAGTCCACACTCATTCAAAAGAAACCAATTTAGAGATCTCTAATGAACATAAAAATAGATGGATGGATGGATGGATGGATGGATAATCATTGTGACGCCATAACATGCTTCCACTTCATAATTCCGTTTTATGAATCTAGAACCTGAATAAACATTTTGGTCAGGTGTTTGGACTACTTTATTTACAAGATCTATCTATCTATCTATCTATCTATCTATCTATCTATCTATCTATCTATCTATCTATCTATCTATCTATCTATCTATCTATCTTTTTACTATAATCCTGAAAGCTGGAATCCTTTCAGTACTATCAGTCAAGTTGTTGCTGTTATACCCTATGGGAGGAAGAAGATGGCTTGGGGGCTGTGCCATCTCACTAGGCCAATTTGGTGGCTTGAAGCATGCTTCTGTCAGGTCTTCCGGTGGCCATCACCCCACATAAATCAATAATCATGGGTGGTGTGATGAATGTTGCCTATTGTCCCTAACATATCCTGCTGCCTGCTGAGTAAATAATGTCTGTTTATTGCTGTATAAAGAAAGTATAATGTGCTAGTATACATTTATGAAAAAAAATCTGGTAGTAGAGTCTTGAAAATGTAATCAAATGATAGAACTTTACATTTATATTCTATACTCTGCATAGTACTATTTTACTTAGAATCACTGTTTTCATCCTTACAGACACTCTGTTGTCATGACTCAGGGAGACAGGCAGTAATTGTTAAATTGTTAAGATTAGCTCTCTGAATGAAAAGTGCACACGAAGTGATAAGGTGGACTCCTCTGTCGCTGGCTTCCTGGGTTACTTTATGCAACAACCATAAAGATTTCTGGTCTGCCCCTCTATAATTTGCCTTTATAACCCTATAGTTTGATTAAGTTTTTAGCTTTGGCTGAGGTCAGTTAGCATATCTCATACATATATCATAAAGGCAAGCAACAGGAAAAAGAAAAAAACCTGACGAGTATGCAGGACTTTAGCCTTCGGGAAGAGAGGAAATGAAAAAGAGTAAATCTTGACAGCAAAACAGGAAATCACTACCAAAAGAGAAAAAAAAAAATCAAAATGAGGTCATCTTTCCTTTAGGTTAGCAGCACAGGACATTTGCTCATATCGTGACAGTGTGAGAACTGGACAGGTACCTCGCTTGGGGAAAGCTTGCTGCTGAGCTTGCAAACAAAAAGCAGCCTCCTGTTTCCTTTTCACAGTCACGCCTTGACACAAGTCCCAGAACACTTAGAACACTAGCTGAAGGCCACACAAAGCACACAGAGTTGTGTGTTCACAGTGCCTGGCTGAATTAAATGTGATACTTTGTGTGAAACTGCAGACATGAAGTCTGAGTGCAGCGGTGGTAGAATAGCTGGGCAAAGGGAAAATTCAATAGGAGATGCTTCTAAATCCAAAGGACAGTGTGAGTAGCAAGCACAGAAATTATAGAAATAAATCAATCGTAATATCTGTCTGCACTGCTATCTGGATAGGCTTCAGATCCCTGTGTCTTTCAATTGAATTAAGTAGGTTGAAGAATGTCAAGATAAAATACAAGATCAACCAGTCCATAATAAAATACAAGAAAAGAGACTTTCAAGAGCCTATGTAAGTAAGCACAAATCATTAGTACATGACAATAGATTAGGAGTATGAGATGAGAGTACGGTACAATAGAAGAGGACCAGAACCAGTAAGCAAGAATAGGAGTGTTTTTTAGCATGATGTTAATATGATCTCTGGTGGAGAGAAAAATTAAAAGAAATCAGGCACACAGGGCCAAATTAGTGTTGGCTGAGAACACACATAAGACATCTTTGAGATGTTAAGAAGGCCACATTCAGAGGATGTCAGGTATTTTGCAGATTAGCATGTGGCGAAGCAGCAAAGACAGCCCATCTGAAGTGATGGAAAAGCTGTGTGCATAAATATCAGAACTGTAAAGATAATAAAATATCATATAGGAAATCAGTGCAGTTTCACCAGCTCAGAAATGATGTGTTTGTTCGGTTTGGTTCATGTTAGAGCCCTGGCCCGAGCATTTTGCAATTTATTCATACTTTCTGCAGGAAGATCACTTAAAAACAAATGGACAATGGTAATCAAATTGAGAGGTGACAATGGAGTGGCTCAGTAATTCTGTAGCACAGTAGGTGATGGGAGAGCTAGACTCTAGCAATGTAGTGTAGGTGGGAGAAAGACGTCTTGACTGCAGAAGAATACTGCATGAGTTCCACGCTGGTGACTGTTTATAGAAACCTTGAACTAGAGAGAAAATGTAAGCTTTATTAAGTTGAGTTGGTGATTGAACAAGAACAATCTCACCAACTATTAGCTTTTTTTGAAGAAACACATTAAGCCCATGCAGTTATGCACTATGGTGTGGATATGAAATTGCTTTCTTTTATCTTAAATTAAAATGCATATTCAGTTTTGGTAGCCTCATAAAATACACATTTCTAGTTCAAACTATATGATAGGGAAACTATAAGAGAATATTGTCACAGGTAATGAAAACCAGCTGGTATGATCCAGTTACATGGCACTGAATAATCATATGTGCACCAGAAAAAGAAGAATGTAAGGCAGACTACTTATATAAAGCATACTGTAAGTAAATTCATATATTAATTAATTTTCTGAACACATTTGATCCAGATTTGGGATCACCAGGTTCCAAAGCCTAACCTGGCAACATCAGGTAGAAGATATACTTGGTTCACCATGAAATCAGTCATTTGCAAGGCCAAATTACTCCCCAAAGGCTCCAGTGTGGCAAACTTCAAAAGGCCTCTCCACAAAAGGCCTCTCGGGATTGGGTTCCCAGTTTTAATCCCAGTCAGAAAGATTCCATAATGGAAGAATGTCGGGGATAATTTCTCCTCCAAAATGAGAGGGGGCAGTGTTCCTCTGGTGTAGTCCCAGTTTAAACACCCACAGTGTTGCCTAATATCTTTTAGTTCAGAAGGGTGGCTCAGTTGTGGTCCTTGAGTGCCACCAGAGGGTGCTGCCAAGGAAATGCTTCCCTGATTTGTAGGACTTCAGTCTGACCTGACCAACGCTATGATGCCAGAAGTATTCCCATGTCCTCCATAAAAGTAGCTGCTCCCCATAAAAATGACAGTCACAGTTGGGAGGTGGTGGACAATTTTTGCTGGGAGGAGACTGGAGGAAGAGGATTATAACTGTGCTGTTGAAACCTTGAAAAAAAAACTTAAAAGTTACAGAGCTGTAAAGCAACAGTACTCACCAGTACGCACCAGCATTTCACCCCAACTGAAGTGCTTGTGTGTCTGCTGGTTGTCATTGCTTTATCATATCTATGTGAATTTTTCAAACTGTTTCTAATTTGGAAAAGATACAGAAAAGGAATTGACCACCATCAACTCAAGTTTACCCTAAAACTTAGAAACTTAATATATGTTTATGTATCAACTTTTTTTTTTTCTTTTTTTTTTTTTTTTCTTTTCTATCGCGTTTATCACATTTTGGAAAATGTATTATTCCTTTTAAGAATTTTTTTGTGTCATGAAAATCTACATTTTGGTTTAAAATGATGAAAGCTTTTCTGTTTTTTTAGATGTAGAAGACCATTACTTTGTAAAAATAAAATTATACTTGAGGTTTGTTCCAATAAAGGCACATGGTTTAAGCAATCCGAGGAAGGTGCTTGCCTTTTACAAAAGTGACTAGATCAAAATTTCCTATGGCAAATAGTGACAAAATGAGAAAGGTTGCAGTCTGAATGGAGGCCGGTCACCAGTGTTAGAAAGCTCCTTGGAGTATCAGTGTTTATGCTGTAATCTTGAAAAAGCTGCATTCAGTGTCGTTGTTGTTTTTAATGTGTTATATCATGGAAAGGTTGTTGAGGACACTTCTCCACAAAAGATAAATCCCTGTTTAAATGTGGACCCACAATATAATATCCTGACTCTGTCACTATCTTAGTTAACCTGTTCTTAAACTTACAGGGAGATTCACTCAAAAGAGACCCCAAATATTCTGTTGTGACTCCCATTAGGATGAAGCAGTCTGAACCAAAAAAATATGCTATATACCAAGGCTTATGTATAATTGTGTAAGTGGTTTCCATTTTCTGCCAGACACATTTCGATGCATCACTCCATGTTCCTTAACATATCGGCAAGCGTCTCAAGGGGAACGGCAGCAATTTCAAGTTGGATGTTTTCCTTCAGATCTTCCACAGTGCGAGGCATGTTCCGATAGACTTTTCCTTTGAGCATACCTGAAAGGAAGAAGTCTGCTGGTGTCAGATCAGGTGACCATGGTGGCCAAAGCCCCTTTTCAAATTACCCTGTTGCCAAAGAAGTACTCAGTTTCTGCCATGCTCCTTGCTGATGTGTGACACGTTGCTCCATCTTGCTGGAAGTAACCTTCCTTTAACTCACGATCATCCAGTTGATTCTGATATCGCTTAAACGAGTTGGTAACCCAATAAGTTTGCACCATGAAGACGTGCTGTTCAATACTGTACACCACCATCCTGATGAGAAGTCGAGTGACTGAGTGAAGGGGTATGGGCGGTATGCACCCAGAAGTTGCAAATGGAGGTTAAATGTTGTTTCATTCAGATAGCTTCATCCTAGTGAGAGTTATTACAGAATATTTGGAGCCTCTTTCGAGTGATTCTCCCTGTAACAGTCTTTGGAGATATACAGTTGACAGTTGCAATGCACTTGCTCCCAGAACTACTGAGGACTACAGTCCATTACCTTCTAGTCCACTACCTCTATCAGTACAGTTCCTTCAGACTCAGGTATAATTGTCATGGTAGTCTACTATCAGAAGCATTCTATTTCACCCCTCATTGATCTGGCTGAGAAAGGAACTTGATTCCCAGTCCACAGTGATAAAACAGAGCAAGTATTCCAACAAAAAAAGCATACTTAATAAATTTTAATCTTTAAGCAGTACTCAACTAGCTGTTACCATAAACGAAATAACACAGATGGTGGCAATTCACCATACAACCTGGATCATCCTATAGCTCTTTTAGCAGAGGACTATCAGTAACACATGTGTCTAATCAGTGCTTGTCATGTTGCCTGAACTCTTAGCACTGACTTATTTTTAGTCTGACGTCTCTTCTCCTCATTCATCTCATTTTACATGGCTTTACCTACTGTAGGTATGGTCTTCTTTCTAAGACAACTTTGTCATTACCCAAAATCCATGACATCCTTTTCTAAAACCAACTACTTTAGCCTCCAGCTTTGACAACATAAACAGGAGACAATAGCAGAGCAAGCTTGTATAACTTAGAAACAGATTATAAAGTCATAATCGGTGAATGTGCATGATGGTAGCAGTTCAGCTTATGCTTTTGATTAATTCAGTTCTTATCTCCTATCAAGAAAAATATGCACAGACAAGAAATATCCCACAGCAGCATTTGTAAAACTGTAGAGTTACAATGCTGCTGAGTTTGTTACACTTTCTACATAACCTAATTATCAAAATAGGCTTGTAATTTCTAAATGCATTAACAAACAAGGTGCATTATTCAGTAGGTTAAGTAACATAACAAGCTGTTTTAGCATGCAATAGAAAAGGATTAAAATGTCTTTGTAAACATCCTTTTTAAAAAGTTACAAAAAAAGTTCAGCGCCTTCCTGTCACATAATGTTTTATAGTTTTTAATCTCCATTACAATTGTAGGCTGCAACTGAGAAGTTAGTCTTGCATGATGAGCTTTATTTAGTAAGACTGCACTTCGGATTAACACTTTAATGGTACATCACAGTTAATAAACCAAAAACTATGTAATTCAAAAGCATTACTTCAAATTTCATCTCAATTGGCAGTAAACTTGAGCTCTCAGTACTGTAAAATATGAAGAAGCCACTTGGCCTTTTAATGGCAGTGCTGTTGTGGGTTTAATCACAGTGGGTAAAGTGTGGAGGTTAGGTGTATGAATAAGTATGTTGTAGATATACAGATGATTATTGATGGTGATCATCATCTTTGCCTATTTTTCCATAGATGGTAGAAGCATTGGAATGCATTTGGGGGAAATTATTATTATTTATGTCTGTAGTGCCTAAGATCAGGCAATTATACTGGATGGTACATAGACCATGTTATCTGTGAGGCCATGATGATGAAGGTTATGAGGAAGTATATGCATGTTTTGGCTGTGGTGTGATGAATATTAAGGTGATATATTGTCTCTGCAGTTACTTTAGTAGAAGGTACTGTAGATCATTTATACCATTTAGGCTGCATGCTAACTGTAGATTAACGTGAAAGGGCAGTAGTTGCCACGGCTGCCACACAACATTTGATCCACAGTTGAAATCCCAGCCTGGGCTGTATGGAGTTTGTGTGTTATCTGGTTTTTGCTTCCCAGATTACATTGGTGGACTTGTTAGATTAATTCTAAATTGGACTATTATGCAAAGACATAAAGAGACATGAAGGTTAGGTGCATTGGCGATCCTAAATTGTCCATGGTGTGTGATTGGTGTGTGGGTATATGTGTGTGGGTCCAGCAGTGGGCTGGCATCCTGCCTGGGATTTGTTCCTGCCTTGCACCCTGTGTTGGCTGGGATTGGCACCAGCTGACCCCCGTGACCCTGTGTTAGGATATAGCGGGTTGGAAAATGACTGACTGACTGTTTCAATGTGGATGTATATTTGAGGATGCTCTGCATTGGCCTGGTGTACCTGATGCTGCCAGGAGACACTTTTCCTCCACCGCCATGAACTGGACAAATTGGGTTTGATAAATATATGTTATTGTAGATGAAGGTGAAGACTTTATGGTGTCAGCACAGCTGCTGTCACCCATTCAATAGAATGCTATCCTATTATTGGTCTTGCGAGAGATGATATAGCTACTACTGCCCTCTGGTCGATATTTTGTGTTTCATAATTACCAGTAGGCATTCACTAACTTAATGACTGCCACTGTCTTCTCTTTATCTCTGTTTCTAAATGTGCCAATACATAAAACTATTTGGTTTTATCTCTCCAAGTTCAAGTTCAGCATTCACAGACTTCATCTCCCTCTCATGAGTTAGTGCATTGAATGTTGGAATGGCATGCTTCTGATTAATGCTCTTTTTTACACCCTTACATTGGCATAATTTCGTACTCCCGCTCAGAACTTTTCAAAGTTTGAGAACTTTAACCATTCTGACACAGAATCAAAGGTTCTTAATCAAAACCTTAGCTATTTTCTGAAAATATTTCTTCTATTGGCATATAAAAGTAATTAGCTTTTTGAAGCCTAGTACTATACAGTGTAACAAAAAAGGCTGGAAGAAATTAGTGTTTCTTTTCCATGACATGGTTCAGTACAAAGGTTCTGGCAGACGACAGGTATTCAGATATTCAAGTTGTAATCTCTAGACAGGCCGTAAATATTTCCCTCATTACTAGTTCCTTGAAATAGATGTTAGGTGACTGGAAGCCTGAACACTTCCAAAAATCTGACATTAAATAGGAAGCTGGCCTATAAATGTTGCTGTAGAACTTAATTTCTCTGAAACAGAAACAGATGGATATTGGGTAAAAAAGGTAATTAATAATTTTAAACAGACTACTGCTGAATGTGACCTTTGTCCACATTCATCTAGCAAATTTCCTTGTTCTTTCTTTATTTCCTTACTACTTCTTAAAATTGCATCCTTTCTAGGAACAAAATTGGCAGCACTTTTTAAGGCCAGCATACATTGCATTTACCTCGACTTCAACTACTGTAATGAGTTCTTGTACTTCCTGATATCAGAGATAAATCACCATCTTCAATCCAATAAGCAGCAAGTAGCCTGGTTAATCTACCTTCATTTTCACACCACTTTTGCAACCAGTGGCTAAAAACCAAAAGTTCACTATATGCAGAATTCCATTGTGGCATGAAGTGAGGGCCTCTCTTAGCTTGCAGACAACAGCAAATACCTGCTCTCTTCTCTGTGTGTAACTGTCTGGGAGTTTTCCTTTAAATAACATTTTCAATCAATGCAATGGTTCCAATGGACAGCCTTTATCTGATGAAGTCGGCACATGAACACCTCACTTCATTATGACAAGACTGAAGAAATATGGGAGAGCTTTACGATAATAATTTACATAACATAAAAGACCCTCCATAATGTTTGGGACAAAGACACATTTTTTTTCCTTGATTAACCCCTCTGCCTCACAGTTTAAAATTACAAAACAAACAATTCCAATGTGATTAAAGTGCACATTGCAGACTTTCATTTAAGGGCATTTGCATACATTTCAGTCTCACCAGGGAGAAATTACAACACTTTTGCTCATTTTCTTCCCATTTCAGGACAACATAATGTTTGACACATAACAATGGCCAGTATGTTAAAGCAGTCATGTTTAGTACTTTGTCACATATCCCTTACATGCAATGCTTGTCCCCTTAAG
The DNA here is from genome assembly GCF_016835505.1 of Polypterus senegalus. Classification (NCBI taxonomy): domain Eukaryota; kingdom Metazoa; phylum Chordata; class Cladistia; order Polypteriformes; family Polypteridae; genus Polypterus; species Polypterus senegalus. Next base: position 121,787,423 of record NC_053166.1, on the reverse strand, counting down.
TTTTCTCTTTAGCATATGGAAGGCATGTACTCAATCGCATCTCAATCGGGTGGCTCGCTTGGCCATTTAAAAATATTCAGTTTTTAACTTTGAAAAGCTCCTGTGTTATCTTAGCGGTATGTTTGGGATCACTATCTTGTAGGATGAAGCGTCGTCCAATGAGTTTGGAGGCATTTACTGGAACTTGAGGAGATACAATGTTTCTGTACACCTCGGAGTTCATCATGCGATTGCCATCAGCAGTTACATCATCAATAAAGATATGTCTGCCAGTACCTGTGGCAGCCATACATGCCCAAGTCATAAAACACCCACCACCATGTTTAAGAGACGAGGTGGTATGCTTCGGATCTTGAGTGTTTCCTTTTTGTCTCCACACTTTTGTCATCATTCTTATACAGGTTCATCTTTATCTTGTCTGTCCACAAGACCTTTCTCCAGAATTCTACAGGATCTTTTAAGTACTTTTTTGTAAAAGGTAATCTGGCCATCCTATGTATGTTACTAACTAGTGGTTTGCATCCTGTAGGTTGGCGTGGCCTCCGTATTTCTGTTCATGAACTCTGATGAAGATAGTCGTTTTTGGCACATCCACATTTGCCTCCTGAAAATTGTTTCTGATTTGTTGGTTTTTCTTCACCATTCTTCTGTCATCAGCCGTGGAGGTCTTCCTTGGCCTACCTGTCCCTTTCCCATTACAGAGCTCACCAGTGTTTTCTTTCTTTAATGATATTCCACACAGTTCCTTTAGGTAATCCTAAAGTGTTACTAATGTCTCTAATGGTTTTATTTTTGATTTTCAGCCTAATAATGGCTTCTTTGACTTTCATTGGCACAGCTCTTGCCCTCATGTTCAACAATGGCAGCTACAGACTCCAAAGGGTAGAAGCAAGCCGAGGAATCTTATGGCTGCACTAATGAAGCAAAGAAACACACTTGAGGAATCACAAACATCTCTGATGCCAATTGTCCCAAACATTTTGGTGCCTTGAAATGAGGGAATCGTGTAGAAAAGGTGCTGTAATTTCTACATGGTGTGACCAAAATGTGTTCAGATACCCTTAAATGAAAGTCTGAAGTGTGCACTTGAAACAATCACTTGTCTGAATTGTTTGATTTGTAATTTTAAACTATGGGGCAGAGGAGGAAATCAAGGAGAAAATGTGTTTTTTATGCCAAACGTCACGGAGGGCACTGTAGCTATAAACACTTTAGGCCAATCCAAACAAAGAGAATGTTAAAGCCCATCTACCACCCAATGTTATGTATAGATAAAAAATATCTAGATAGATTCATAGTCTTTGGCAAACATGTTATCATTAAACAGGATTCTCTTATATACTGTATAAATACATTAATGAAAAAGTTGCATGATCTCATTATCTTCATAGGGTCTTACTTATCTAGAAAATGTCCCTTACAATTATACTTATTCTACATTATAAAAAATAAAGCCTCTCAAATATGTAGAGCAGAAAATACAAAATATTACATCTCAGTGTTCTTCAGAAAAGCATCTACCTATTTTTCATTAGTCTATTACTTTAGATTAATTTCCAAACACTAGTTACAGGGAAAATGGTTGGGTGGATTCAAATAATTTAACATTTTTTGGGCCAAAAAAACACCATCACCACTAGGAATGAAACAAATTTGCACACAACATCTCCTCCTCACATTCAAAAGTTAATTCTAGGATAAAATGTCCTCTTTGATCAGCAGATCACATTTTGGAATAACAAGTATCAGTTTAGGTCACTTCAGAAACACCAGATGGGCACAAGCAAAAAGGTAGAAAAATGAAGCATCAGCTGCCTGGCCACACCATCATGTAGCAAAGCAAAAGGTCAACGTGAAGAAGTCCAATGGTGGCAGAGGTCTCAAGTCAGTGCCCTTAGCAGTTCTTTCTCATGATGAAAACCATCTTTAAATACACACTGAAGGACTATTTTCTTTAGAATTGAACTGACATTCTTGGGTTTGAAAAGCAAACACTTATTTTCTGATCTGCTGTTTTCCTCCAGAATTCATTTCAATTTTTTGGCAAAGTAGGAAATATGCAGTAGTGCTGAGAAATACAGATCTTAATCTTCCTTATTTCTCCACACCACTTTGTTTAAAAGTCTTGCAAATGTAAAAATACACATTCCCAGGAACAGTCACCATTACAGAAAATGAATCCTTGTTTCTGTAATGCAATCTGAGTAATCACTCTGAATGAACATGAACTTGGCAAAACATTCTTGTTTAAAATGTAAATTTGCCATTTTATTGTTATGGCACTATTTTGAAATTTATCACTAGCTTGTGACAAGACTGTTAAAGATTCTTTTGTTTTCCTTCTGAGCATATTCCTTAATTTGTGTTCATCTATTCACTGCACTTACAAGAGTTGTTCTGCACTAGTTTTGCTTCCTTAGAAAGTATGTGTTTCCCTTTTAACATATAATTATTCATCCATCCATCCATTATCCAACCCGCTATATCCTAACTACAGGGTCACGGTGGTCTGCTGGAGCCAATCCCAGGCAACACAGGGCGCAAGGCAGGAAACAAACCCTGGGCAGGGCACCAGCCCACCACAACATATAATTATATATATTATTATATTTATTATTGATTATATTATGATCAATGCTGGTTGTGAGCACAAAACAACTGCGAGACTCTTCATTGTTGATACAGAATAAAGTGCAGAGTATACACGTCTCTTTGTTTATCAAATTTCACAACAAATGTGATTATTTTTGTAGTAACTATGAGATTTTAAGTTTCAATCATTCAATCAATCAATATTTATTTATATAGCACATATTCATACAAAAAAATGTAGCTCAAAGTGCTTTACAAAATGAATAGAAAAATAGAAGACACAATAAAAAATAAACATAAGTCAACATTAATTAACATAGAATAAGAGTTTCATCTTTGAATTTGCCTGCGTGAATAATGTTAGTTGAGAAAAAAAGTAATAATTTTCTATGAGTCATACTCTGTGGTGTTATTAATACATCTGCTGAAGGGGGGCAATTAATGGAAAGTGATGCATGAAAATGTCAAGTTTAGTAAGAAAACCCTGTGGCTAATGGAGTAAATGTTCACAAAAGCCAAAAAAAAAACATTTTTTTGGTCCTAAAATGTTGTATGTTGTATGATGAGAAATAGATCTATTTTATGACTTACTTCACACACAATACTTTTCTGATTCCTGTCATTTTCTACACTCTAACAAGGTTTGAATTTAGTATTTTTTTCATGTGTGTCATAATACTGTTGATCAGTCAAAGCCTAACTTTTTCAAGCATGATTTTGTAGAAAATAACTATTGTTCTCAGACATAAAATAAACAATTTAAAAGTGGAATGCATGCAAAATGGCATTTAAACTATTTGAGCAGAACCAGGAGATGCAGATAGATAAGAAAAAAAGGTTGAAGCTGGGAGATCAGAAATAGAAAACAAAGCCAAAACATGACATGAACTTGATGATGGTCATGTGTACTTCTGGCCTTTAATCCATCAATGTAGGGACATCACGGTGCTTTGATCAGGTGGTGGTGGTGCAGGTTGCCATCACAGAAAACTGGAAAAAGAACAGAAGATAGAGTAAGGGTTACTACGGATTTTGGAGCCACCATGAATAGTAATGATAATTAATTGAATATATGGAGCATCAGGATTAAACTAAGATGAAGCCATGTTAAAGTAGTGCGTTTTAAGCAGTTTTTTAAAGTGCTTCACTGTAGTAGCCTGGCGAATTACTATTGGCAAACTATTCCAGATTTGAGGTGCATAAGAGCAGAAGGCCACTTCACCACTTCTTTTAAGTTTAGCTCTTGGAATTCTAAGCAAACACTCATTTGAAGATCTAAGGTTACGATCTGGAGTGTAAAGTTGTAAGACATTCTGAAATATAAGATGGAGCGAGAATGTTTAAGGCTTTGTAAACCATAAGCAGTATTTTAAAGTCAATACTAAATGACACAGGTAACCAGTGTAGTGACATCAAAACTGAGGTGATGTGCTAAGATTTTCTTTTCCTAGTTAAGACTCTAGCAGCTGCATTCTGCACTAGTTGCAATTGATTGATGAGACAAAAATCAAGATAGAAAAGAACAAACAAGAGGTCAAAAGCAAAAAAAACATGCTAGAAGATTTTGAACAATGGTTTTTGATAGAGTTTTGGTGTCCAGAGATTGGATAAGGAAAAGAACCCCTAGCCATCCATTTTACCTGTTGTATCGATTACAAATAGGTCATGACCTCTGAGGCCACGCCCCTAGGAACGTAGGGAAGCAGATCTAACTACTTGAGCTCAAAATGGCAGCATTCAAGGACCTAAAATGTCATCCAACATATTACAAAAACAAAGTACAAAACTGAAACCATTAAGAATTTTGAGCAATTAAAGACAGAAACGGAATCCTTGAGCTCAAAACCCACAATACAAGTATTAGATAATACCATATATTTAAATGAGCCAGATGTAAAAAAAAAAAATAAGAGGGAGATGGTAAAGGGTTAGGCACCAGTCGGTACCACACTGGCCACAGTGCTGGCAAACTAAAATGAAAGTAAAGCTGAAGTAATTTTGGAATAATCACAGACATTCTCATCCTGTCATGCCTCATCTCTCACACATATTCTTCGAGAATTCATGGTGTTCCATGCTTTTTAGAATCCAGACAAGGAACAGGCACCACATTCTGGTAGCTTTGGTTTTAAAAGAGTCTGTGGGACAAAAGCAGCAGGACCTCCGGAGCTGAACCAGAGGTGATGTCAGTGGGCTTCATCATCTGGGCTTAGGGTAAAAAAGAAAGAGGCTATTTGGTGACTTCACATCCCCAGATGCCTTTTCATAAATTGTTACCTTAGCAGTGTTGCCTGGATGATTCCTACTTGCGCACATGTAACAATATGTTCATTTTGTATAAATCACATCTGCACTAGCTTGCATGATAAATGAAGATTAAAGAATGTACACTGTTTAAGTAGTAAAATGATAATGAAATATTATAGCTAAAATAATGAATGAATGAACGAATAAACACATTTACTTTCCATGCCTACCCAATTCATTTTTTGGATTATGGAAAGTCTTTGTCTTTTTTATGGACCACAAGGCAGAAACACAGGAGGATATTCCATGGTAGGGTAATTAGAGAACTTTAAACAACATCATTTTGATGTTAAATATCTTTGCAAAAGAACAAAATTTGATAATTGTAAAAAAACATGTAGAAAATTTATTTTCTAAAGAGATGTTTTGATTCACTGAAAGTAAGTTCTAGCACATTTCACGTGAATACATATTGTAGGACCTGAAAAAGAGTTGCTGATAGCCTCATTGCCAACTCAATGACAAACTTAAATCTACTATAGCCTACTAGTATATTGATTACATCAGCCACTAAGTAGAATTTTTCAAGTGGATACAAGAAGATTACTTTTTGGGCAAACACATCTAATACACTATTGGTTAATCCAATTTGCAGATGAAAGCTGATTCAGTAAACTAGCAGATGCCCTAGTGTCTGTTAGAGGTAAATGAAATTTAATGTGTATAAATGTAATGTTTTACTAACAACAAGAAAGAAACATTTTAGCTGTTTATAGTTCACACATTTGGGGGTTTAACATTTCAAGCTTCAAGAAAAAGGTTGTAAATTCAAGTAGACTCATACTCATCTTATATCAAGCAGTGCAAAATAAACCAGCTGACTTATATATTGACCTGTGTGGAGTTTACCTTTTATTGTGGGAAACGTTTACTGAAATTGTAAGGCCACATATGGATTACTATGTGCAGTTTTCATGTTCATATTATAAGAAGGACAGAGCAGTGATAGACAAAGTCCAGAGAACAGCAAATAAAATTACTTTAGGAATGTAGGGCCAATACTATGAAAAGATACTAAAGGAGTTAAATCTTTAAAATTTAAACACAATAGAAGTATTGAAAAATTGTGGAGAGTTTAAGTAAGGTAAATTTCAGTGTTTTCCTTAAAGTATGTTCTTTTACAGGGAAGCAGAGAAGGACACTACAGAAATAGTTTACTTGAATCTTCACAAAGAAAGGTGTATGAGCATGAAATAAGATACCTTGCAGCTTATTCAAAAGTAACACCTTCAGCTTTCCTTATATTTTGACTTGCCATTATTATGGCTCAGTTATGGCTCCATTTTGGCTTGTTCTCATAAAAACCTTTTACTGTTTGGTTGTACACTGCCAACATTTTGATGAAAAAGATGTGGGTGTCATGTGAAATGGCTGAATGTTATTTTGGCTTCCATATTAATGATAGGATAGCATCACACAAGAAACAAGGAACACAAATTCCATAAGCCTTTCAAATAAATCAAGGATTTTTCCCCTTTTTTTTATAAAATAGGAAATGAACATAAAAAGTTGGCAAAAGAGTTCAATAAATTTCCTATAAGGTAGTCAGATTTTAATAAGAGCAAAAATGCACAGGCTTATGATATCTGATGAGTATTAGATGCTCCTTGAAGACAATAACTTAAATTGATGTTTGCCATAATTGAATATAATGTTATAATTGTAATTGTATATTACTGTTATTTATGCAATTTTAAGAGTAATCAAATTCTAACGGGAGCATGTGATTATTCATGGAAATTTCAAATAAATATGCTGAAAAAAAAAATATACAGTATATATACTGTATATATATATATATATATATATATATATATATATATATATATATATATATATATATATATTTATATATATATATATATATATATATATATATATCCTACTCACCTACCCATGTCAGACAAAGCTTTAGTTACATTTTGTATTTCTGCTTGGGTTGCCTTTCAGCAGCTACAGTATATGTAACCATACGGTTGCAGGTACTGCCAAAAGGCAATCAGCCATGCACGTTTATTAGAGTGCCATCTGCTGTCTCCCATGCAGACATTTAACACTACCACTAGAACTGTAAAAGTAGCTGTGATAATCTAAATTACACCTTACAAACATTTAAAGTTACATTTTCAAGAAACTCCCTTTTGCAGATTACATTTCAGTTAAGAGCTTCATGGCCTGCTGTGCAGTTGTTGTGATTTAAGGATTTTACCCAAATAGAATTAGTTTTTACTATGTATTCATTTCTAATTGCTCATTTTCAATTTATTAATCTCTATCCTTAAATTTTGTTATTTTCACATTGTTAGTGACATGTGACTAGAAAGCACTTGACATATGACTTTATCATGCTCCATTTATATAAGACTAGCTGTCCCACATGGCTTCACCCACATAGAAGTAAAACAGGAAGTGACAGCTTCCCCCTCCCCTCGGCTCACAGCCTCTGTCTCGGATTAGCGGGAATATATCGCTCCAGAAAGCGAACTATAGTTCTTAGCATGATGAGAGAAATTGCAAAATCAACCGGAATGTTCAAGGAAGTTCTAGAAAAAAGCCCAATCTAAATCCGTTAAGTAGTTCTCTCATTCACTAGCTAAGCAGATGGAAGATGCACCCGAGGCTGACGCGTGAATGAGGGGGGTCCTCACCCCCTCCCCTCGGCCTGCTGAGTCTCTCTGAGATTCGTGCAAATAGATCGTTACCACAGGCAAACTATGATACTTAGTGCGATGACAGAAGTCTCAAAATCCACCGGAATGTTCAAGCAAATTATAGAAAAAGCCCAATCTAAATCCATTAAGTAGTTCTCTTGTGAAAAACGCACATATATACTAACAGACAGACATTGGATATTATATATATAGAGATGGTATCATAGTAGTTCAAACACCCAAATTTTAGATTGTCTAAGAAGAATATTTTTTTGGCTTTAGATGACCTTTTGGAGGGTCATGGTCTCATTCGTATTTTGTTTTTTTGACTAAGAGTTTTGGTTTGTGGATTGGGCTTCGTTTTTTGGATTGAGGTGATTTTCTGGGTAGGATCTTTGCTGGTTTCAGACCCACATTTCACTTACTGTATTTATTAATCATAAGCAGTGTGTGTATGGTCTTCCCAAGCAGTGAATGTCTGTCATCTTGAATAATTTGTGTAATTGATTCTTGCAGCATGATATGAATCAATCTGTAAGTAATGCTGTTCAATGGGGCAATCTGCATGAATTTATTCAATGAACGTGAGCTTGAACTTGATATAGGCATTACCAATGGGCATGCTAATCTAGCACACTATATGTTAGACTCCAAGTGCATCTTCTTCAAAGTTTTTGGGTCTGTAATATTATAGGTCCCATTTAATCAACTCCAGGACTGTCTTCTGCACAGTGTTAAAACAAATGTGGCTAGTGCACAAAATACTGGGGTACCCATGGGAAATAGTGTTACATTGTCAAACACAATTCAGATTTAGTTGACATTGCTTTTCCAGTACAGCTTTCTTGATGAGGATATTGTTTTTCAAGGTGTAAGTGACATCATTGGCTCTCTGGTGTGTCCTCTTCCACAATTTCGGTGGAAGTGCGAGCGATACGTTACTGTATGCCACCAAAACTCTCTCCTCCATTACTTATTTGACCAGAACTCATTCGACATACACTAACCCCTTGTGTGTGATAACAGATTACAGTTTGAGTGTGCAACAGTGTGTCTGCTATGGCCATCATTATTCTTGTGCAGCACAAATCATGGAATGAAGTATAACTAAAGACTTAAAAATATATATATTATTTTTTAAATAAGCCATATACTGATCATGGAAAGTTTCGGCTTAGCCTAGTGACATCAGGCAGAGGGCAGGAACCCTGGATATAATGAATTGACTCTTGCTTCTAATTTTACTAAATGATTCCTAGGTTACTGAAAATAATTCATACATTATACATTTTTAGACATCTTATTTTTTATGTGTGTCACCATTTTTTATTGATGGTTACTATGCTGTTGTTAGGTAAGGTCAACTGGAAGTGGGTGGTGTGTGACATAGTTATTTTGTGCTAAAAGGGTCTTTGCTTATGAATTACTTTTATGCATTCCATCTATGATTTTCATCTTACACCTCTCACTCCATTATTTGTCCTGGGCCTTGTTTATTAGATTCTTTAACCCCCAGTTTTCTCTGGCTTTATTCTGTCCGATCGCATTAAAGACACCTGGGTTTGCTTCCCGGGTCCTCCCTGCGTGGAGTTTGCATGTTCTTTGCGTGGGTTTCCTCCGGGTACTTCGGTTTCCTCCCACACTCCAAAGACATGCAGGTTAGGTGAATTGGCAATCCTAAATTGTGCTTTGTGTTTGTGTGTGCATGCCCTGCGGTGGGCTGGCACCCTGCCCGGGGTTTGTTTCCTGCCCTGTGCTGGCTGGGATTGGCTCCAGCAGACCCCCATGACCCTGTAGTTAGGATATAGCGGGTTGGATAATGGATGGATGGTGTTGCTGCTGTGCCTTTTAGTACTAGGAGTCTATTCAGTTACTAAATTTTTTCCTTTGTTTAACGTGAGTTTGTGTTTTACTAGTTTTTTATTCTTTGTTCTTTCTTTTAATCAGCAGACCATTAACAGTGACATATAAATAATAATTAGCCTACAGCCAATCAACTAACTTGATACAAGTTATGGTTGTGTGTGTCAGTTAGCCATTGTCCAACACGCTATATCCTAACACAGGGTCACAAGGGTCTGCTGGAGCCAATCCCAGCCAACACAGGGCGCAAGGCAGAAGCAAACCCAGGGCAGGGCGCCAGGCCACCGCAGTGGTTGCTTGTAGTCATCATTAAATAGTTATTTAATAAAATATTTAAAATAAATTAAACTTTAAGAGAAAAAAGGTGTGTTATCAGTAGGCATTTTCAGCACAGCAGAATGTTAATAGGAACCAGGAACAAAATATCTGAATAATTGTATGTTCTGCTAATCTGAAGAATTGGTTTCTAATTAAAATTACTGCAGTGCAACTGCAAAAATTGAAAGACTTTTTTATTAAAATAAAAGCCTTGTGAGAGACCTTTCACAAGGCCACCAAGAAAAGGAAATAACTAAAGGGGCAATATAAAAATGAGGACTGGAAAGCTTTGAAATACTATTTTGCCACTACACTACTCAAAAAGCAGTTAGGTATATGACTTCATTTTATTTTTTTCAAAATTCAAATACTGCTGTATGTTATGTAAAGATGACTTTGGAATGCAGATTAAAATTTAAAACAGAAATATTTTTGACAAGTACAGGTTATTTATCTTTACATAGTCTGACAGTTCCAAATCTCTCAAACTTGCATTGATTTATTTCCATGGGGCTCCTTTTCACCACAATGTTAGGTAGCTGCTCCCATGGATTTACAATTTTATTCTTTCTAAAAGGTGTTTTCTAACTTTTGTGAAGACTCTGACATGATCAAATTTGTCTTTTAAAGTAACCAGTGGCACCACTTTTTCATTTTAAATCCTTGGACTCCATTTGCTCCTTTGGTCTTTCTATATAACGCAATCTGGGGAGAAGTCTCTTGTCGCCTCTCTGGGTGTAAAAACTCTTTTGTCTTTCATGTGGAGTGAAGAACAGAGCTGTGCACCAAATTTTATAGATTCAGCAGTATTTCTATCTAAATGTTTTCTCCAAAGCCTGCATGCTTTGTTAATTGTTTTTGTATGTTGCCTGGATGGAATTACTAAAGAATCTGGTAGGTCTCTTAAGAATATGAAATGAAGAAGCAAAAATATTTTTCGGATTACTGTGGAGCTGTAGATTATTTTTAGTAGACATTTTTTTTTGCATTTAGCCACATGCTTTAATGGCAATCACTTTTCAATAGGGCCCTGCCCAGGGTTTGTTCTTGCCTTGTGCCCTGTGCTGGCTGGGATTGGCTCCAGCAGACCCCCGTGACCCTGTGTTAGGATATAGCGGGTTGGAAAATGGCTAACTAACTGACTGACTAGGTAAGCTCTGAAATCTACTCTGTATATGAAGAAGCAAGTTAGAATCTAACTATTATATTACTAATTTAACTTTAGATTCTTCAACGTGGGTGACATTGGGTTGAGAGTCAAAAATTGGAGTGCCGAAAGAAAACCTCAATCAGACACCAAAAAAATATGCACTCTTCATATGGAGTGAACAGACCTACTGTACAACTGTGCTGCATCAAAACTATGTGGAATTATAAATTTGTGATTTTTGTTATTGCCAGATGAAATTTGGCTTACCTTTATCTTACCAATAAAACACATGATTCTCTAGAGGACAAAACCCAGCTAAAAGACTGCAGTGTGGCAAGCCATACTACAGAGTAGCTGGAAGGCTGAACCTATGTAGAGGGGTACACTTTGATGAGGAGGTAAGACAGAAGCCAGGAAAAGTGTCCAAAACCCAAGATTTATTATTAAAGTTCATATTGAAAATTTTGTTATGTTATGAAATCTTATGTTCTGTAAAGTCCTGGTGTTTTTTCTCTATGTATTTTGTACATTTTGGTTGTTTTTTTCTCGACACTCTGGATTTATATAAACAGTTTATTCAAGTGTTCAGAAGCTTCTTTACTTTGTCATTTAAAGCTCTGAACCTAGTGTCTTCTTTGACTGTAACTTTTGGTAAGCATTTTGAACATTGGTCCTCTAGTCGATGTTCTGTTTTTAGGGTTCCAGTACTGCACAATTTTGTGATTTTGATTCTCAAAAAGCAGACAGAGGAAAAACATAACAAGATAGGCACAAAAGTCAGTCAGAGGCATTAAAAACACAAAACAAAGGCAGAGCAGATGGTCATTACATACAAAACAGTAACCAACAAACATAAACATAAAAGTTGCTCTGTATAGGCCTTAGCAAGGTTAGGAAGGCACAATGCTAGAGCACAGCCCTCTAGTTTGAGCTCCACGTTTTATTTCCATTTCCCTTCCTATCACATGACTGAAGTACATTTAACACTGCATAGCAAAAACTGGCAAGAGTTGACAAGGCATAATGACGACAGAGGACAGGCTATTTGGTGGAGCCAAAGCCCATTCCACAAATATATATTTAGGCAACGCATGACATATTGTTTTACATCCTAATGTATTTTATCTGTTTTGTTTTAAGTGAGTCTTGGCTCTAAAATGTTCACCATAAGAGTGATAGTTTAGATCAGGGGAGTAACCATGAATTAATTTATGTGGGGGCGAGAAAGTACATGAATCATAATACCATGTATGATTAATCAGTTTTAACTGCCACAAAATAAATATTTCTAGGGAGGGGTTCAGACCTGAAATATCCCTCCTGCTATGCTTATGGTTTGGATTACTGGACTTGCACATCTTGCTCACAACAGTAGATTGCATTTGTGGCCAAAAGTTTTGACAAATGACTTATGGGTAACAGATTCCACCAGCAGGCCATTCAATCATGTTTTCTAACTGCTGTGATGAAAGGTGGCCTGAGTGCTATTCTTCCCACTAATTTATGTTCCAAGTGTTTAAGGAAATCATCTTCTTGACAAATAACATTTGCACAGCTTTTGCTAATGTTCAGACTAGCCACAATATCACTTCATAAAATACAGCTCTTACCAGAAATCTGAATTGCCTAAAATTTATTAGAAAAGATTCAAGATGGAAGGTTTTGAGCTTGGCCTTGGGAGGATGTTTTTCATTGATATGCAGAAATACTCAACTGACCATTCCAAATACCTTACATGAAGCACTTTTGCTCAGCTATTCAATCACATTTTGTACCACCTGTTTGTTTTAGCCATGAGTAATGCATTCAAGATGCAACCAGGGCTGGAGTATGACATTCTTCCACTCTTGGAAAAAGAAACAATTGTGCTGCCCCTTTTGAATTTGCAAAGCTATAACCAATACAACACACAGAAGCCATATGTAATTCAGTAACTGTACTGCATGGCCTCCCTCTCATGTGTGCATCTGGAGGTCTCCGGGGAAAACGTTTCAGCACAAGCCAGACTGGCTGCATACTTAAACAATTGAACAAGCTTTATTACATTAATGACTTTTATTATGTTCATTACATTTACTTTTCAGAAGTGTGCATGACGAATTGTCATGGTTATCCATGGCTGCAAAGGTTTTAGCTGAACTGCATCTTCTAATGGCATCATTTTTATTTTCTGAAGCAGTGGCTGCTCTAAGGAAATTTTAGCCTGTCCATAAAGAGCATCTTGGGACATTCCACTGTTTGGGATGTTTTTCTATTTAATTATTATTATTATCCCTAATGCCACCAAGACAATGGCTGTTGTCTAAGATAATGATTTTAAGACTGAGGCTTCGTGTTCTTTAAGTGCCTGCTTTTTTAACAGCCTCCTTTTTTGTTTTGACAGCTCTACAGTTCTGGTCATTCTAACATGCTGCACTATGCTGATCAGAAGTGATCCCAGTGCCATAGTGTTGGGGTGGGTGGTCCAAGCTGAGACTGACACAATCCTTAGCTATTTGGCATGTTGAGAGAATGTGGTAGGACAACATACTCTGTCATCAAGTTCATAACAACTTGTATAACAGTTTAAAGTGGCACATTTGGCCACCCTTACTGAATTGCCCCTCTGGTCAATCACCTAGTGTGCCCTTGTGGACCAGCAGACTCTGAATGCACTAGCTCCCTCATAGAGCCTGTTTTCTAGTTGTCCCACTCCCTTCTCACTGTTCAGAGCTTTCTATTTCATTGCCATTTTCATAAATTTGCTTGTATATTTTTACTCTTCTCCTTCAGTGTTATTTCTAGGCAGATTTGTCCTGCTGCTTAGGTTTCTTTCTCAGCTGGTAATAACTGAGTTAAGCAATAGCTGGACAAACTGCTGATTATGGCTACCTCAGTGGTGCTGAGAATGTTTTGCTTTATTTAACTTGGAGCTTATATCTTTCGATTGGTTACACATTTCCATCAATTCCATGCACAAAACACACAGTGGAGATAAAGTGTCTAGGTTCTCCCGTCACACTTCACTTGTCAATTGTGTTTTGTTATTTTTAATTTTCTTTGTTATTAATTTAATTATACTTTTGCGATAACTGAAAAATTGTGATTTTTGGCATTTAACACACAATAAAATATAACACTGCATGAGTAGGAACAGGCTGTGGTAACTTAATTATATTAAATACGTAGATGAAAGATAAGAGTACAGTACAGAACCTAAATGAAGAAAGCTACAAAAGACAGAATGTTGGTAAGAAAAAGGCTCACTTCATACTGTGCAGTGTGAACGCTGGCCCCAGCACAGACAGACGGATGACATATTTTCCACCACACACTGTTTATTTACTATATATACAAGGTATAAAGTCACATGCACTCACGAAACCCCAGTGCCTTCAGCACCGAATTCCCCAAAAGTCCAGGGCCCACAGTCACTGTGCCTTTCCTCTGGCCGCCTCCCGTCCTCTCTCCAGCTCCGTCTTCTGCCTCCCGACTTCCACCAATGACTGGAGGGAAGCGGCCCCTTAAATAATGCCCCGGATGAGCCCCAGGTGTTTCCGGCCTCTTCTCCTTAGCCACGCACCAGCATGGCGGAAGTGTCGGCTGCTTTCCTGGCGGCTCTCCGGGCGCCACACAAAGTCTTCCCCCCAGCACTTCCTGGTGTGGCGGAAGTGCCGGGCTCCCGGGATAATTAGGCACCGGGGCGCCGCCTGGCGGTGGCCACAGGTCCCTACAGGGCTGGGCATCCAAGCCCTGTACCCGAGACCCCTGCCTAACCAGGACGGACGCCCCCACTCAGTCTGGAGGAGGTACACGCCCTCCTCCGGTCTTCCAAGGCGTCCCGGCCGGGCTCCATCCCCGGCCAAAGACCACACAGGGTAAACCGGCATCGGGGCGCCGCCTGGCAGTGACCACGGGTCCCTACAGGGCTGAGCTTCCAAGCCCTGTACCCGTGGTCCCCTATATAACCAGGACGGACGCCCCCTCTCAGTCTGGAGGAGGCACAAGCCCTCCTCTCCTCCTCCTGGGCGTCCCGGCCGGGCTCCAGCCCCGGCCGGGGACCACAGCAGTATTAAATTAAATTCTTCAATATACGTCCCCCTGATAATCAGTCACAAGGGGGAGGTACAGTACATGCTGTATGTGTCCTTACAGCTCTGGAAGTGCATTAGCTAGGGGATCAGCACAAGTGTTAACAGGGAATGAGAGAAACAGAGAGATGGCTTGATTGGAAGCTTGCAATGTTCTCCCACGATCATAGGGGTGGGTGACCCAATAATGGACTTGGATTCCTGACCCTTTTTTTAAAAAAAGATGAGAATCAGACATATAGGAGATAGCTTCACCTCATGGCTACAACATGGTACACATTTTCCTGAGGAGTGTATGTGCCCACGGTGCCTTTCAGGGACAGAAAGCAGATAGGATGGTGTCTTAGAGGCAGAAGTTTTTTAGCATGTTGTTTCTGGAACAAAGGGAAGGCCAACCCTGACTCTACAATGGCCTTCCATCTAGGGACAATTTGAGTAGAAAGGAGAGTGAAGTAAATGCTCATCTGGCATCATGTTGGAGTATAGGAAGCACTGTGAAGTGATACTTTATTGGGCAAGTCAGCAAGCTGCCACATTGGATAGATGAATAGATAATGATGCAAAACCTGTTAAGGTAGACCCAGAGGGGCAACAGGTTTTGTTTTGCTTTTGTTTTTGTTTTTTTGCCGTTGATTGGTCAGGAGTTATTTACCTCCTGCATTTATCCATCATTTTTCATAAATGTGCTGTACATCTCTTTTGCTTCCTCTGTGCTATTTCTGGGCATAGATTGTATCCTTAAAAGCATGTAATTGCCACAAACCAATGAAGAAAATTGACATGCTTTTTGAGTTCCAAGCTAAAATGTACACAAAGCTATTATTTTTAGGCAGGTGTGCATTGTATTTCATATTTATAGCAACATGTATTAAATATATATTATATAATACAGTCAGTCAGTCAGTCATTGTCCAACCCGCTATATATCCAAACACAGGGTCATGGGGATCTGCTGGAGCCAATCCCAGCCAGCACAGGGCACAAGGCAGGAACAAATCCCAGGCAGGGCGCCAGCCCACTGCAGTCATATAATACAGTTTACTATAAATGATGTATGGGTATTGCACAGTGGTTAGTAGTCTTGACTTCAGAGCCTAACCCTGGCACTGTCTGTATGAATTTTGTGCTTTCCTTTTGTGGAGGTGGTGGAGCCATTCAGTAAGGTGGGGCCTGAGTGGCAGAGCTCAGCTGGCATTACCAGAAAGCACTCCAATCACAGTGTTCAGAAGCAGTATCTGCCAAAGCTGGGGGCCTCCTTCAGCTCAGGCTGATAAGAAATTAGATTTGAGAGATATTGTAACCCACATGTTATATGTGCACAGCTGGCCACTGGCAGATACCACGGTGTGAGTCCATGGCAAAACACACAATTTATATTTTATAAATAGATGTTAAACAGACTTTTATAAAAAAAGAACATCGCCATTTCCATTAAACATATATTAGCAGACAAAAAAATCTAACTCTTAATTTCCCTTTGAAATTTTGAATATAGAGAAAAGCCAAGCAAAATGACACCTTTTATTGGCTAACTAAAAAAATTACACTACAGTATGCAAGCTTTCAAGGAAACTCAGGCCCCTTCTTCAGGCAATAGTAAACAATACAATTTTCGATTAATATTTTTCCTTTTTGGCATCACTTCATTTTTTTAACACTAAAAAATGTTATTGCATGTAACAAAAATATGTCAATACCAAAACATCAATATAAATACAGTAGACAAGGTATGTCTAGTGTTCACTGCCATACTGATGCCGATTTAGATCATGTCTTTTGTGTGATGTATTTTGAGACAGTCACAAACACACAGCCCAGTGTTGCAATTGGGACAGCAGAAGTGGGTTTCCTTGAAAGTAAGGTTTATACGTTCATGCTCCACCACAAAAAAAAGAAAAAATTGCTTGCTTGAGGATCCATTGCACTGAACTCTGAGCACAGTTTCAGTGGGTGACCACAACTATTGACAGGGTCAGTTTTTTTCTTCCCATTCCCAATGCCTACTGTGTTTATCTCACCTTTTTGTTGAATGTTGTTTCTCAATCTGAGTCGCATCATTTTATCATTTTACGTACATACACTTTGTCAATTTGTTCCACCAATTTTTGTGTCAATCTTTTTTTTTTTAAATTGAACGAAATATGTTTAAACTTTGGAAGCATAATGGCACAGAGTATAAAACTGTTGCCTTACACCTCCAGCCCTGTTAAATAGCTGTGCTCTTGTTGCTTTACCCTGGGTATTTCAGTTTCTCTCCAAATTCTTCAAGACATGTATGTTAGGTCTATTGCACTGTTGTATGTGTGTGCATGAATATGTCCTACAATGGACTGGTGCCCCATCTAGAATTAGTTGTTGCTTTGCACCTAATGCTTCCAGGATTGTGCCTGTCATGACACAATTGATATTTTATTCCATTGAGATATTAAACTTTTAATTTTGCCATGACATAAAAAAAATTCTGCAAAGAAATGCAGCTGTCTTTTTCATATTGATGTTACAGCACTAGGAGACAAAAGGGAAAATATTAAAGACTGAAGGAGATCTCTAAAGATTTGTCCTGCTGATTACAAGCCAAGCAGGATGATGGGCCCCATTAATAAAAGCCTCTTTCCCAATGTTTGCAGCATTGCTGTCACATACACCTCTAGCTTTCAAACACTGAGCATCCACGCCATACTGTGCTTCAGTCTTGATAGCCATATGGAAGAGATCTAAAGCTGGCAGAAAATGCAAAAATGCTAATGATACATTGCTGCATGTGGAAGTGATTAATATTTAAGTACTTGCCATATACTACAGTGAAAGGAAATAATAAAAAGTGAATAAACATCATGGTCATGCTGAGATGTGCACCTCCCTTAGATGAGGCATTGTTAGATAATCAAGACGAGATACAACAGAGCAGAGAAGTCTATGTAATCTTTTATACTGAAGGGTTTAAAAACAATTCTTCATCCATTTTCAGAATCTTCTTTATCCAGAACAAGGTTTTGAGTAATCTGTAAAACTCAGGAAACAATCTAAAAATTTCTGGGCACCTCTGATTTGTATTTATTCTGTATAATCCTACTAACACCTTTTTAGATTTCCTTCTAAGTATCTTTAATAATAATAATTCTGTAAATTTAAATAGCGATTATCTCACCAATTAAAGCTCTTTACATACATAGTGAGTGGGGAGCCACTTCAACTACCACTAATGTGCAGCATCCACTTGGATGATGCGGCAGCAGCCATTTTGTGCCACTACACTCAACACACTTTAGCTATTAGGTGGTGAAGGGAGGTGAGAGATAGCCAATTAGGGACAGGGGATGATTAGGGGGCCAGAATGACTAGACGATGGTGGGCAATTTAGTCTAATGGCATACGACTTTCACAAGCTGTTTTAATCTACTCCTGTGCACCTTCTCTGTGATGTGATTTTTCTTCTTATTTCTCATTGAATGTACAGTATATTTGTTAACTTTCCTCAAAGTTTAATTTTATGACCTTTATTCTCATCACATTCAATTTCAAAATAATGTCCTCAATTATTCCTTGGTTCATGAATTCTTCTTTCTCTGTACTGTTCCCTTCTTTTTGACACCCATGCATGCCAAACCTACCTGGAATGGGGTCTCTCTTTGAACTGCCTTTCCCAAGGTTTCTTCCATTTTTCCCCAACTAGGGTTTTTTTTTGGGAGTTTTTCCTTGTCTTATTAGAAAGTCAAGGCTGGGGGGCTGTCAAGAGGCAGGGCCTGTTAAAGCCCATTGCGGCTTCTTGTCTGATTTTGGGCTATACAAAAATAAATTGTATTGTATTGTATTGTATTGTACTGTATTTGAATTCCAAAGGCTTCCTTAGTAACAGCTTTCATTTTATTCAATTTTGTTCAATAACTTTTACTGTAGAAGGAAAACATTGGTAATAATTTTATTGCAATATGTGAAGACTTTTTCTTCTGGAGTTCATTCTCCATTCAATGTAACTGCTAAATACAAGAGAAGGAGAATGAGAAGGAGGAGGAAGAGGAGAAGGAGAAAGAAAGCAACCAAGGGAGTACGTGCTGAAAGTGACAGTTGATTAATTTGGTGGTACTCTGAGAAGATCAAGTAGACAAGCCAGATAGCTCAGAATCCTGGCACTTAAAGAGTTTGGTTTCTTGTTTTGAGTTTGCTTTTTCCATTTGCTGTGCACACCCCCATGGTTGCTGCTGCCTTACATTAAGAAGACCAGGGTTCATGTTCCAGTATAGACTTTGAATGTTCTTCCTGTGTCTATGTAGGTTTCCTCCAGGTGCTCTGGTTTCCTTCCAAAAACATGTAGGTTTGGAGATACTAAAGTGGCCTGGTTTTGTGTGTGTTTGTCCTGTGATAGACTGGTGCCCAATCCATGGTTGGTGCCTGCCTCTAATGATCCTATTGAGAACAAAGTGTGTCAGAAAATGAATGACTGACTGACCCCCTTAGTATTATGCATTTAATAAAATCTTCTGTTTTTATTTTTTAATTTTTCTGGTCTTCCACTCAATTCTATTTTGTGGTATTGTTATGGGTTCAAAATTCATTGTTGCCCATGTCGTGCTTATGTTGTACCACTCAACAAATTACCCTTTTCAGGCATATTTCCTTGTCATGAAAGAGTACTTTCGATGAGTTACTCAGGATTTTTTAAGAAAATGTTTAGCTCGGTTTAAGGAAAAGCCCTCATTATCAATCTTTTGCTACACTTACTTATAACATGTGTTCGCATTAGCTGGATGTGAGATAAATTTCACACTGGATAATAGTATAGACAACTGTAGTAAATATACTAAAACTGGCATGAGTACACAGGCCTTCTGCATGGGTAGAACAGTTCATGCAACTGTAATGATTTCTTGTGTGAGCCCAGTACCTGTGGTAGAGGCCATGGCTTTAAATACTTGGACAACAAATCTTTGCTAATTTCTCATATTATGTATATGCATAGTGTATGCAAAAGCCTTATGATTAATCCAAACTGCAAGGTTAAGCATCCTTCTATATAAAAGTGGTCGGGATTGTCCTTCCATCAGCAGACACGGAGTTTCACACACACCCTGTCCATTTTGCAATGCACGATGGGATTTGTAGTTTTGTTTTTCCAGGTAAAAGATGATTTTCTACTCCAGACTGCGATATCTTCTTCTTCTTTCTTACTATATAAAAGCGGTCGAGATTGTCCTTCTGTCCTGTGAGTGGAAAACGTAGCGGTGTTCCGCTTATCACAGACTTACTACATACAGCTTGCGGTTACGAAGCGACATGATGTGAACAGAGTTCTGGTGCTCCCATCGGTCCCTTGCTTTTGTGCGCGATGCGTTGGAAAAATACACAAAATTATGTTTCTGGAAATAACTAATGTTGATGGAGTACAAATGCCTCACCGCGTAGTAAATATCAGGGGGGTTCAAAAGGGCGACCTCAATATAGAAAAAAAGTTTAAATTTCATCACAAAAATAACAGAAACTACGAGTATTAAAGTCCTACCGCTCAAATGCAATATAACCAAATTAATGAGTTTGTATAAAATATCAAATTGATCTACATATTGAATTGCCTTAAGAAGCAGTCAACTTAAAAGTCAGTCGCCTTAAAAGGCGGGTCAGCCTAGTATAATATAATCTGGAGTTCTAAAACCATTAGTCAGAGACTTGGCTTTTAATACAGAACATAAAGAGGAGACATTCAACATTGGATAATGTCAATTTTCACTTTGTGATGAGGATCTTCTAATAACCTGTGTGGCAAAAATTTCCTGTGGTTGCAGGGAAATACAGAGTAAGAATAGATACCCATGATTTAAATTAGATGTCAAATTATTAGACAATTCACTGGCTGTCATTCACAGTCATCAAGTGTCACTGAGGATATTGTTTTTAGTTTAGTTTCAGAGGATTTCTTAATTTTGGAATTTTAGTCTTGAATTGAAGTCATGTTTAATTGTTTTACTCATCTCTTCTCTCTGTCCACAGAATGTGATTTAGTTTTGTAAGAAATTTAGAACTGAGTTTTATTGTCCTGCCACCTTCACTCCAATAAACAGATTAAATAATTAGATGGTTCGTAATAAACAGATATATAAAAATGGATGGACGTTAATTTCTTTTTTTAAATGACTGTATCAGTTTGGGACATTTCAGGTGAAGGGTATGCTGGAAGGTCCTTGCTCCACAATGTTCTAAGAGTGTGCAGTTTATTTATGAGCTGCATGCACATTTATGATGTTTGTTATTTATTTGATTCCTATTACATAATTTAGTTTTCCAAAATGTAGAGATTTTCTCCTCAGAGAGAGTTAATCTGATTTCCAGACATTTTGAAACAACTACCTTTGGAAAATAAATACATTCTGCTTTATTCTTAGGTTTGTGCTCTTAGGTTATAGTAGTGGTCAGCTTATGTGCAGCAGGTCATCATGCCATATTATTACATGACACTTGTGATAGTTAACATGCTTGACCAGGTAATTTTACGGCTTTGTCCACAGATAAGTGGAGACAATACATTTTTGGAATCATACTGTGTTCTGCAGATTTTATACTCTGACTTTTAATGATGCTTGACCTTGGTAACTTGATATTAAATTCCAAGGATGCACTGCACTGTGTAAATAGGCCAAAAGTGTTCTGAACATGAGTATCTACAGGCACATGCTAGCTTATTGTTAGTGAACTGCTTTAATGTCCCCTTGGGATTAATAAAGTATTTATCTATCTATCTATCTATCTATCTATCTATCTATCTATCTATCTATCTATCTATCTATCTATCTATCTATCTAATGACAGACATTGTGAAAGACGCAAGAGACAGCTGAATTATACGCAAAAAGTATGCAAATTCCATAGGACAGCAAATTTGTAAAATTTACGAGTAATCAATTGCCATTATTGATTAAGCAAGTTGTTTGATTACACTGGTCTGTACCAAAATCCTCCCGCATAAAACAAATCAGTGTTTCTTTACAGAGTATTGATGTGCATTTCTGAAATTGGAATACTCTACCACAAACAGTTTCTGCAAGATACTGTATTAAATTCAGTGAAAAAAATTAGATTTCTTAAAAATAAGTTATATTTGTTTTACGGCATAAGTATTTTTCATGCTCGGAATATTATTTGAAGCATATTTTGAGTTAAAAAATGGCAGTCTACCTCATTACTGTCATTAGCTGAGGTGGAAGCAACCCAAAATCAATTGTTTGCTTCACATTTTTTGCTGTCAATCGGAATTTTTTTTCTCTCTCTCCTTATTTCTTCAAAATAACCAGGAATTTATATTTAGAAGGTTAGAAAGATGCCTTTTTATTCTCCAGAAGAGAGAATGTTGTTTTAATGTTTTTTTTTTTTCTTTACAGTGTGAAAATCTTTACAGTTTATATAGTGTGAAATACCACTAGGGGGCATTGTGGCATCCCAAACCCCAAACACAACCTGACAGACACAGTCCAATGTTCAAAAATGAGTATATATTGAACAGACTGCAGTGGGCTGGCGCCTTGCCTGGGATTTGTTTCTGCCTTGCGCCTTGTGTTGGCTGGGATTGGCTCCAGCAGGTCCCCCATCCACCCCGTGACCCTGTGTTAGGTTATAGCGGGTTGGATAATGGATGGATGGATGGATGGATATTGAACAGAATACTTTTACCAGGTTTGTCTCTGTTAACACAGCATGGCAGTGTGATTCTTTCTCTTCCATCCCTCTCTTCTCTCCTCCACCTCTCCCCAGCAAATGTTGTCCAGCTTCTCGGTCTGAATGAGACACAGTTGCTGCTCTTATACAAGACCCAGAAGTATTACATGTGCCAGGGCATTTTCCATTGGAAGTACTTTTGGATCAGGTGGAAGCCACATAAAAGTAGGGACCACAAGTCCCTGCACCACCCCCTGGCAGCACCCAACAGGGCCAGTCCACGGGACTACAGTTCCCAGCATGCCTACAGGTGTTTGTATGGGTGATGTAGTCCATGGCTGCTGACATCTAGTGTTTCAGGAAAGCAAACAGTTTATATAAGTTATCTCCACCTATCCTTCCAGCATGTTGGCTTCCTGCCTGGATAAGGATCCTTGATGAGCTCTTCCAGGATGCCAGCATCTCTGTTGCAGTGTTGGTACCTTCTACCCATCATCTGTTTAAGGCAGAGAATGCCCCTGCCTACCCTTTTGTCCAATTACTTGCTTGCCCTCCCAGCCAGATAAGTACTTTTGAACCATTTTGTTCAAGACACCAGCCCATGTTTGTCATCCTTTACAAAAGAAATACACAAGGTCAGGTTAATACATTGTCTTGACCAGGTAGCAGTTGAGCAAATGGTGAAAGAATACAAAGCCTTCCCAATTTTCTTGGGAATACAAAGGCAGAGTACCCTGAGGAACTAACTGAGGATATTCTTTCTTCCTACCTAGCACCTAAGTGCAACATATCTTTAAAAAACCAGCTTCCTACTCTCTCATTTGGATTTTTTCCCCAAGAACATGGGAGTGAGCTCTAATGAACAGGGAAGAGGTTCCCCATTTAGTCAGACAAAGCGACGGACGTTATAATGGAAAGTGGACTGAGTTAGCATACATCTCAATCAATCAATCAACATATATTTATATAGCACATATTCATACAAAAAAATGTAGCTCAAAGTGCTTTACAAAATGAATAGAAAAACAGAAGACACAATAAAAAATAAACATAAGTCAACATTAATTAACATAGAATAAGTAAGGTCCGATGGCCAGGGTGGACAGAAAAAACAAAAAAACTCCAAAGCTGGAAAAAAAAAATAAAATCTGTAGGAGTTCCAGACCACGAGACCGCCCAGTCCCCTCTGGGCATTCTACCTAACATAAATCAAACAGTCCTCTTTGTATTTAGGGTTTTCATGGATGGACCTGATGATGATGGTCACGTAGACTTCTGGCTTTCAGTCCATCAATGTTGGTGCATCATGATGCTTTGAGTAGGTGGTGGTGGTGCAGGCCGCCACCACAAAGAAACCGGAAAAAGAAACAGAAGAGAGAGTTGGGGTCAGTACGGATTTTAGAGCCACTATGAATAGTTATTGTGATGAACAATGAAAAAATGATGTGAAATATCTGTTGATCATTCCATCATGAAACACCTTCACAGGGTTATAAGAGGAACAAAACTATAAGTGACTGCTTTTTGTAAGTAAAATTGTAATTTGGAAGAATTATATGCATAATTTATAATCTTTTCAAGACTAAACAAATTATTTAAATAATATATTCCTTTTTTAAATAGTGTATTTTTTACCATTTAAACCCTGTTTTCTCAAAAACTGGATGTGATCGATTCTTTTGCCAGATAATTTTAGCCTCCACATATCTATAAAAAACACCTAAAACTTTTTATGAAAATGATTTTTTTTTCAAACCAGTGTTACAAATTGAAATTGGATGCTGTTAGGAAAATATAGCAGGCACAGCTTTATTGCAGGACCGAGTCAGGGAAACCTTAATTTAAATAATCGAAAATTATCCCACTCTCCACAATACTAAACCTTGGCATCTGTATTTTTTTTTGTTTTTCTTCACACAGTCCACTTGCTTTGTTGTTTATTTTGCCTTATACAATTTCTTGTATTAGGAATTTGTTAGTTTTCACATACCCCTTGGGGTCAGAGCACAGGGTTAGCCATTGTACAGCACCCCTGGAGCAATTGAAGGTTAAGGGCCTTGCTCAAGGGCCCAGGAGAGTAGGATCTCTTTTGGCAGTGACGGGGATTCAAACCGGCCACCTTTAGGATACCAGTGCAGATCCTTAGCCTCAGAACCACCACTCCACCCTCCTACTTGCTGCTCAGCCAAAACACCATGTTTCTACTATATACCTAATTCCAAGGAACAATTCAGTATTTATTCTTCAGATTGATGATTCAAGCCCTGAAAAGTATTTTCAGAGCTTTGGGAAATGTGTTTTGTAGGAAGCAGCACACTATTGTCTGCCTTCCATTACCCTCTTATGAGAAAAACATAGGCTGACCATGCAGAGTTAAATTCCCAATTAGTCTAAATATTAACCAAGGCAGAAAGTTGGTTAACCAGAATAAAATTATGGTTTCCCATGGCAAGCCAGTATCAATTGCGTATTACTTTTGGCTTATCTTCACAGGAAGGCAGCATGGTCTGGCGGTTTCAGTAAGGAACTGAGGAGTAAAAAGTACTTGGGCTTTGATATAACGCTCACCCCTATGGTGTAAGTCAACTAAAGGAAAGGATAACTGAAAAACAAAGAAGAAACAGTGCCCAACTTGTGTAAAAAGAAAGCAGTTGCAGTACATTACTGTTATTCTCTAAGGTGCATTCCCTAAGATTAAATACATATCTTTCATTCTTTTGATTATTAAACAGAAAAACCTGTATACTGTAAGTCTTTAAGGCTTTGGTTTGTTTTGATAGTTCTAACATTGCTGAGGGACTGCAATTGCTTGCCAACAGAACTGTGTTGATACAGAAGAGAAATGCTAATTATACTGTCATGCTGAGAGATAAATCCTGCTCATCAACTAGTGCAACATGCTGGTTTAACAACGGGCACACAGACTTTCTGAGAATGCAGACAACAAACTTTTCAGACAAACATAATTTTGTTGAAGTTGACCCAAAATAACTGTTTGCAACTGCTTAACTAATAAATAATAAGTGGATATGTTGTGATGCTCCTGATACAAGATTATTACATTAGAGATCTTTATTGTTACATACACTGCAAGGGCATAGTGAAATTCTTGTGCCACAGTTATAGGGAGTTGATGGGGAGTGGGATAGTGAAGAGTATAAAGGCAATAGCACAATAAAATGATGTATAAATAAATAAGAGTAGAAGAAGAATGACACAATATACATAGTGCAAAACAATACTATACAGACATATTGTTAAACTGTAGGGAGGAAAAAAAACTACATGGCAGTGCACATATGACATACAGTAGAGTTACACATAAACCAACAGGTGGGTACAGTACAGGACAGGTAAGTTCAGGTTACCAACAGTTCAATAACCTTGTGGCCTGGGGGGAAAAACTATTCCTGAAGCTTGTGAAGTGAGTGGTGAGGCCCCAGTAGTGCTTCCCAGAAGGCAGAAGTGAAAGCAAGGGTTGAGCTGGGTGGCAGTCTTCAGAGGTACTTGATTCAGCTCTTTTCAGACATCTCATGGAGTAGATGGTTTGAAGCTGAGGAAGGTCAGTCCCTGTGATCTTAGAAGCTGTGAGAACATTCCTTTGGAGGAGTTTACAATCCTGCAAGTTGGTTTACGAAACCACACTGTGATGAATCCCTTCAGGATACTTTAAATAGTGTAGCAGTATAAGCTTACTCGTATTTTGGTTTCAACCCCAAAGCTCTTTAGCCTCCTCAGGAAAAAGAGCCTTTGCTGAGCCTTTTGAGGATGCGGATTGTGTTGACAAACCACAAAAGGCAGTCCATTATCTGGACACCCAGGATCCTAAACCTGCTAATCGTCTGCACTGGGTACTCATTGATGCGAAATGGATTGTGATTGCCTTTGTTTTTTCTGAAGTCAACAATGACCCCCTTTGTTTTGTTGACATTCAGATAGAAGTTGTTATTGTGTCACCATACACTCAGGTCTTTTACCTCCCTCATGTTGGCAGCCTCTTCGTTGCCACTGATGAGGCCATTCACAGTGATGTCATCTGTGAACTTGATGACGTTGTTGCCCTCATGGTTTGCCCCACAATTATAGTGGAATAGACGGTATAACAGTAAGCTGAGGCAGCAGCTTTATGGAATGCCAATGTTGGTGAACAGCATGGAGAAGTTCTTGTTGATAGTCCTAACTGACTATGACCTGTTTGTCAGCAAGTCAAACACTCAGTCACAGATGGAGTTGTTTGTATGAAGGTTTCTGAGCTTCAACACCAGGCTGGAGGGCATAATAGTGTTAAAGGCAATGTAGTGGGTCAAAGTAAATGATGCATTTTCATTACATTTGCTGTATTTGCATATTATAGTAATATTTCGTTCATCTCTTTTTATCCTGAAACAAATATTGCTCCTATCTGTCTCATTTTCTTTGTTTAATTTTATTAATTTCTTTAGAGAACAACATTGTGATTACCAAAACTCAATACCCATATGCTTCCACCTCTTTATCCCTCTCCATTACGGAAACAGTTAAGAATCACTAAATCTGATTAAAAAAAGTTCAACTTTCACAAAAACAGGACTTATTCATGAAAGGCTGCTGCATTTTATTAAATAACCAAATTGTCTCCTACTGAGTGAATTGTGTTTTTTTTCTAATTTCATGAAATTCTGCACATAACTACAGTAAGTCACATTTGAGAGAAGATGGCACAGGTTCTTTTTGTTGAAATATTATGTTTTGCAAGCTAAAAACAGCATCAAATGTCAATATATTACGAGAATCTAATACTCTTGGAGAAAAGCAGTAAGAAGATGAAGGTCTAATAAAACCAAAAATGAAAGAAGAATGGTAAGATATGAGCAAAGTGCTTTGTTCAATCTCTCACAGGTTAGAGCTAATACTGGTTATATTCATAGAGTTAACATGAGTGCAATTCCATTTTAAACTATACAGACTAGCGCTGAATGACAAGCAAAACTTATGTGTCATGAAAATGGAATCATTGTTTTATTACCTAATTATCATGCAACATATTGGTGAAGTTATGATCACATCATTGTTGTGCACCATATGGAACCATATGCATTGCACGTGTGTGGACCAAAAGTTGTATCATGGTGTCCATTTTTCATACCATGAATATATATTTCATAGTTAGTGAATGAAGGTACACTGTCTCTGCTAGTAAAAAACATTTACATTTACAAATGTAAAAAAAAAACATTTACAAGGTTCTCTTGAAACATTGAACTCTTTGCAATTAAAACCCTGTGATTTTTGGATATCTATTAGCTTTGTTTTAAAATTATTTTGATAAGTTTCCAATTTTAGTATAATTTAAGTTAAAATTGTTAATTTCTCTAGTATTTCACATAAAAACATCGCACAGTTACAATGTTAATATTGACTTTTTTTAAGGAAAGGCAGGCCAAAAAAGAAATACATTGAAGAGGTGTGCGTTCTTTGTAGAACAGACTTGTTTACAAGAAAGAGATGGAGAGATCTTGCTCCTAGCCATAGCTGCTAGATTGGACTGTTTCATGCACAGTTGGGCTATTTTAAAATCCGTCTTGAGTGAAAACATGGCTTTGGCATGACACTGTCCTTCACTTTATTTTTTGATTAACTAAAGGTTGACTTTGCTTATACTAGCTTGACTAAACTCCGTTTCTCTTATATCACAGATTACCTGTATCTTTGATTGTACACTGACAAAATGACAGTGCCCCCATTTTACACTTTCATTTTGGGCTGTTTTTCTTGAAATTGTGAGCAATTCTGTACAGACAAAACATGTCAATTTGCATTTCCATGACCCATAATCTATGAAAGTGTCATTTTTTCGTTCCTGCCTATGGCAGTTAAATGTCACACAGCCTCCCCTTCATTTTAAGTTTAAAACCTGTCAGTTCCACAGATAGTTTCAGTTCATTCACCCAATGTCCTGTCAGTCACAGCTATTGATGACTGGTTATTGATAAAATTGGACATTGTAGTACATATCGACAATTATAGCTGATAAAATAGACTACTACCAATATGCAGAGGTAGGATAACTGCCATTTCCACAGTAACGCTACTGCTGTTGGCCAATGTTTTGTAAAGATATGGGAAAAATATAAATTATTCTTAAAAATAGAAAATAATTGCATTGAAAGGTAGGGGAAAATTATCTTGATCTAAAACAATTGCTCGCTTTTGTCCTTTGACACAAAATGAAGCTAAAATGCTGCAGCATAGTTGGTGAAGTCACCCTTTTTTATTTGAATGTCACATTTATAGTAAAACATTAAACTATAGTAACATGTCATTTAAACGGATGGTTCCTGTGTAAGCAAAATGTGGTGTATTTCTCCATGACATTTGTAATTGTGTTCCTTGAGTTTGGCAGTCTCAATACATTTCACTTAGGGGAAAAAGTTAAGGGTTGTTTCCTCACTATGGAACAGTTAAGGTAAGACACACAGCATTTTGTGACACACGTGATGAAAGATAAACCCCAGGAATGTTGTGTTTTATACCATCTTTCCTCTGCAGTGTAGAATTAACTTTTAACTTTAGTCTTAACTTTAACTTTAAATTTTAATCCTTTGCAGATATACGTTGACAGAGTCCTTCACTAAATTTCTGTTATGTAATTTCACCCCAAAGTAAAGAAAATGCAACATACAGCCAAATAAGAACTTGTCATAATTTTTTTTCAATTGTTTATCATATCTATTTAAAGAAATCAGATTAAAGGCTTTGCTCTGTACTGTAGGTCACACCTTCTGGCAGACCTCAGCCATTTGGAAAAAAAAATTACTCCTAAAATTTGACTATCTAACTCCTCCTTATGTAAATTAAGTACCAGCTCACCAATCAGAGGAGTGACATTCATGGATGTTTGCAGCTTTTGAGTGGTGGAGGGTATTTAGGTAACTAATACTGAGCTAGAGTTTTTAGGATTGGGTGGAAATGTAACTGTGATTCGTCTGTAAAGTGTCTGTCAGATCTGGCAACCCTGCTGCTGGCATTGCTTCTTGGAATGCATTGTTTGCATATTAGTGTTGCAATGAAGAAGGAACTGCGGTGGGCTGGTGCCCTGCTTGGGGTTTGTGTCCTGCCTTGTGCCCTGTGTTGGCTGGGATTAGCTCCAGTAGACCCCTGTGACCCTGTAGCTAGGATATAGCGGACTGGATAATGGATGGATGGATAAAGAATGTAAAGGGATGTATTTTAAAGTAATACAAATGTAAAATAGTGTAAAAGTAATTTTAAGGTAAACTGTAGTTATTAGAAAGCCCTAGAAAGAGTTTACTTAAACAACAGAAGATAAAGGAAGAAACCTATTTTTTGTTTATGCCTTTTATTGTGAATTTCCCTTTGGGATTAATAAAGTATCTATCTATCTATCTATCTATCTATCTATCTATCTATCTATCTATCTATCTATCTATCTATCTATCTAATGATGACATTGTGTTATCAATGTCTATGCTTCTAAGGGTGCTTTTTAAAATATGTCTTATGCTATTATTATTATTTATGTATTCTAAAATGTGCAATTAACTGGAATAACTGTAAATCAAGGTGCTTCTAGTACTAATAAAAATTTTATTAGCCATGAATAAATTAAATTGTGAATAGATTCAAAAGTGTTTATCTGTTATTTCAAATAAATGAGGATATGATTTCATTTAAGTTCTTACACTTATTAAACAAAGACTTATTTAGGTGCATCATTCTTGTAAAACATACAAACTTTTTTCCATTTAGGGATAAATGTACTGTAAATTAGATTGTGATCTATACAGGGTGTTACTTTATCATAAACCCAACCAGATGCTCCAAATATAGTGGTTTAATGAATAAAGTAAACAGGAGAAGATTTAAAAAATGTAAAACCTAAAGTATAACATAAAAAATGCAAACAATAACCCTACAATAACAGTTGCCCTATCTTTACGGGTCAAGTCCCTGTTTCTGAGTGGTGTGGCTTATCTACTTACCTAACAACCATCATGGCACTTTCAAATTATTTCCCTCACACCCCTCTTTTTCATCTCACTCTCACTGGTTTTTCCTATTCTTATTCAAACCTGTCAAGTGCTTGCCAATACAACCCAACACTCCATGAACTTTAGGTAGGAAGTGCTTAAGATGTAACTTAGTCTTTGCACTTCCCACTTGGAACCATTTACCATCCTGGTTACTTCCAAGCCACTTCTGATTCTCTTTCTTGTAATCCATTGGGAATATTTCCTCCACCATGGTATCTTCCTTCTTGATCTTAGCCAGTGCCAGATTCTCTTTTTTCTGAAGGCCTTGCTCTGCTGTGCTCATCTTGTACTCCCCCCACTTCTCAGACTATTCCCTCAGTGTACACAAAAAGAGTTGGTCAATTTTTATAAACGTGTCATTAAAGGCTTTTGCAATTATGACACCAAGATATTTGGAGTTGTGTGACATAATCAAGGAGAACTGTTCACGTTTAGAACTTGTATCTTTCTTTACCTATGAGCAGTCCCTCCATCTGACAATTTCATGCACACCTACGTATGAGCCAACTTTAAACTCAACAGTTCACTTAACATGCATGCCATGGAACGTACAGCATGAAGAAAATGAAGAAAGTGCAAAATCCACAGTGAAAAACACTTACTAAACATGATATCACTGTGATGTGTCCTTTAATCGACTTTACTGATATACATGCTCTATTTGGCCAATATTTACACACACACACACACACATATGAGATATATATACCTAAAGTCAGATGATATATGAAAAAAGCATGATTTGTTATTTAAAAAAGAGGCAGTTTTTAAGTGTAAACAGCCAAACAATGCAAAACTGTAGGAAACTAAGGGAGGTACACCAGAAGGTCAGCAGCAAGATTCTTTTACATAACAAATTTCCAGAACTCTCTAGAATGTTCCAGTTAAAAAAAAAGGCATACTGCAAATAGATATTACTTAAACAACAGAATATAAAGAAAGAAGCCTATTTTTTTGTGTATGCCTTTTATTGTACTGTGAAGTGTTTACAATGCTGTGAGACAAGGTACACAGATTGACAAAAGTCTTTATTTTGCACTGCCGTTCCTGTTCATTCATGGGCACAGATCAAAACAAAACTGGTTGCCTTATAAATGCACTTCTGGCAATAATGTATATAGTCCTAGTCTTAGCTGTATTTATTTCTATATTGATCAGCCAGTTAGTTCAGTGTAATTTCAAGTACAATTTGAAGGACAATACCAGTGTTTAAAGAGAAAACTCCTTCTCTATATAACAGCCAAGTTCTTCTCATAGAGTCTGACTGCCACAAGTACTGTATAATGTGTTTGGAGCCTTTTTGGCAAGTATCTTCAAGTGCTAATGTTCCTTGACAGTTTTACAACATTGTTAAATAATACAGATTTTCAATTTGTTGTTCAGGTTGTATCATATTATTATTATTATTATTATTATTATTATTATTATTATTATTATTATTTTGCTTGATGCTGCTTTAATTTTCCAATAGATGAGAACAGTGCCCCAAAAGACAAGCATAGCCCAGTTGACAGAAAGATCAGATCTTTGGCAAGTAGACAGTGTTACATTACTCACCTCTAAAGTCAGTACAGGTCGGTAGTGGGCAATGACTAATCAAAGATATAGGTAACCTGCGATTTAGGAAAAAAGGAGTTTAATCAATTGTGCCTCCTCCAGACCGTGAGGGGGCTTCCGTCCTGGTTATGTAGGGGGCCTTGGGTAAAGGGCTTGGAAGCCCAGCGCTGTAGGGACCCGTGGCCACCGCCAGGCGGCGCCCCAATGCCTGCATATCCCTGGAGCCCAGCACTTCCACCACATCAGGAAGTGCTGGGGGAAAGACGACAGGGGACACCCGGACGGCTTCCGGGTGCGCAGCTGGAGCCCATCCGGGTTCCCATATAAGGGGCCGTCTCCCTCCAGTCAGCAGTGGATGTTGGGTGGAAGAGGACAGAGCTGGAGAGAGGACCGGAGGCGGCCAGGAGAAAGGCATTGGACTTATGAGGCCTGGGCATTTGGGGGAACGGTGCTGGAGGCACTGGGGGTGCACGTGAGCACAAATTGTAAATAATTCTTGTAAATAAACGGTGTGTGGTGGAACTATGTTGTCCGTCTGCCTGTGTCCGGGTCCCAGTTCACACAAGCCATTATCAGCAAAGTCAACCTGTAGTCGGTAAAAAATAATGTAAGGGACTTGTTTGATCATGGCAAACGTTTACACCCATTCTTTAATTTTCTGAACTTGCTTGCTTCAATAAAATGTCAAGTCTAATATCAAATACCACTTCAGCTCTAGGAGCAGTTCTCTCTGAAGATAAAACCTTAAGTAGAAATAATGTAATGTCAATATCTTGAAATCAAAAAAAGTGGACATTATTCACTTTTTTCTGAATTGCTTCATTCCAACTCAATGTATTGTTTTTATTGTTATTAACTTAGCACATACCTTTTTCCAAGACAACATACAATAGAAAGCCCTATGTTGTTGAATAAGGCACTGCAGGCTCCCACAGAAAAAAAATTTGGGGCACCAACCAACCCTGTTTAATTCAGTCATTATTCAACCTGCTATATCTAAACACAGGGTCACGGGGGTCTGCTGGAATCTATCCCAGCCAATACAGGAACAAATCCCCAAGCAGGGTGCCAGCCCATGGGGGCCAATTTAGGATCACCAATGCACCTAACCTGCATGTCTTTGGACAGTGGGAGGAAACCAGAGCACAACAACACAGATACAGGGAGACCATGCAAGGAGGACCCAAGAAGCGAACCCGAGTGTCCTAGCTGCAAGGCAGCAGCGCTACCGTTGCGCCACCATGCCGCCCTCTGTTTAATTCATTCACAAAAAAATGAAAGTGATGCCATGTGCACCACTATATTCAACAAAGCAAACAAAAAGTAAGGCAAAGAAAGAAGTTTTACTTTGGCAATTGTCTTTAGTAGGTTTTAGGAAGCTCCATTGTACAGTGCAGTTGGTTTGGAACTGACCGTCTCCTTCCAGCAGCAGCGAGCTTTAAAGGTGTGGGACCAGATGGGGTAGAGCCAATTGCTTTCACTAGGCATCTTCTTGTGCTAAGGAAGGAATAAAAGAGGAGAAGGTTAGCACAAGTACCCCCTCTCTTCCTGGGGTGGTAAAACCTGTTTCAAATGAGCCTTGAGGGTAATCCACAGACACACAAGTGTGACACCTAACAAACACAGTCTGACATTTTGTGACAGACACTGTAGTAGGTATTGAATGAAAATGAACAAACACCTGAAAATGGAACTGCACACACCAAACTAAAACCAAATGATAAAGTTTGCATCTCACATGTTAAAATGTTGATTTTGGTGAAACACAAAAAACAATATAGGATAATGTTAATTTTCTAATTTTGAGGAGCACAGCAAAGAATTACATATTTTTACTTAACAGAGCACACTGCCACAACACTTGGCTCAATAAAAGAAAGATGAAAAGCTGCATCAGAATCGAGTCCCAGTAGATTAGCCGCTGAAAATACATGTGAAAGTAAATGAAAGACAGGTGTCATAACATTGGGAAATTCATCTTGAGCTATTTCAGTAATAAGTCATTAAGTTGGCCCTCATATGTTTAGCAGCTTTAAGCTGACCATGATGAGAGCATCATAACATCTGCACCTCCAACCTGACCCATGACCCCCTAGAGCTTATATGTTCACCTTTTGGGGTAGTTAACCTGATGTGACGAATGTCAACTCAGAAGTAAATTGAGTATAAACACAGAGAAGCTCAGCAGAGATGAGGCAATCATTTTATGAATATCTTCAACTCTATCCTCATGCTGTAAGCATTGTAATGAAAATATTTCTAGGTGTCATAAGGCAACTCAGCTAGTTGCATACAAAACTGGTGAGGATGAAAGAGTGAGAGTGCACACGAGAACTGCAACATTTTAAAACCTAATAGCTTCTCTTAGTGGAGTTAAATAGACGTTAGTTCTGTAACTACCAGTTTGAACACTTTCCATAATATTAGTCTGCTGTCTCTATTGCTAGTGCCTCCAACTAAGTGAAATCTTAGATTTTGTCCATGTAGAGTTTGCTAGACATCTCCACCCAAGATAGTAGGTCAGGGCCAGCTAGTCCTAACATTAGGCTGCAACTTATAAACAGCCCAAAACGTGGGACCTACTTAATGGCACTTGTTTATTATGGCATTGAATGAAATTAAGTGAAGGCAATTCTTCAAATTAAAGTGAGGGAAAAATAGCAAAAAGCTGGTGGAGATACCCAACTGCATGATGAACATGCACATTTTCCAAACTTGCTCTTTCCATTTTTTCTAATGACTCTAAGTATCTCTTCTTGGAATATGTTTATGCAATTGGAAACAGCCAGTCCAAATGGCAACCATTTAATTATCCATTCTTTTCTGAAAACTGCTTGATGCAATTATTTTAGGGAGTCATAGAAAATCCTGACAACACAGAGATCAGAAATGTAACAACCCTGAATGAGATATCAGCCCATCATATAATACACACAGCCACACACTCCCTCAAGCCAGACCAGTTTTCAAGCCAGTGATTGACCAATATTTGGCATAAGGGTAGAAATCTGAGTATGTGAACATGGGGATAACAAAAACTGCCAAAATGAGCTCTAAGTCCCTGTTCATCTGTTAAAGCTATCTTCTGTATTCATATCTGTTCTTCCTTTTTTCTGTGTATAAGATTGTGCACACTTTAAAGATACTGCACCCATATCAAATATCAGGCACATCTGGGGTATAGCTGCATCTAACATTCTGCTTTGGATAAAGCCATTGTCTTAATTACACAAAGAGGAAGGACAGAGAGGAAGAGAGAAAGTGAGTACGGTAAGCGAATCTGACTATTTTAAATGCTTGAGAGTAAAGCAGAATAAATAGGCCTTTTATTCTTAACACAGTGTTGAATCCCTACAGCAAAGTTGAAACTGAAGACGCATTGTGCATAAAGCAGCAGTACAGCAGATGATTTCAATTACACATAACTGCTCGCTAAGTTCACACAGGATTTGCTGTAATAGCTCTAATGTTGCTTTAATAAGATCCAGAGCACCGACTCTTAAACACATCGGTCAATTTGTTATTGCTACTGCTGCTGCAGGATTCTGCTTGAGAAGGAAAATGGTCCCATCCCTGTATTTTGGCAAACATTTCACAATAGACGTTTTATAAATATTTACTGCTGCTTCACTAACACCTGGCTCAATCACAGATTAAAACTTTCTACGTGTGCTTCTGAGAGTACCTCTGTTGTGTAACTAAGACTTTCTGTGCCCCCTATTTTCTTACATTTACTAAGGAGATGATGGGATCATATATCTTTTTAACTGTAGTAGTTATATAGAAGAAGCACCTATTTAATAATAAGATGTTTCCTAAAGACATTCAGTCTACCATGTTAAAATATTTTGGGACCTTTCTATCCATAAAGATGTAGGGAGTGTTATGGATTAGACTATGATTTATCTATATGTTGACTGGTGCAAAGTGATGTATTTTATAGTTGTGTCATGCAGATAGTCCTGGCCTATTAAACTAATGGTCTCCCATTTTAACTCAGTCTTATACATTGAACTGAAAAGTTCATATGCAGAGCACCCTCAAGGTTTGTTGTAAAATTGAACATCCATATTAGAACTATTACAGTGTTGATCTTGACTGTTATTTAAAATAGTTTTCCAAATAATAGTATATAAATGGAAACACGCAATAAGGTGAAAGCTTAGAAAAAGGCAAGATCACTACTGTGACTTTACATGATGAGAGACTTGTGCCCCTAGTATGGAAAGAGTTCAACTATGCAGCGAGCCTGATGACTAAAGATGACAAATGAGGCTAAAGAGGAATGCCAGATCCCATGAGCAAGTGTTCTCACTCAAGATGTTCATACCAACTACTAGTAGTACCATCAGGATGGGCATATATTAGACTACTCATCACAAAGCTTCTTCCCAAAAGTCTTTTACCCACATCTCTGGAAAGCGAGTGATAATTGGCAGCAGGATTTTATTATCCCAGTTCAGCAAAGAAATGAGCCACCATCCTGTGTTTCACTAGAAACCCCGAATATGATGGGTACTGCAGTGTACTTTTAAAATGACAGCAGTTGGTTTTTGTATAGCTGAAGTACAACTTTGGAGAAAGTGGAATCTTGCAGAGGACATTTTGTCTGCCATTTTGATTGTTTCTGTCCTTAAACTGGGAAAAAGAACAGTAACAATAATTACTCCGCTTTCAAGCTCATAAAGAGTTTTCACATATAATTATAGTACTAGGGTATTGTACTGTGTTAGCTGTTATGAATGTAGTGAGAAGTCAAGCAAAATGACAAAATTGCCTGAAGAAAGGGCCTGAGTTGCCTCAAAACCTTGGATATTGCAATCTTTTAGTTAGCCAATAAAAGGGGTCATTTTGTTTGACTTTTCACTACATAAAATTATGCACGATACATTCTTGTAGGTATTTATGTCAGTAGCTGAAGATTTACAATTGAAATTAGGTGGATTTTAAAAATATTTAAATTATATAACAGCAACTGACATTTGTAATTTACAGGAAAGCCTGTGTATTAGGGACTTGGTCTTTAATTAGGTTCTGTAAGATTTAATCGAACCTTGTTCTTACCTGTGTATCATCAGGAAATTTGACATTGCTTATAGCATAGTGAGCTATATAGATTATTCTGTTCCAGTTGTACTTAGGAATTGAAAGCAGTGTTACTATGAAAAGTTGCAGGTGTGTGATGCTTAGGTAGCCCTCAGCCTTAGCATCATCTTTAACCCAATAGTCATGA
This sequence comes from Polypterus senegalus, assembly GCF_016835505.1. Lineage (NCBI taxonomy): Eukaryota > Metazoa > Chordata > Cladistia > Polypteriformes > Polypteridae > Polypterus > Polypterus senegalus. Next base: position 121,750,008 of record NC_053166.1, on the reverse strand, counting down.
CCAGGATGACTGAGGCAATGGGGACTCAAACAAGCAAGGTTGGTGCATCAAAAGTGCATTGCGCACTTATTCAAACAGTATCCAACAAAGTAAACAGTGCACCACATTTTTCAAAAAATAAAGAAATATTCCATAAAATCTAGTGCTTGGTGAGGAAATTCAATAAAAAGAAGTAATATAAAAAATGTCTTAGAATTGACAGGTGAATGTTTTTAGAGAATTCCCCCCATGCCTCAATCCTCCTGAGGTTCTTTATAATTTGTGAGTACAGGTGCTTTACTTTATGACCAATTGAGTGTCGATGAGGAACCTGGCTGAGGTGATTCCGTTTGCACATGAACGTCAATCAATCAGTCAATTTCCCACTGGCATAGCGTTGCAGCAGCATGCACAGACACACACCATGCCTCAGGTGCACTGTTTTTACTCACTAAGATCCTGCACTGCCACAGACCCCTTACTTGCTTCACCATGAAGCACAGTGGTTATCTGGCCCAAAAATAGAGAAATCTTAGTTTCATTCCTTTTCTGAGCTCATTTTCTTCCACACAGAGCTGTATGTAGTAGAAAAGTAACTTGACAGCATTGGAAATGAGCCCTGAACCTGCCAGTCTATCTCAGGGCATTTGCTTACACACCCATGTACAGCACAGGCCAAACTACTGCTGCCACCCAACCATAATATGCGTATCTGTATGTGAGTGAAAATCTGAAAATAGTGGTAGGTATTTTCAGTTCTGATTCATTTTCATCTCAGTACGTATTTGAATTTTTATAATCATGCTGATTACATCTACTAAATGTGTTCATTTTTACAGTTGTGTGATCCATATCCAGGAGTCTATATTTCATTTAACTGTATGCAATTTGTAAATGTTTTTAAACTGATGTAAAACAGTAAAAGAAAAATGTCTTACACTTTTATCCTCACATCAAAATGTAAACATATTGCTAAAAATGTTACTTGATAATTATTTTAGAAAGTAATACTCTTTTATTCCTTTTTAACTCTTACAAAATCAGAAAAATCTACAAGGGCCATTGTGCATTGTTTGTGAAAGTGAATAGAAGGAGTTAAATATCAATGAACATCTTAGAGGAGCATGAAATGTGTGTGCAGTTAATGAATATGTGCTCACTATAGAAATCACTTCTGAGATACCATGGGGCTGACCCACAGTACAAATGGAAATGCTAAAATGCTGCATAATAAAACTTGAATAGCATTGCAAAGTAAAATGTAACAAGCTCGGGACAGATTATATGATTTGCTTTTCACTACTCCACCACTCCTTTTTAATGTTTACAATTACTGGAATTCTTCCTACCAGGTTTTATTTCTGAAACTGGTTTCTTTTCTGAAGCTTGTATAATTACTGTCATGTAATGACACATCTCCTTGAATATGCAAGACTTACAGGGAACAAGGATATACAGTAGATATAATGTATGATGTTGGCAGCCCAAGTTTTTCAGTAAATAAAAATGTGTAACAAGCAAACTTGATTTTGTGTAGCACCTTTGATGGTGAACACAATACCAAAATGCTTAATGTTGATAGTCTAGCGGTAATTTTTCTGTACCACTTTGACTGGAGCACAGAGTGAAATGAATCTTAAGATTAAGCTTGCAATCTGCTTCAGTTTTTTAAGCATTTAGACAATAGTATCTGTTTTATATGAATGATGGAAAAAAATATTTCTCCCAAAACTGTTCAGGAAAACAAGACGTAACACCAAAACAAAACAGAAGTTGTCACTGAAGTTATTGCAATCACCTGCAGGTTTACACTGTAAGATGTAACTCTACTTTGAATCCCAGACCTTCCAGACTCCTTCAAGGCAGCTGTTTTTAAGGTCCACTTGTTCAAACATCATGCTTTCTGCAGAAAATAAGCTTTTCATTTCATTATATGATGTTTTTCAAGGCATGCCTTTAAATAATTTACTTTATTATTCTTACAGTTTTTAATATAACTTATTGTGTACTGATGTGTTGATGACTAGATAGAGACACCTTTGTACATGATAACCAGTCATAGATATCCATAGATCTGGAGTTAAAAAATTCCCTAGAACCACAATGAAAGGATTAAAGGGAATATTTGAATTTTGCCATTTTTGTAATTCATTATTTTATAAAGCAACAGTTTACTTAAAATAGACTTGTCTTCAATTCTAATTTTGTACTTTGCATTTTTTTTCTTAACACGTGCCTGCGTGGGTTTCCTCCCACAGTCCAAAGACATGCAGGTTAGGTGTATTGGCGATCCTAAATTGTTCCTGGTGTGTGCTTGGTGTGTGGGTGTGTTTGCCCTGCAGTGGGCTGGTGCCCTGCCCGGAGTTTGTTTCCTGCCTTGCGCCCTGTGCTGGCTGGGATTGGCTCCAGCAGACCCTCGTGACCCTGTGTTAGGATACTGCAGGTTGGATAATGGATGGATGTTTATTTTTATTGTTATGCTTTTGACACCATTTGTATCATTGTTTGCTGTGATTGCTATGCTGTTTTGGGTTTAGAGTCAAGCCAGACCAGTTGAGTTGAGTTAGATCTTGTGATGTCACACTCCTTCTGTTATAAAATGCTACCGTATAAACCTTTTAAAAACACTAGAGGAAATTTCCCTAGCCAATTTACATGCCGTTTTTCTTTCTGTTGGATTTGCACTTTTGAGTTTCATTTGGCAGTTCCTTATTTAGTTAAGTTCCTCATACCGTGTTCTGCTGTTATGCTCAGTCCCACTTACTCCTTTGAGCTCCTAGTTATTTTCTAATATAAATTTCTTCAGACAGAGAAACAAAGACACATGGAGTAAGTTGCCACATATAGTAGAGAGTGGCACTTCAGGGTGAGTGCTTGTTGAGTGCTTGGAGAAGTTGAGTAAATAGCATTAGCAAGCGTTGGTGAACTGAACTGATTGTTCTCATTCTGTCTGACACATATCAAAATTTTAATATACAAGATAAATCTCATTTTAAACGTTGCACTTTAGTAAAAGATTCTAATATATGACAATAAAAAAACCCTTATCCTTTATTCTTTTAGTTTACTATCGTAGGAATTATATTCATTGAAAAGCCTCTTTATGGATGGCAAATCTTTTGAAAGAATTGTAAAATATTCAGGCCACATTGGCCAAAAAGACAAGTTGCATTATTAACTGCTAATGATATGGATGATTTGTCTAACAAACAGTGCATTTTGGAGCAATTATTTTTTTTTTTGTAGAGTATTTGATGAAGTTGGCTCAAGTGGCAAGCAGGATTACGCTGGCATCTGTTTTTCAGTCTAAGCTATTGTTGTTATTAATTATGAGTGTCAGATTCCAATTTTGTTTCATTTGCTATGTTGACTGCATATTATTTATTTTTCAAAGTGGCGCCTCTGGGTTTTTGGAATATTTGGAAGATGCATTGTAAATGCTATAATTATAAATGTGAATTGACCATTAACTGCAGCTTACAGTAACCGCTTACTCATAGCCAAGATACTAAAGTAATTATGAAGTCTGCTGGCTATGTCATTTTAAATCACATATAGACACTTCTACCCTTAAATCATAAAATAGATCACGTATTTTATTGTTCACATTTCTGAAATTTCTAGTGCAATATTATCTTTGGGACAATTATGTATAGGGTGACGCATGTGCACAAAACCTTCTTTTAGAAAATGCATGCCCTCTTTTTATTTATTTACATTTTATAATGTACAGTGTTTTAAAAGAAAGTGTTGTGCCATTGTGAAAATGTTCCCCAAAGAGGACAAACTTTAAAACATATTAAAAAATCTGAAAAATAATTAAATCTATAATTTATAAAAGCAAACTCTTTGTAAGAAACAAACTTTAATTCATGAAGCTGACTCTATGCAAGAGCAGGTAATTAATAAAGACATACCACTCAGAGCACTAATTTAAAAAAACAAACAACAAATCTAGCAAAGATATTAAAAAATAAAAATATATATTTATTAAAATAAAAAACTAAATACAGCAAAAGAATAAAATAAACAATGGGATAAATTCTTATGGAACACATTAAAATAAGAATCCAAAATATTTAATAAAGATGAAGTTGTAAGTAAAAGGTCAGAAATTCATATTGCTTTAAGTTTAATCACTAAAGCTACACAGCTCCCATGGGAGAAAATTATAACTTTAATCTTTGGATAAGCAAAAAACAAAATCAAGAATTCTTAATCTAAACAAAACATAACACATATAAAGCGGCAAATTCCAGAGAATGCAGGGCTGAAAAGATAGATAGATAGATAGATAGATAGATAGATAGATAGATAGATAGATAGATAGATAGATAGATAGATAGATATTTTAATCGTCCTGATGGGAAATTCAGCTTTTTATAGAAGCTCCAGAAATATCAAATATGAGAGCAGACACAGTGAGACATTATGCAGATGTATTGCCATAAATATGAAGTAGCCCCAGTAGAGTTTCTTGACACACTTCTGCTGAATAATACATTGGTGTCAAAGTATTAATGATAGTGTGTCACTGAATGGATGTGCAGCATTGTTCATAGCAGCCATCAGTTTTATCTGTATTCTGTTCTCCACTGTATCTCATAACAGAGCCTGCCATCTTAATCAGCTTGTTGAATAAGTGTGCATGTCTTGAAGTGATGTTACCAGTCCAGCACTGTGACCCGACATTTGCGCGATAGACATATGAGCGCAGACAAAATAGCGCCGATTAAAACGCGGTGTCAAAATCGCGCCGACAAAATCGCAAAAGTTTAATTAAATATGAATTACTAGTTTAAAGCATATATAATAATGTTTATTTTAGAAGTCAATATTATGAGACGCGGCATGCCATCAGCACGGCACGCAGATAGTCCTTAAGATCACGCCCTGCATATGTAGGAAGAATTGCAGCAAGACATCTTGATAGTTGAGCGTATTTAGACGTGCTGGCTGCCTGACTGCTGGTAATTCCGCTTTGTATACGACGCGTTATGCCAACCCTCGACTGAGTTATTTGTTCGCAGCATGCCATCAGCAGTTATAACAGTTATAACCTAGCACATAATGTGTACATAATGCGCACGTAGACATCCCACTCTCTTGGTCTCTCTCGTGATTTTGTCGTGGCGATTTTGTCGGCGCGCATGTGTCGAAAACCTGTTAGCGGGTTTGTCGGCGCTCATTTGTCCATCTCGGTTTTGTCGGGGCTCATATGTCTATCTCACTGACCATAACAGAGTTGTAGAATATGTAAAGGATGTCACTGTCCACGTTAACGTGATGTAATCGCCTCAGAAAAGAGAGTCTGCTCTGTTATTTCCTATCCATATCCTCTGTGCTTTTAGACTAGTGTGGTCTGTCAACTGATGAGGAATCCCAAGTAGCAGTAGAAGTGCACCACTTCGACATTCACTTCCATAATAATGACTGGGCATAGAGGCTCTTTGGCACCACAAAAGTCAGTAGCCATCTCCTTGGGTTTGCAGATGTTTAGTTTGCAGGCAATTCTCTTAGCACCAAGACACAAAGTTCACCATCCGAGTCCTATATTCTGCCTCATCCCCCTTGACAATATACCACATTAGTGCAGAATCACCTTGGAATACCTGCAAGTAACATGACCTGAGCACAATATTAGCCTTGCTGAGGTCATGTGCATGTCCAAAATTCTGGTGTGTTCCTCTTTCCCATTTATCCTGCACTAGACAAAGGATAGTTATTATTTTACCCACCAGGCAGTGTGTATTTCTCAATTAGTTGTTGATTACTGAGATGAGTCAAAGACTTTGCTTTTTTGATGATGCTGCCTCCAAGAAGTCTCACAAGTGTATTCAAATGGCCTCTCCAAGTGTGTTGCACATTTCTCAGGACAGCTATCATTGTCATTAGTGACACTATAGGGCAATTCACCTTCTGATTTTAAAGGATGTGACTAATTGCATAACGAGTTTTATTAGTTAACTTATTATGTACTCAAATTGTTTACAGGTATTAAAGCTACAAAGGGCTCATTTTGCATTAATCTTCATCTATCCATTATCTAAATAATATAATTATATATTTATATTGCAACATCGATCTGTTATTATTGTTTTTATTACATTGTCCAAATAAGAGCATCAGTGTTTTATGTCATCTACTTAAGTTGACCTTTTGTCTGAGAATCACAGACAAAAGTCCAAGGAAGGAACAAAGTTAAAAAATAACGAGTGGGTCAGTTTACTCATACTTAAGATCATTCATTAATTAGCAAGTGTTTCCTGAAACCCTTTGTTAATTTATGAACAAAATTAAATACTACTTTGATTACAAAGGGTTCAAGGAAACATTCACTAATTATTGAACAATCTTAAGTTTGAGATAACAAATGCCTTAGCATTATTAGCTTTCGAGAAACTTATACCCCAGTAGAAATCAGCTCATCTGCTCATTGCTGCTATTTCTTAAGATAATGGGGTCTAACCCGCCTTGGTTTCCCCTTGGGACTTGGGGCAAGTCAACACAGTCAAACAAACAGACAAACAATAAGAGGGGAGGACAACAGCGAAGACAACCCTGATGTGGTAATCATTACAAACTTCAGCATGAACCCATAGCAATTGTATATATTTTTAAAAGCTTTTGATTTCTAAATGTTTATGATCAACTTGCCCAAAATTTTTTATAAGACACTTGATGTTGGATTCACAAGATTCAACCAATCCCAGTAGCACAGATCAAACTCCTTTCTGTTGTCTTATTGTCCCGTAGCAAGAAGTTGTAAAGACTGCTCCATAAGCTTAAAATTAAACTACATTCTTTGTATGCTGAAATCTCTGAGATAATATGTTAATGGGATGGCTATGACTTTTAAGATTCATTAAAATAGAAACATTTTCCAGCTCCACCTTAGATTTAGGCAGGCATGAATTCAACTGGGAATTGGTTGTGTATTACTGTATATCAAAACATTCTTCAGTTTTGAGTAACACTCATATCTGGAAGTACAGCAGAGTACCATACCCATATCTGTTTCTCATATGAAGTTGGGCTCTCATTTTAACAGAAATATTGAAGAAATGAAGCACACTTTGTGAAGTTTACAGCATCTTTGCTTGCTGCATACAGTAACCGTCTTTGTTTGAGGGCTGTGTATTATGAAAGTTCATTAAAATCCCAAGCTTGTTCTTTCTCTTATCCAGCAATACCCAAGATGCTATTGCTCTATGATGTGATGCCATACAGGAGCCTGTGTGCCAGAGGACACCCCTGACCACAAACCCAAATCATTGGAAATATTTGGAAGAGCTTGATACTCTCAGTTGGGCCTACTTAGTGGGGTGCATTCCTTGCTACACATGTCATAGTTTTTTTCTGTCTTACCAAAATAAATTAGGAAGAGAATAATAACAAGCTAGCAAAAAACATTGGTGGACTGAGATTTTGTGGATCCTGCTATGAGATAGAATCATAAAAAATATTTTTTTTGTGGTAGGCTAATCCCCAGTGAACAATGTTGACTCTCTTAACCTTTGGACTGTTTTCATTTGCAGCTCTTGTGATTGGATATTCTATGAGTCCACCTACTCTGGACAGCCCAGGTGAAGAACTGGTGATTAATGCCAATGACACACTGACCATTACATGCCGGTAGGTATCGATATAAAGAGTGAATTTCTAAGCAAATGTGTAAAACAACACACTTTTTGTTCTTCATGTCATTTCCACCTAGATATGAATTGCTACTTTGTTCCCTTCATATCACATTTTATAAAATGCCTTCCTCAACCTGCTGTATCATCCACACTAAAAATCTGTTTAAAATTATGCTAACCCAGTATCGGTGGTTGACTCATCTTTTACATTTAATTGTGAAATAACAAATAGAGGATGTCGAACTAAAGCATGTTTTTATTTGTAGTAGAGAACATTTGAACAGAGCCAAGTTGATACTCAGTTTTTATGTACAGCAGTTACAATAATTGAGATAGTGGTCATTAAAATGTGCATGCCTTCTTTTTATCTATTCACACAGACATTTATTACAAGCCACACAACTTTCACTTTACTATACTGTACTCAAAAAACATTGCATTCAAATAGCATTAGAGGAGATAATACTTTAAGCAAAGCACTTACAGGTCCACATGGTTTATTAGATTTAAACTATTTAAATAAGCCTGTGGTGCATTCTGACTCTATATGTCCCAGTAGTCTGCTTCTCCTTTTCTTTGCCATGCTTTTCCTTAATAAAATTGTTTTTATTTTCTCACAGTATGTCACTAGTACTCATTTCTTATTGTAAACAATCCAGATGACATCCGCATCCCACAATGCAATTCTGTGTGACATATCACTCATTCCATACAGAACAAACAGGGCTGTTTGAAACTGTTATCTTTAACCAGCTGAGGAGACTAAACAAGCAGCATCACACTTTCAGACAAAACATTTAGCATTTTTAGACATTTGGTTGATTACTGAATGCGCCATGTTATGCTATTTTTGGCTGAATATTTTCAGATAACCAAAAAATCAGTGCAAACCGTATTGTTCAGTGTGCCTTCTTTTCCATAAGCATGACACAACGACTAAGGACTATATTGCAAGTCAATAATGTTGGCACACAAGACGAGGATATCTGTAGCAATGATGCAGCATCTTGTACTTCTCCTTGTTTTCCTCAACCTGGCTAGACAAACTGTGGTGATGACTTTCTGTAAGGTTCTGTGACAGTCCTGCTCTCACTAATTCCATTTGTAACATCAATGTTTGTAAACTAATTATTTGCTTCACTTTGTGTTTCATGTTTATACCTTCACATATTCACACAGGGGAGAAGGGATTCTTGATTGGTCTTGGCCTGAAGATTCAGGTTACAACAAAAAGAAAACAAAAGATCATCAGGAACAGCAGCCACCCCCAAACCAGCCAGATCAGTGGTCTGTTGAGATAAATGAATGCCAAGGAATTCGTGGGAAACAATACTGTAAGATTTTTACACTGACCAGGGCCCAAAGCAGTGACACCGGTTATTATCGCTGCTACTACCAGGGAACCACAACTATAACTGATGGCACAACTGCTGCTCGCATTTATGTGTTTGTTAGAGGTAAGTCACAACGACTTTTACAAAATTAAAAACTGTTCAATGCCTCCTCAATCAAGGGATCTTTAAATGCTTCAGCTCCAAATAAAAAAATATTTTTCTCATTACTAGATTGTTTACTGAATGTTTTCCAAAGAAATGTGCTATGCTGTAAATGCAGATAGACTACTAGAGAATGTCTGAATTTTGAACATACCATGATGCAATGTTTTATCACGAATTACTGCTCCTGTATGTATATGCTACTTTTAATGAAAGACTTTATATAAGTCTCTTAGGTTCTTTTGTTATTGGTGGACAAGAAATACTACAAAAACACCTTAGCCTATTAAACTTGTGTTAACTGCACACCGTGCAATACTCACCCATGGGAACATCAACAGTGACAGGCTGCACACTTCTGGGGCTATGGCTTACAGTCATTCATCTTTCCTATGGATTCACCCATCTTTCCACTCCTGTGAGAGCTGCACAAAAGCATCCCTTTGTGTCACTGCAAAAAAGTGACCCCTTAATAACCCCTTGGCAATTACAAGTGGCAAAAAATGTGAGGTTGTTGCAGGGGAACAGAAGCTTTATTTCACCTTAACCTATATGTTTATTTGCTGAAGAATCAGACTATCAAACACAAGAAGTAAAATAAATGAAAACAGAGAATTTTAATGCTCTAAATCAATGTCCATTCTGCAAGCTTCATGCCAGGTGGTTCATCTTGAGCAGTTACAGATTTTAATCTTTTCTTCTTAAGCCCATTGAGATGCTTGTGAACACTGGAACGCTGTTGCAGCCTTGATAACAATGTCAGAGGAAGTACTCGCAAACCCTCTTTTTTATACAGGACCTCAATGAAGAACCAGTATTGAAGAAGTACTGGTAAACCGCATGACACAGCAAGTCACATAAAGCAAGAGTTGTATCATGCAAAAATCAAGCAGATGATAACTTGTTCATTGCTTTTTTAGCTAGTACAATGAAGATTATAGTTTTGCTTGTCAGGGACTCCTATTTTGAACATCATTTGCTTCTGTTAGGCGATTTTATATCCTAAGGCGGGGTTCTTAATGTCAGACCTGGGTGCCCACTGTGGCTTCAGGGTGTTGTTTCAACCAGATTCATAAATAGTGACAACTGCTAACACTGATCTCATTTAATTAGCTGTTTTGTTTTTTCTCTTCTCTTATTCTAGATTCACAAAAGCACAGCAACACTATTTTTACATTAATAAAACATTTAGAAATATTTCTATTTTTGTTATAGATTTAAATGCTTAATTCTCTTTTGTCGATTTCATTATATTTTGTCCTTTCTCTGTGCAGTTTTCACCCTTCATTGTATCTTAATAACGACAATTAAAAACAATCAGAGCAGACACGCTGGCAAACAACACTGAATCATGAAATGCTTCAACTACTGTAGCATCAGACACACTTATTAGTAAATAATGGATTAATTAATCAGAACACCTAGAAAAGTAGAATAAAAATCAGGATGAAAATACTGAAAAAAATACATTATTCCCTTATGACTGCATAGTACATTTTTATAATTTTTTTAACAATCTGGGAAATTACAGTTCACTTAATTAGCCCAGGAGTCCAGTTAAAAACAGAAGCTGGTTGAACACAAACACTGCAGCCACAATGAGTCCCTAGAACCGAGTTTGAGAACCCCTGCCCTAAGGCATAGGTTCTTAAACTATAATTCATGTTTTGTCTGAATTTGGATAATGCCAAGTTGTGATTCTGAATTGTACTTCAATTGGAAAGGGTCACATAGGGTTGGCAGAGTGTCTTGTGATGGGTTGCTGTGGGCCAAGCCATTGATCCACTGTGACCTTGGGCACTGATTGTCCAAGGGGGCCAACCCTGGATGATTCTGGGTCTTGAAGACACAAAGGATGCAAAATGTTGGTTATGAGAAAAAAAGATTAAGATGTACTGCCCTAAGGGACCAATTGGGTACATTTGTTTCTGAAAATCAGTTGTTTTAATTTTGCTTTGTGATTTAAACTGTTATATCACAACAATTCTCACAGAGCTATTGTCGATTCCTGTTGCTGGGACTATTCTGAAGTGGGCATGTCCTTATAGGTCATGGTCTGTCAGTCACAATGGGGTGGGAAAAATGGTCATCTAGGGGTATACCTTTCCACCTGACTACACAAATTACAGAACTCTTCTACCTGTTTTCAAAAAAAATTCTGTTTTGTTTCTCTTGATTTTTGAACTCTCTGTGCACCTGATTTTGATCTTGTCTAGCAAATCTTAGGTTAGGTTACTGATAGCTGTTCTCCTGGTTCTGACCCTCACTACAGTTATTTGACTGTGTCCTTGTCTTCTGGTCACCCTCTGAAGTTGTCTCGTGCCTACTAGTCATAACAGTACTTAACTAAAAGGTCTCAATCACTTCTTTCATACCTTCTTACAAGAACACACTGCTTATTTTATCTGAACATAAAGCTCATAAAATATATAATCATGGCACTAAAGAAGTATTTATTTTTGCTTTTGTATAATTCTCATCAGCCTTCAACTTTTTGCTTAATATGCACTATGCATGCTGACTAACCTCCCTAAAAACACCAGCCCCTTTCCGGCCATGTCAAATTCCTGTTAAATACACAATTATGAGACTTACATTCCTGTTTACATATTTTATTCACTTAACAACTGCATGTTATTTAAGTAATCCTATACTCATATATTAACACACCACATACAATTTAAGATTACAAGCCTTATTTCCACATAATAAAAAAGTGTTACAAAACAGCAATGATACCCTATATGAAAATATTTTTTCAATTTCCCTCATTCCAAGTTGAACTTCCCAAGTTAACCCCACATAGTGCGGATGTCATTCGAATGTACATGACTACAGATTCATAGGAATAGTTGTTGCTTATCTGAAAATGTTTCAGAAATCTTTTGGAGAATGAAACATTTCAATTCTAAATGTATACTTTATAATAACAAGTATTTCTATAAATGTATTTTTAAAAGCAGTGCAGAACAATCATACAGTAATTAGTTTTGAATACTTTAGCTAAAATATACAAGCCTCTAATACAACAAAAACATTTTTGTCACTTCAGATGTATGAAACTATTATTTCCTTATTGAAGGGATTAAAAAGAAAGTATGATTTAACAAAACAAGTCACTAAAAAGTAATTAAATTTGGAATAAATTAAAAGTACTTTGGCTTCATACTTAGTGCAGGCCAAGGAATTCCAGAAACAGGATACAAATAGTTAGTTTACGTAGTTTAAACTCAGTTGTATTTAATGTTAACTAATTAATTTAAGTGAGCACTCTCTTTTCTTTGGAAACAACTGATAAGATTGATTAATTGCTGAAATCCACAATTTTAATTTAATTTGCATATGAGTCTTTAACTTTGAACCTAATTACCACATTTGGGTGACGTAGTAGTCCAGTAGTTATCATGGATTCAGCATCCTGGATTATAGTCTCATTCATGGTCAATGTCTATGTAGTGAATTCATGATCCCCTCTTGTCCAAGTAAGCTTTTTCTCCCAGTATTCCGTTTTTCCTCTCTTATCTCAAAATACCCGAGTCTTAGGTTAATTTGATCATTCTAAGGAGTTTGTTGTGGGTGAGTGGGCTTTGTGATGGACAGTTCAGGGTTTGGTTCTCTTGATTGCCTTGAGACTGGGACATGCTCCTGCCACATTTGACCATGCATTGGAGTAAGTGGGTTCATAGGTCCTGTGTTAACAATTAACTTATTAATTTGTGTATTCCCACAAATATCAAAGTGCAAAAGTCTTTTTTAAAGTTATTCATCTGGCCAGTAAGTGCTTATTTGCTCGCGAAAACACTGCATAACATTAGAATCATTACAGATGGGCACTGATACAACAATAAGTAACAAGAATGTATCATGTTTTTCAAAAATGTATTTATATCTTGTGAGATATGAGAACAACATAGGTTTGGCTCTCAAATATCTCCTCTAGGTATCTTATCCACTCCAAGTGTTTGTTAAATTCCACTAACAGCAGACCTGATATTTAATAATGATGCATTAATTAACTGAACCAGGTGTCCGAGAAGTACAATTTAATAAATAATTCTGCATTTTTGATGGTAGCTACAGAAGCTGAGAGTCATCAAGGAGAGGTTTGGAAATGATAAAGCAATAATAACATACTTCGATAGACACAAAATGATAAGTTTATATCAATGAGACCATAGTCAGTGAGCAAAGGATGCTGAAGCTGTCTGTTGAAGACAGAAGACACAGGGGATGACCCAAAAAGTTTAAACTCTTAAAGGTCATTTTCTTATAGGTCAGGAGGAAATCAAGTGAAGTGGTTGCTCGGTATCAGGGAGAGTCATTTAACACCAAAGTTCACACTCTGATTGTATGTTGAAGTGTATCTGGAAACATAGAGACTTTCAGTCATCATTTGGTACCTTCAGGAAAATTACATTACGGCAAAAATAGAATCTTTCAACTGGCTAATAACATCAAATATATTGTAAACTCCTGAAGTGAAAGTCTGTAAACGGAGAGCTAACAGTATAATTTAACTGCTCAATATAACTGATGCTATGTGGAATCACTTACAGAGGGAGAAAAAGAAAAAAAAGAAAAAGAGCAAAAGTAAAAAAAAAATACAAGAATAATGGAAAATCTTGCACCACAGGACTACCTGAAAAATTCATAGAGAAGTGTATGAAAATAAATATCTTTACTTTTACATTCTAATGGAGGCCACACAAGATATTATCTTGTTCTAAAAGCACAGGACCTTTTGTTACTTTTTAGTGTATCAAGTTATTTAGTGTTTTTCTGCTGTTATATAGTTTATTTCATGAATAAAGAAACATTACACAGATTAATTAGCTTCAAAAATAATTGTCTTTGGTGGCGTAAGACCTTCGTACCATGTTATATGTGACAGAGTACTGAGTGTTTCCATTCTGTAAAATATCTTAGTCTTATCCAACTAATGTTACTTAACATCATTACAAAAAAAAAGTTACCAAATACAATTGACAATATGGAGGAATTTGTCAATTTGTGCTCAGAAAAATAAGCTTACGTTTGACATCAATTCAAGTCTTTATTTTTTCAGCACCTCCTGAGTCACTGGTCCAAAAATTTGATTTGTCTTGATGTCTAGTTTTGCAAGACTTTGAGCTCTTATGTTTCCACCCATTTTTAGGGTGCGGATAATTACATGCTTAAAAATAAAGAGTAAATCAATAGGTGTCTTCAGCAAAAATGACCAGAAGGACTTGAAATTGACCCTAGAGGTCCACCCTGTAATGGGATATGAGGAGTCAGAATTACTCCTGTTCACAAAACATCAACAAAATTGGAATCGGTAATGTGGGCACTATTTCAAGGTTGCTGATTACTAATATGATAATATTTTCGCTATTTGATTCTTTACTGGTGCTCCTAGCCCTCTAACACCCATTCCCAGAAGGCTAAAAAGACAAATTTCAAACATAAGCATGTGAGGTATTGTTTTAGACTATTTTAAAGTCAATGATTATAAATTTAACGTTATTTTGATTTTTGATCCTTTACTAGAGATTTAGCCTTATATGGACCTCCATCAGAGGGTGAAAATGGCAAAATTCTGTTACAATCAGGAATCCTCAAAAGCTTGCTTATTGTAGTCTTTTTAGTTAGCTAATAAAAGATGTCATTTTGCTTGACTAGATTTTAATAGTGATATATGTAGAAGGATGATACCTTTGTAAGATGACTAAGCAATGTTTGATGCTGCCAAAGGTAATTATGGTTACAAAATATGTGTTTGTATAAACATTGAATTATTAATATATAATAAAAACAGATATATTATTCAACTCATTAAAAAATATTCCCCGAGCTTATAAAGTTGTAGACACTTGTTATTCCTACTTTATGAAATGTGTGTTTTATGTTCCGTTCAACATAAAGAAGTAAGACTCTCTTAAAACCTAATATTCAAGTTTAAAGCTTTAACCTAGCATGTCATTTCTGGTTTTAAGCACTTGTGCATCAACATTTGGTAGTTCTTCAGTTTAACAAATTTGAAAAATAGAATTTTGACTGATTTGAAGTGACAACTGAGGTAAGTGTATGGTATTGTATAATGTTTGTGGTCTCTGAAGGGAAGACATTGTAGATCAAATTAAAAGGATTGCAATGCACCCAGGTGGGATAACACCAATATAGTGTCCTGCCTCCATCAGTGATTACAAGTCACGTACGCTTGTCATTCATTTTTCATAACTCAAGAATGGTATGCCGGTTGCCAAAAGAAACTATCGTCTTTTATTTTTCTTCTGACAGCTGAGTGATGTAGAAATGCATTCATAATACAGCACAGCTGAAGCCACAGGAAACAGCCTGAGCTGTCTTTTCTATTTTCATGTGGATTGTTTAACCAGAAATTGAGCACATGTGAAACATTAATTCAATCCCATGCTTGAGTAGAGTTACAATCTTTTTGTTCTTATGGCTTATGTCATCCAAACCAATATGCACTAGTGGTCTGATTACGTGAAATGGCATGAGCACATATCAGTTAACATGTAAAAAAATATTGTGCCATCCTTAAGACCAAATTATATAAAAAAAGTGAGAAAGAGAGTTAAAAGGGCATAAAAATGATACTGCTGTACAATATTCTAGAATAAAACATTTAAAACATTCAGACACACCACAGTCAGTGGAGGGAAAGTACAGAATGCTTAAATAAAGTGTCCTTACATTTTATCACAATAAATAGTCCTCTCATAACCTCATTTTTTTCTAATAACATCACCTACCTGTATTGGAACAATTATATGTGACTTAATAACTTACTGTATATTTTTCAGTTGTTTAATTATAGCAAGATAGTTATTTTCTTTTAGACTAGCCACGGTAATACTTTGTAAAATGAATAACATATTTTTGCTATCTCTTGCCCTATGTGTATCTTCTGTGCCTTTCCTTTGTATTAACGTGTGTGAATGTCTCTGGAGTGCATTTCTATAAAGCCTGTTTCTAGGACTTTCTCTCCCCCTGTCTGATTTTATACTTGCCCTCTTTGAAGGTGACTCTCTTGGCATGCCTCATAATGTCTTTACTCCTACTCGTGTGCCTCACACTTGCAATTCCTCTATTGTTGTGTCACCAAAGCCAAGCTGACCAATCACACCAAAGTCAAACTGACCAATCAGATTGTTCAGGAGGACCGGAGACACAGACCTTAGTCTTTTATTACATAGTTGAAGATATAGATTAATCAGATTCCAATGAAAAAAAATACAATGGATCTCAGTAGCTTTAATACAACATAATATTCTCAAATACTGCTTAATTCCTCCAAGGATTGTGGATTGTGGCTGTCCTGAAATAATAGACAGACACAATCATAAAGACGGACAGTTTATAGGGGAGGATCGAAAATTAAGTCGTGGGATGCTGGGTAAAGCGTGATGCATTGTGGTAGGTTGACGTCATCAATGGGGAAGCAGAGGAAAGAAGGGAACCCGCAAGTGTTGTTGTTTTTGGAGATGTCTGTTTTACGGCAATGGCGTATCTGTCTTTCTGGAGAAATAAAGAAAGAAAGGTTAGTACGCCGTCGTTGTCCCCCGACTGGACTTGTCGCGACTTGAACCAGGTCCTTAAGCTGCTCTTGAAGCGCTTGTGCGTGACACCTAGCATCAGTGATTGCAAGGCTGGAAACAGCCCTGTATAGGTCACCAGCCCATCTCAGGGTTCCTTTACACAAACACACACACATATGCTCATTCACTTAACATCGGTCTCTGCAGAAAAGAAACAACACACAGAGGAAAACCCACATGGACATGGGAGGACATAAAAACAGCATCTTGGTGTCGGGTATGAACCAAGGAGGCTGGATCCATAAGGCAATGCTACATCTTACTCATATTGTTCACCCATACTAACACTTCTCTTGAGTGTATATTTTCAGTCCTTGAATTTTAAGTGACATTATGACATAGACTAATAAATTATCCATATTTTCGTTACACTCATTTCATTGTTTTTTTGTGTTTCATGTACTTGGAAATAATTGTACATATGAAATCTATTTAGTTTTTACATTTTCCCGTGAAAAAATAGCTTTTTCTTTGAAGCCTTCAATAGAAAGAATAGCAATTGTTTCTTCTTTTCCCAGAGCTGGTCCTGTATCAAATTAAGTTTACAAAAAGTACAACCACATGCAAACTTCAAAGAAAAGTGTCGTTGTCTGCTTTTATTGTTTGTTATTCTTTATATTTCTGTTTTTTAATATATTATATATTTGGCAATTAGATTTTGATATTTAATATGCAGATTCTGATCCTAACCCTAACCTGCATTAGCATATCAGCTAGGCCAGGGTTTTTCATAGAATTACATGACCATGAATAACCTGTGGCTGGTTTGGTAAAGCATGTGCTAAACTCTCTGATATCATTTTTACCTCTTTTGTATACCTATTTTCACGTCAGAATAACTTCAAAGTTGTGGGTTTGAATCATGGCCCAGACATTCTTATGTGGAGTATGCTGTGTACTTTCTCTCCAGGATGTGTATTTGAGATGGCAATTCTCCATTAGCCCAGCATGAATGAGTGCGGGGGACTGACAGCCCATTTACAAAGACTTTTTCCTTCATATCAAGCACTTCACATCCACATGATAGTATGAACGTTTGGTAATGTGCCGTACCAGAAGTAACAAAAGTGCAGTGTGTTCATTTCATGTTCATTTATGAGTATAAAGCTGACTATTACACTTAGCAGTATGTTTATTGAAGGCTAGTAAAAATCTAAATTCAAAGTCTTAAATTCATGCTTGTGTTGTTTCTTTTCTGAAATGGGTCTGCTGGATACAGAAAGAAAAATAACAATCACAAGTTTTCATCCCAAATCTTTGCTATTGAGTTTTTTCCCATGTCTGTGCAAATTTAAAGTTAGAATAGCAACAGGAAAATGTTAGGAACTGAAACTTCAATGAGCAGAACTCATAATAAAACTACCTACATTTCACTGCCTACATTTTCATCTGTTGGCTGAACAGTGATGGTATCGTTATGTGGGAGCATACATGTATGTAACCTGGAAGTGATATTGTTATTTGGTCTGTGAGGAGAAAAGAGACAGTACAGGGTAAAGACTTCATCTTGTGGTGCAGTAACAACAACCTGCAGGTCAACATCAACAACAAAAGAGCTGCTGCTGGACATCCGGTGTGCCAAGGAGCCTCTGAGACCAATCACTATTCAGGGGAAGGACGTAGAAGTTATGCAGAGCTACAAATGCCAGGGGTTTTCATTAGCAACAAACTGGACTGGTCTGACAACACGGTGGCTCTGCATAAGAAGGGCCAGAGCAGACTGTACTTCTTAAGGAGGCTCAGGTCTTTTAATGTGTGCATCAAGCTGCTGGAAATGTTCTATCAGTCCATAGTAGCAATTCTGTTCTTCCTCGCTGCAGTCTCCTGGGGAAGCAGCTTGAGCTCAAAAAATGCACAATGCCTGAACAAATTTATCAGGAAAGCCTGCTCCATCACTGGGCAAACCCTGGACTCACTGAAAGCTGTTGTGGAATAGATGATGGTGCAAAACTGGATCCCATCATGAAACATTGCACTTTTAGCCACAGCCTCATTCCACCACAACAGGCTAAGAAGCACCTCTGGGGGTCTTTTCTACCCTTTAGTGTCAAGCAATTCAATGCTTCCTCCCAATTTACTCATTAGGTTAATTTTGAAATATCTACACAGTATTTATTTATTTATTAATTTCTTGATTGATTGATTGATTGATAGGCCATATTATTTGCCCTGTGAGATTGTATCCTTGTTTTTTTATGTTGTATGCATCTGAATTTCCCCATGGGATTTGTAAAGTTAATGTAATCTAATCTTCCTATAGAGATTCACATTTACAGTTACAGCAACAATACTACATATAGTGAAGGCAAAACAAAAAAGCAGCTCAACACCACAACATTCAGTGATCATGAGCGATTGTTTTGCATACTCCTGCGGGCAGTATTGCCTCTAACAGTCACAGAACCCTGACTTCATGGGATTTCTTTTATAGCCTGGTGACTAGAAAGGGCAGGGTTTCCAAGGGCAAATCAGAAACATTGTCACTCACTTTCTTTCTCTTGGGCTGGGACTGAAGCAAGGTTAGTCTCACTCCCATTTTGTTGCCCATTTTACTTTGTGAGCTAATGCTTCTCCATGCTCCCGTAGTACGCGTGCATGACAGGTCCTATGACCAGTTTTGGGAACCACACATACTTAAGAGTTCATTTCCCAAACATACTATAGGCGTTTTACAAGCAAAGAAATAGGAGAAGGGGCCACAGATGGAAGCTAATTAAAAATAATTTAAAAAGTTTTAAAATATATCTTTACAAAATAAACTGTAGAGTCATTAAAAATGTTACCCTGTGGCTGATGTTAACACTTTGGAGATCTTCTGAGCCTGATTTGACATTACTTCTGACAGCTTAGGTAATTTGAAATAGATGAACTGTGCTAAGCTGCCTAGCCTTTTCTTCATGTCCTAATGTACTAATATAGCTTTGGTGGGAGCCACCTGTCTGCTTGGAATGTTTTGTTTTGAATTTGGGGCTCATTAGATGAACAAATCAATGGGCAGATTACATCTGAATGTTTTGTGTGCTTTTAAGAGGCAATAAGATCTTGCGGAAATCATTTTTTTGAGAATGCTCTCCGCATGTGTGGCACTTGACTCGGCTCTTTCCTGTTCTTTGCTCTGCCCTCCAGCTCCCAGACTGTTTGATCATCAGGTGGTAAAAGACCAGCTTGCTGTTTAGCACTTTTAGAGGTGTCAGCCTATAACTGAACCCTTGACCCAGGGGCCTAAAAACATGTGTGCTGGATATTTCAGTCAGTTTGTGCCTAGCGGCCATGGATTTTCATCATGTGTTAATAGGAAGTTGAGAATAAGCTGTTCCTCAAAAACAACAAAAATTGTGAAGAGTAAATTGTTCCTTGTAAATGACAAGAATTGGGCCTTTTTGTTTGTATTTCCTTTTTAAGTTTTCAGCAAATAAATGTGATATAGAATGATACTGAGTTATGCAGGAACAAGTTCAAAATAACATAACATTGAGCAAATCTGAATTGATTAGTATATTACAGAATTTCGGGTAATGGCTGTGATGTCCTATATAGGGATCAACGCACCCATAAAACTATTCTATTTTAAGACAATATTCAACAAAAAATATTAGTGGTTAATGTCCTAATACTAGCTGTGTTTCAGTATGTGTATGTGTGTGTGTGTGTGTGCCATTAGAAGAAATGATAAATATCCAAAAGAATGGATAGTGGAAAGCACTGCAAACAAAGATCAATAGGTTTCATATTGCAAATGTCATAGTGAAAACCCTTCAAAGGTAAATGTTAAATGAAATTTCAGAAAAACTATTTACTGATACTGTAATTGTGATGCAAATCCCAAATACGGAAGGGGTCAAGAGCGCAACCAAAAGGTGTTCATCTTATAACTTAGAAAACATTTGAAGCGTTTATTTTCGCCCTTTGGAAGACAGAAGTTATCAAAACCTGATAACCCATGCAATTTGAACTTGTTTCACCTAGAAGTCAGTGGTAATAGATTTAGAGTAAAACTGGTCAGGTGCCTAAAGTGCGCAAGATAATTGAAGGATCCCAATAGCAGTAGGGAGTGACACAATGATTCTGCATATGCTACATGTAGGCCTGTTTTTAAGAATCTCAGAGACTGTACAGGTAGGAGCCATAAATTCCCAGAACCAGTTAACAGCATTGGAGTAGGGTGTAGTTATTGACTATGCAGTTAGGTGTCATATGCCTACAGTCTGGGTAATCAGTCCGGAAAGTCTTGAATTGATTGTGTATTTCTTGCATTAATTCTACAAATCGTGTCTGGGACTTGAGCGGTTGTATTTCTCCATGCCACCATGGCAGATTTTGAAGAGACAATGATGATTGTGTTTTTCAACATTGACAAACCTGTTCGTAAAGAGTTTGTTCCCTGTAGACAGACTGATAATCAATGTCATTACATTAAACTGCTGAGACGTCTACAGGAATGTATCAGGAAATTAACAATGAGCTTGGAGAGAAGAAGATTTGCTACCATGGAAGAAATCCAAGAAAACATGCAGGAGGCTCTAGATGCAGTTAACAAACGAATACAGGAAATGTTTCCAGAAATGGGGGAAACATTGGGACAAATGTATTCGGTCTCAAGTAGAGTATTTTGAAAGTGACTAAAAGGGAGTTGCTGTAAGTTTTATTATTTTTTTTTAAACAATTCTGGGAATTTTTGAGTTTCCTCTTGTTCTGAGGGGGTATTTCTACACCTATAATAAGACCAAGACGGCAAAAACGTAAAGTGGTGCCTTTGCTATACAAAATAATAAATGAGGAGGGATACTTGAAAGGGAAAGTACAATCTAAGCATAAATAATAAACATGCTGCTACTGAGTGGTTCACTCACTTGTGCACCTCCAGGTTCCATATAAGTGCTCAGTTTAACTACTGTCTCCATGATTCTCTCTAGACTCTGGCTTCTGTTTTTCCTGCCTTGGGCTTCTCTACTTGGCCTAACCCTCCAAAAAATTCCAAACTTAATTTGACCAATGAGGTGGTAGTAAATCCCATCTAGAGGTCAGGTCAGTAACAAAAGGCTGTAACTTCTTGTAGTGCCTCCTGGTGTTCCTGCACCTCTGAACCTTTAGTTTCCCTTAAAAGGCCATGTCTAAAAGACATCTCCCCTGATGCTGGCTTGCTAGAGGATGGTTCCACACATTCATATCTTAGTTCATTTGCTTCCTGGCAATCAGGAGTGTTGTCACTTCTAGACTCTCACTCTCCTTCTTTTAAAACAATGTCAGTTGTCCCTGCCCACAGTTGTGTTGCCTGCTCTTAGAATCCTAGGAAGGAATTGCAAATACATCTGCTTCTGTCCTGCTTGCATCTCTGTATTTTTGCATTTGCAGCACACCTACCTACCGACCCCTGTACTCCCACATTAGCATCTACAGGGCCTCTCTCTCTCTCTCTCTCTCTCTCTCACTCTCACTCTCACTGTCTCTCTCTCTCTATCTCTGTCTCTCTTGTTCCCTCTCAATTTCTGTGTGACCCAGCTCTGCCCTGCCCAGTGGAAGTCTGATAGTGAACTTGCCCTGGTAACATCTGCGCAGCACAAATACAAGTGTCTAATTTAAAGTCAGTTGTAGCCTAGCAAAGACTTTTTTGCACCTGAAATGGAGATTCTAATTTTTGTTTTGATCAGTTGCCACTTTGCTGCTATCTACTAGTAAGCCCCAAAGCAGCTACACACCTAACTACCAAACTCAAAGCCTTTTTCTGAGGGTTTTGTCTTCAATGTTCTCTTGTTTGTGGGTTCTTCTTTTCATTGTATATGTTACATTTTTTTCCAATCGCAGCTGCTCATTTCATTATGAATAGTATTACAGGTCTGGCCACACTTAGTGATAGATCCAAAAGTCGCTACTTGTAGAAATGGAAAGAAAAATATCAGATTCAAGTAAAAGTATTGAAACTTAATGATCTATGCTGCAGAGCTCACCAGAAACAGTTTTATGTTACTGTCTAGTTGTGTCAGGGTCGGTTCCTCCCATCTTTATGTCAGGAAACTGTTAACCTGTATTAAGAGGCAATTTTCATACTAAAACTTTTGGGTATCATGAACAGACACATGATGTGCAAATTCATGCTGTGAATTAGGATTAATGCTGAATCAAACAGAAAGTCTAAGGGATATTAAATTAAGGCTGAGTGAGGGGCCTTACAGAAATCTCACGAGTAAGGAGATTCATGTCTTGGATCTAATGTATGCATTGATTACTCATCAGTGTTCCTTTATTGGACAAGTTACATGGTAGTAGTGCAATGAAAAATCATTCTGTAATTTTATAAATGCATCTTTAGTTTTGTTGAAGACATTACATTGTAATACATTTCATCTGTAAGGCCTTAATCTTGGCCCTGCCAAATACTGACTTTCTTAAATGTGACTACCTCAAGGGTCAATTAGTAGGTCAGCAAGAAAGTAATGCAAGAACACCATGGTTTTCTAATTTAGTGTCCCCAGTAAAACACTTCAAACGTTTACAGCACGTCTAAACCTTTACTTTCCCATAAGACTTAGTTTATGGTTCGTTGGGGAAAGAAAAGAACAAATGTGTTTCAGACACATAAAGGAAAATTTCTAAACGATTCATAAATCATAAATGGGGATATTAGTTTGTTCATGGTAAATGTTTCAAACTGCAATTTACCAAATGTGTAAAAACAAATATCACTAAATTAACAATATCTGGAACAAATAAAAGGCCATCCTGATATCGAAATATATATGGGAATCTCTTTCCTCTTTTAGAGAATTGCACAATTCACTTTAAAAGCAAACAATGTGGTTGAAAACGGTTACTTATTGAGGCATTCTCTTGTGCCTAATATATCTGGTAAATCTTTGGCCACTAAGTGACATTCAGGACTTCAGCAATTTGATAATTATGACAATACAGGAGCAGCACAATAATATACATCCAGAGTGGACCAAAAAGGAAAACAAAAACAATAATCAGTAACAAGTAGGACTTGAAAAGCAAATTAGGCAAGGGAAAGACAAACGTATGACTGAGGATCAGGCATATACTCAAAAACAAGAAGACAATGTGGCCTTATCTGATATTACATTACTACATTACACTTACTGTACATGCCAGCATTGGGAAAATTAAATTTTCACAGTCATCACTGATTATATTTTTATATGCACATCTATATGTATGAATATGATGCATGCATTTTAAAGATACTGTCCTATATCTGTCTTATGGGCCCACCAGACATAAAAGCAAAGAAGATTGTGTGGGACAGATCTGGACAAACCAGACATTGGCAATTGAAGCTGGCAGGGTAGTAGTGACTTCTTTAGCAGGAGGATAAAAATTTTCCATTTGGATTCATTTATGAGCAATGCATTGTGGTTAGAGAGAGGGTCAGCTCAATGAGACTTCAGACGGCAGAGAGGAAAACATGAATTGTTATTTCCGAGTACTGAACTAACAACAGTTCACAGTATTTGCGATTTTCAGTTCTTCTTAAAAACACTTGGCTTGATGCTTGCAATGATACTGCCTACTGACTGTGTGGTCCTGCTTTAGAAACTGAGAAGTCTCACAGGGACGTGATTGAGAGAAATGATCTGTGCTAGTCAGGCCACCGTGTTTAAACAGAAGTATATCCATCAGTAGAATGCTTTTTGCCCAGTGTCACTGGTTGTTGTGTAGTGTTTAATCTTATTTATGTCCATGTGTTCTGGATCACTTTCAAGTGATCACCACATAGTAGAGAACTTGGTCAAAGGATCTGAAGCTACAGTGTTCTGGGAATAGCTGGAAGGTGATTTTGTTTGGATTTTATTAAGCACTCCATTCCAGAAGAGTGTGGGAAGGGACACTGAGTCTGAAAAAACCCTGTTCAAAACAGCGATAGCAGCAAGGAACTGTGGCTAAAAAGTGTTAGATGCTTGTCATGGCAGCAACCCCAGGAACTATTTGTGAACAATGGACATCTGGAAATGCTTCCTAAGTGTATCTGAAGGCCATCGCTGGTGTTACAGAGACCTAGTCTGATCAACTCAGTCTGCTACCACAATGATCTTGACCAGAGAAAGTGGGCAGAAAATGAGACATACTTGTAAATCAATACGTATACTCAAAGCATTAACTTCTGAGAAGAGAATTATACAATAAAAAATTCAACATAATTAAGAAAGCTGAAATTAGCAAACAGGAATTTTTCTATACCCCCAAAGTTAAAGCAGTTTGGTAAGCACATGGATATGCCTCCTCTTGGTTGTAGACAACACTGAGGAACAATGAGGAAAGCAACCATTTCTCCTAAAGGTCCATCACACAGTTAATATGTTTTGGCAGATACTTTGACCAGTCTGAGTGGATAATTTGTGTCCTTTACCCCTACTGTCCATGACATTATAGATTGAACGGATGATTCAGCTCACAAAGATTTTCTCCAAAGGTTCACATCAAGTTCAGGCAGCAGACTGGCTTCATTGATCTGTCTTGTGCCTGTTATACATGGGGTCAGTAAACTAAGACACCGGTGTGTTTCTGAATTCATTTTGTTAGACAAAGTGTCTAAAGCATTTTCTGAGACATGAGCTTGAGGATGAGATGAGAAACAGCTGAAAACACATTCAAAGAGAGAAGAGCATTACAGCTGGTTCTCCGACAAGATGCTTTGCACATGCTAACACTTAATAGACTTGGCTAGTTGATAACAAAGTGATTGCAGTGTCGGTGTCTTTTCACAAGCAGCCCTCTATTATTCCTGACTTAATTATATTCATGGATTTATTGTACTCTGTGGATGTGCACTTCTCCCCATGCCATTCAACAGAGTAGACTTTAAGCTCTTGTCACAAATGATAAGAAAACATTTTCTATTTAAAAAATGTTGTAATAACTGATCAATGGTGAAGTGACAAATATTCAGCTTTCAAGACACAACAAAATAATTAGAGCCATTGCACGAATGAAGGTAAAGTCACAGTTCAATTATATATAAGACATTACAATTTTGAGCTTCTTGTGCTTTAATGCATTAGTGCATTAAATTAAAAGAGATGCTATCAGTTAGGAGTCAAGACTTGGAAAATTAGAAGACCCGAGGGTTGGGTCTTTTCTGTTTGCAAATTATTCTGTCCTCCTTGCTTCATTTCACTATGACTTTGCATTCAGCAGCAGAAAATGTCACAGTTAAGTAGAAAGGTTGGTACTTCCAAATCTGAGGTTGTGGCCCTCCACTAGAAAACTGTGGACTATTCTCAATAGATCACGGTGGAACAGCTGTTCATTCATGGCAGAATAGTTTGGGACCCTCAAGGGCTTGTTCATAATTGAGAAAATATGAAACAGTTTTATCTCACTTTTTAGACAATCACAGATTTCTAATTATTCCTTAGAAACATAGATGAAATGTGTTACATTAGGTGTTTTTGTTCTTCCTGCAAAGTTTTATTATATCAGAAGATTTACCGAGAAGAATTCCACTGCTGTTGACAAGAAAAAAGGACTGTTTGCACTGGGCATTGGGAATATAAATACTGGATACTACAAGACCAGAAAAAAGTATGAAGCTTCGTTCATAAAAGGATGCAACATTGCATCAAAAGTTAGAAATCATTAATCCATTCCTAGAATGTTAAAATCAATTTAAACAGATCTTGGTTAGAATGGGCCCAGGAATCAACCCTGAATGGGACTACAGTCCATTGCCAGATGAAAACATTATCACTTTTAACCATCCTGCTGTGTGTATACAAGTACACATAAACTGTTGTGAGAGGAGAACGTCCAGGAGGCCAAACATGTTGTACTGACTCAAAATGAAACACTGAAAATTTCAGAATGGGATTAGGAAAAGGCATGGTCTAGAACAGGCAGAAGTGAATGTCAAAAATAAAGTAAAGCCATAGGATATAAAAAAATTAGAATGCTAGCCCAAAACTCAAAATATAAAACCACAAAAAACATTTTATTTGAAAAGAACAGTAAGTTAGTCTGAGAAAAATTCTACATGAAATCAAATAGGGGACACAACTGTCTGTTGCTCTAGAAACCTTTGCACTAACCTTTATGCCAACACTCCATATGACATCATGTGTTGTACACCCCCAGAGGCTGTTGGGATAGATCACGATGGTAATAACTGACAAAAGGTGGTGGCTAATGAACAAACAAGATGGTGTCATGATGAGATGCTTCAACTTTTTAATTAGTGTGAATTTTACAAAACCAACGTGACATTTATATTGCTCAGGGTTCAATGTAATTTCCAATACAAAATCATCATTATCCAAATCTTTCACTTATTATTGATAACTCCTTTGCTTCCCTTTCACCTCAAGTCAAGAGTCTGAGTGTCATCCTTGAAAGCACTTTATCTTTCCAATCTCACATTGATAACATCACCCGATCTGCTTACTTCCACCTACGTAATGTTAATTGCATCCGCCCCTCCCTCACTCCCCATACCACTGCCATTCTTGTTCACAGTCTTGTTACATCTTGTCTGGACTATTGCAATTCGCTCTTCATTGGTCTCTCTAATAAATCTCTCCATAAGCTTCAGCTGGTCCAGAATTCTGCAGCTCACATCAGTACTCGAACCCCATCTATTCACCATATTACTTCCAGTCTTACAGCAGCTTCATTGGCTCCCGAATAAATTTCAAATTGATTTTAAAATTCTGCTGTTAACATTTAAGGTAATTCATAATCTCACCCCTCCATATTTGTCTGACCTTCTTCATGTTGTCATTTCCTCCCGTAACCTTAGATCCTCCTCCTCCATCCACCTGACCGTTTCTCTCACTCGTCTAACCACCATGCATGCTCTGCTCCCAAGCTCCTGAGCTTAGAAATACTGAATAATTTTCAACTTTCAAATGTAAACTTAAAACCAATCTGTTTAAAATGGCTTTTTCTTTATGATTACAGTGGCTTTGTTTGGTTTTAACGTTTATATTTTCTGCATTTTCTAATGTTTTAAGTTTTGTTTATAATGTGCTTTTTTATTTGTTATTTGTTCGGTGTCCTTGAGTGCTTAGATTATTATTATTAGTATTATTAATATCCCAGAATCCATGTAAAATATGCATCCAACAACCATAGAGAAGGCAGGAAAAAGAAAAGAACTTATTATAATACATGTAGTCAGACAAGCAGGAGTTGCAATCATGAAGATAAAAGAAGCCAAGTAGCAGGCTGAATAAGAGAAACCAAAAAGGGAAGTTGAAAAACGTAGCCAAATTTGGAAAACAAAACTGACTTCCCTACTTATTATTTTCAAAAACAAGCTACTAGGAAAGCAAGGAAGGTTTGGTTTTATCCACTGAGGGACAACTCTGTGTTAAAATGATGCAGTATTTATACACAGCTTCCATTATGTCAGCGGTGCAGCTTCAGAAATATGTGACACCAAACGCCTTGAGTTGTCTTTTTAGGCAAACTCTTTTTACGTCATGTTTGTTTGTTTTTCTTTGTTTTGCCATTTTCTGTTCTCCTTTTGTTTATTTAATAATTTTGTGCCTGTACATACCTTGAAGCCTGCCTTTTGGGTTTGGGGCTAGCCTGCCTGGGGCAAGACCTATTTAGGTGTCAGATTCAGTGAAATCCTGATAGGGTTGGTGGTATTTGGAAGTCTAGCCACCCTTTTTGCCATTTTGTGCTGTAGCTTTATTACACTAAAAAGGAGACAAACCTTTTTTTAATAAAAGGACCAGAGAATAAAAGTCTAATAAGACAAATTTCTAAACTAGTGACCAGCCTATACCCCAAACATTAAGCTCTTACTCGAAGATTCAGTGTTCTGAATTCTAAACACAGGCGATCAACAAAAGGAAAATTAATGCACCAGCAATGAGTTTTTGTGTGTATCATGGGATGAACAGGAAGAGTAGATTGCAACTGTAGAAGTGCTGATGCTAGCTTCAACTGCAGCAAAATTTTCAGTTGAAATTTCATCATCTGTTACATTTCATTGTTGTGTTTGAATGTTTAGACAGTAAATCCAAAAATTTGCAAGTAGAAAATTTTGTTTTCTTTTCTTACTTTTGTTAGGCTAAATAATAGGCAACAGTTAGGCTAAATGAAGCATCATTAACGCCACCCTGCCCCACATTCATGCTGCAGCTCTAGTTAGCTGGGAACAGAATGTAACTTTGAAGGTAAACCAGGACAAAATAATATGACATATTTAGAGCTTACATTCTGATGAATTTGTATTTGAACAATAAACCTAGTAATGGGCACTGAAAAATTAATCAAACTGTGTAATTGTTGATTATTTGTTTATTTTTTTTACCCCCAATTGTGGAGGCTTTCATTGGAATGTTGACAGTGGATTAAATGTAATCATGAAATGGATGGATGGATGTACTGCATAGTTCTAGTGTCATAAGATTTGTACTTTTGTAAAATTTTCACATTTGTTAATTAAGAATACTAATGTAGATTCATTCTTGTTATTTCTTTTTAGATGAACAAAAACCTTTCATTATGAAACATGGCAGTATTTCAGAAGTCATCCTTCTCACTAAATCCCTAGTGGTCGAGGTTCCCTGTATGGTATCCATACCAGATTTGGACGTTAGTCTTTTTAAAGTGAGTATTAGCAACCCTTTTACAAGAAATG
Source organism: Polypterus senegalus (assembly GCF_016835505.1). Taxonomy (NCBI): domain Eukaryota; kingdom Metazoa; phylum Chordata; class Cladistia; order Polypteriformes; family Polypteridae; genus Polypterus; species Polypterus senegalus. The sequence goes on along the minus strand of NC_053166.1, from coordinate 121,720,685 downwards.
GAAAGAAGCAGCTGCTAGTAATTTAAAAAAAATGTAATGAATCTTGGGAACTATGTCAAATACAGTACATCACTATAATTAATTTATATTGTACTCTATGTTGAATAGCAAGGTGGTTCAATGATTAGTGCTACTTCCTGACAACTTTAGGGCCATTTTCTGAGCCATATATCCTTTGTGTAGGGTTTTCCCCCAAATAATTAGGTATCTTCCCATATCCTACAGATATGGGAGATTTATATTTCTAAACTGGACTGGCATCTCAATTCATTGGTTACATTGACATGTTCTGGTGTTCATTAGAAAATATATGTATGGTACTAAAAAATCTACAAATGTGATATTTCTGTTTTTTCTATGATTATACTTACTATATAACTGCAATGATAAAAATGAAACAGCATTACAGTCTTTCAGCATTACACTATCATCATTACATTGTAATGAATGAATGCACTAAAAGAAACATCAGATCACCAGAATATAATTTTTGAGAATAAGTTCTCATGGCAAAAGTTAAACTGACAAGCATAACTATAAACGTTAGCACAAATAAATATTTCATAGGTACTCAGGGGCTGCTTTATTAGGTACATCTACCTAGTAATGAGTAGGACTCCACTCTACCTCCAGAAAAGCCATGCATTCAGCAATGTGCTGAAAATATTCCTTAGGGATTCGATCTATTATTAGTTGTTGCAGTTTTCTTAAACCACGTCCATACTGTGAGCCTCCTATTCCACTTGATTCATCAAAAAGGTGCTCTGTTCTGAACACTCATAAAGTTATAATGGCTGGGGACTTTAATTGTGTTTTAAATCCACTTTTAGATAGGACTTCCTCCACAGGGGTTTTTAAACCCAAATTCAAGAACATATTCTTTCTACTCACCAGTACATCATTGCTACTCAAGGATTGATTACTTCTTTATAGACAATAACTTCTTGCCTAAGATTAAATCTTGTAAATACGATGCTATTGTTATTTCGGACCATGCACCTATGATCTTGGAGCTGAAATTACTAAGCCCCATACACTCACCCCGCAGATGGCGCCTCAACCCGCTTCTATTAGCTGACGAGAATTGTACTGAATTTATATCCAAACAAATCAAATTCTTTCTAGAGACAAATACATCCCCGAGATCTCTGCAGGAATACTCTGGGAAACTCTTAAGGCCTTCTTAAGAGGACAGATTATCCCATATCTTTCCCACAGAAATAAATCTGATGCGAAGAAAGTAGCAGAGATAAAAAGCGAAATTACTAAAATAGATGAAGAGCACGCCAGACTACCAAGCGAGACTCTACATAGGAGGAGGCAGGCTCTACATTTGTGTCACAGTCTGCACTGTTGGCAAAAGGCAGACTGTATTAATGAAGTTTACATCAAATTCTGTACCTGTCATGTACTGTGTATGTTGAAGCAAAAGTTGACATTCATTAGACTTGGTGATCACATGTCTCATTTTCTTGTTTCAAGTTGGAAGGAGTGGATTCTGTCAGATAAAACAAGACCTGGTTTGGTCTTGTGCTTTTGTTACCATATGTGATATGTGATGCTGAAATAACTATGGCTAGCACCAACATTCATACCATGATCAAAGTCATTTAGATTCCACGCCTTATGTACTCTGCTTGTTTTAATGACAAATAAACCACTCTATTATGTCTGTATGCTGTATATAAATATTAGGCTGCAGCCATATGTTTAACCACTTGGTATATTAATTAGCACACAGGTCTAATAAAGTGGCTGCTAAGTGTGTGAAAATGTATTAAAAGTAAGAGTAGACTGATCAGTGCCTCTGGCTAACAGGTCTAGGCACATGCTATCAATTTATAGTATGTTCACAGCCTTTCTGTAGAAATTCATATTTCTCCCCAATGTTCACGTTGGATCTTTATGTGTCCTCATTTTTAGCCCACATGCCTGGATGTGAACTATAGGCTGCATGGCCCAGTAAGAGTGAGAGTTAAATTATGTGCTTTTCAGCCTGTCCTGCAGTGTACTGATGTCCCACCCAGACGTGATTCTTGTCTTGTTCTCATTATGCAGGGATAGAGTTTCTATAACTCTGTAACAGAAAAAAGGCTATTAGGAAAATGAACATTTTGTGAAATTACCTCTTTATGTATTCTTTAGAATCATTTTATCATTATTATTGTTTTCCACATATGATGAATGAAATGGAAAGAAGATCACATATATGGTCATGCATCAGATTTTCATCTATAAAAGATATAAATTGTTTGGGAAAGTGAAGTCTGTTATTTTTTTCTCTTGCCTTCATAACAGTTTGAAAATGCAAAATTTTCCCAAATTGATGATAAAATGCTTACCTGGGACAACAGGAAAGGATTCTCGGTGATGAAGGACCAATTAAATTTTTTGCCAGTGATGTGTCAGACAGTCATCAATAACATCACATATCATTCTTCATTCTTTTTCCCCCACTTATTAGGTAAGTATGTGCTTATACAGCCTTCTTTAAGTTACTCATACAACAAAAAAAATCACAATCTTTCAGCAATTTTTCATTTCCATAAATTACTCTTTATATTGCCCATAGTATTTCTTAAAACATGTTTATCAAAAAAAAAAAAAAAACACACACACACACAAGAGATACATATTGGTCACTATATCTGTGTAAAAGCATCTGAAAAAATGTAGCTAAAAACACATTACTGAAAAATATCATCTGATTCGGACATGAACAATTAATATGCATGTTAATAATACCTTATGCGTATTTCACATGCATAGACATCCATCCATTATCCAACCCGCTATATCCTAACTACAGGGTCACAGGGGTCTGCTGGAGCCAATCCCAGCCAACACAGGGTGCAAGGCAGAAAACAAACCCCGGGCAGGGTGCCAGCCCACAGCAGGGCACACACACACCAAGCACAATTTAGGATCGCCAATGCACCTAACCTGCATGTCTTTGGACTGTGGAAGGACACCGGAGCATCTGGAGGAAACCCACACAGACACGGGGAGAACATGCAAACTCCACACTGGGAGGACCTAGGAAGCAAACCCGGGTCTCCTAACTGCAAGGCAGCAGTTCTACCCACTGCGCCACCGTGCCGCCCCATGCACAGACAACTTTTCCTTAAAATATGAATAAGCTTTTTTTTAGCTGTATGATCTAGTGATCTCTAGTGAAATTATTTCTAATTCTATGGTTTATATTAGTGAAAGCCTTACAACAGATTTAGGAGTCATAAAAGCTGATTGTCCAAATTTAGTGCAATACAAAAAGAATGAACGGTTCTTCTTATTCACAAAGGCACTGTGGCACTTGCTGCAGTCACATGGCTTCCTTATGGGGACAGAAACCTGGGAAAAGATTCCATACAGGAGTTACCAGGTGCACACAGAAATGTTCAAGCATAAGTCAATCAAGACCATTTAAGAGATGTACTCGGTAACACTTTAGTTTGGGTACTGCAAAAATGCATGAATTACTCATTTACTCTTAAGTACAAAGGCTTCTTCTGGTGTTAGTAACAATTACAAAGAAACAGTAAAGTGGTTATTCACCTGTTTATTACGGCCTACTAAAATATCTTTACTGGGGAAAGATCAAAAGTGGATTAAGTGAGACATATTTTGCTTGATATTACATATTTAATTACAAAACCTGCAAATCCTTCTAACCTATCTGCTGATGTTTTATAAGCATAATGAAGACCAAAAGAATTATACTATGTGTATCTCAGTGTGTACTGCTCTTTCCTCATAAATCCAGCCGCTCAGGTTGGAGTTTGCATGTCCTCTTTATGTCTGCATGGTTTTTTCTATGGGTACTCCTGTGTTTTTTTTTTTTCATATTCCCAAAAAATGTGATGGTTAGGTTTTATTGGTGGTTGTAAAATGGCCTGGTTTGGATGCATGTGTGTGTGAGTGGGCTCCGTAATAGACTGGCATCCAATCCAGGGTTGTTTCCTATCTTGGGCCCAGTGCTGTAATGTGCATTTCTAAGCTACAAGGGTTTAAGTTGACCCACATGAGTGTGTGTTTTCATGTGTGTGTGTGTTTGAGAGTAAATGTTGTTTCCAAAGTTGATTTCATCTTTGCAACCTTTGCAGTTGTGGTAGCATGTTGGCTCTTATGAATCGAGACTGGCTTAAACAGGTTCAAAAATGAATGGATTTGTAAATGTGTACAACGTTCTGGGCTTGGATTAATTGAATGAAATGCTGGGCATTAAACTGTTGCCTGATTAATGGCTTACGATAATAGATTGGGTAGAGCTCTTCTTTGTGCCTGCCAGAAATGAAAAAAAAAAACCAGCCATGAATTTCACTATTAGGAACTTATAATAGCTGGAAACCCTAAAATTGCAAATACCTGAATTGAACATTTCATTGTAACTATAAGCCTGAAACAATCAAATTTAATTGTGAAGAAGTTAAGTACTGTAACAAAGACTAAAATGCCTTCCAAAATAAAAAGCAACATGTTGTTGCCATACATTTTATATATAGATACAAATATATGTTGGACCCCTAGATAACCTTTAATTTACTTCACATATCACACCTCCCACTGTGTATTCAAATCTAACATTTTTAGATGTGTAATACGTTCTTTCTTTTCAATTAAATTAAATGTCATCTTCCACAAATCGGCCTGTGCCCATCATATGGTCCAAGTCTCTCTGGAATGATTTAACTGATTCTACATTATCTGCCATTTGAACTCATTTAATATCATTGTCAAGCTTCTTTCTTATCCAAATCATTTTCTATAAGTACCAGGTGTAAATAGAGCCAGTTTTTTTTCCACAGGGTTTCAAGTAATGGGGGCAAGAAAACTGGAGTTAGTCATACATCAGGTGAACTGATTTGTAAATTCTGTTAATGACAATGAAGTAATTTGTTTTAATACTTCGTTGATTGCCACAGTACTGGAGAGTGTTGACATGTTGCATGTTGACTGAACATGCAGATAAGAATTTCACCGTACATGCGACAATGACAGCTACAGCAGAGTTTTATCTTATTTCACTTGTGGTTACATTTTGAGGAGCTTCACATTGTTGAATCCGTTTGAATGAATGCTCAAAGATGGCTTTATCTGGAGAAGGTGCTCACCACTGCAATGCTGCCTCTTTCCTGCAGGAACTGAAGTGTTTAAATTCAACGTATTTCCCAGTGAAGTCGAATTAGTGGTGGGAGAGCAGCTTTTCCTGAACTGCACAGCAGTAGTAGAGTTCAACACTGGAATGGAGTTTTCATGGACATATCCAGGACAGCAGGTAAGTTTGAAGGATATTGTATGCAATCCATTTTCATTAACATTTTCAAACAGCAGGAAAACAATAAGACTGATACAAAAAAGTGAAGAGAGAGAGAGTCTCTGTGTGTGGCTTTTTAGCAGGTCTTGAAGCCCCACACAAGTGTGCAGACAGTACAGTTTGCAAGGACCCCTCACAGTCATGCAGTTTTATTTCACCTATTTAAAATTTTCTTCTGTCCCTTGGCCTTCTTCAAAATCATATTTTCAGGCCCATTTTCTGCTTCTTTCTTATGATATGTGTTAAAAGAAATACTATCATCAAAATGACAGTTGACTGAGGTAGTGTGTTCTCTACTTATCCATTTTAATAGCTTTTATACTAAAGTCTGGGTTAGTTTTGTCACTTTTAAAAGTAATGGAACCTTTTCTTTTTTCTTTTCTTTTTTTATTCTACATAAAGAACTATCTTAGATTGGGTTTTCTTGTCAAATAGATCAGGTGAGGATTGAGTGCTCAGTTTTGACTATATCATCTTATTTGTTTTGATTTAAATTGGATTGTGTTTTTTTAACATGTTATATTCTTTAAATAAGACAAAAAAGAAAGGCAGTGCAGCATACAAGATCTTAGATTAAACATGTAGATTGAGCTACTAGATATGACATTTCTTTATTGATATTTACATTAAATACAAAGTTGGCAACACTCTGGGACACTGGCTTTACTGCCTGACAGCTTCTTGAGACTGGGTTTGAACCCAGGCCTTACCACTGTCTATGTGGAACAGAGATCTTTTCCCTTTGTGTCTATGGAGATTTTTCTCTACATATTCCAGCTTTCCTGTCACATCCCAGATATATGACTATTGGGTTAAATGGCTACTTTCTGTGGTTGCCATCCAGGGCTGGGTTCCATCTTGTGCCCAGATCTGCCAGGAAGTACTGAAACTAGGATTAAACAGATTTATAAAACACTTGGAAGAATGAATAAATGCAAAAAGTAGCAACTTAACACAAGTAGAATTTGTTCCTTCTTTTTTTTAAAGAATTATTATTCAAATACCATGAGTAACGTTTTCAAAGCAACTGATAAAAGACAAAGCTATCCTATTGTATATCAAGCAAAATTCAAGAACGCGTTACATTTTAGTTCTGTTTTTAGTTTTAATGTTATTGTTATTTTTGTTATTTTTTTTTTTTGTGGCCATTGTCTTGCCTGGCAAAACTGGGCACTGGAGGCAAGGCAGTTGGCAAATGTGGATCCAGTGCGTTCATAACAAGTTTCAGGTTAGTAAGATGAAGAAAAAGTTTCAGGAAAAATCTGCCAGTGATAACATGCTAAATATATTTTATTTTTAGAATAATTTGAAAATGAAAAGTAGAAATTTACTTAATTGCACTTCTTTTTTCCAGAGATGGCATCAGTGCTGCATTAACAATGCAAATTACTATTTTCTGTTTTTGATCACTCCCACATCTTTGTTTTTTTTTTTTCAAATAAAATTTTGCAGATGCTGATTATACAGTATGTGAAACAGAAATCAAATTTGTTCTCAACAGACATAAATAAGTCAATACTGTCATCCGTTTTGACATATGATGACATCAGAAGTACAGCTATCATGACTCTTAAACTAAACTGTGCTGGTTGCACATACACAGCAAGGCATTTTCTGACAGAAAATGCACACAAACGTGACATTTCCCTTTATCTCTCTGTTTAGTACACAGACTCCTTTCATCCTTTCTCACTTGGACATTAGCACTCTGTTGATGGCAGGCTCTGTACTGTTTTTGTCAAGGTGAGTGTGAGTGTAGTTGTACATGTGAGTTGGCCCTTCAACAGACTGGCACTGTCCTGTGTCATCTCCTGCCCTGGGAACTCTGCAATACTGAATTGGATTAACAGATTAAAGAATGTTATGTTATGTCACATCCTTTATCATCATTTGCTTTATCATTTATTTCAAATCTTTCTTTGTATAGGAAATTTTTTGTTCTTTATATCAACTTATTTCTGTACAGTTTAGTTACTTTTATGTCTTTGTATCATTTCCAGATCTTTGCCTTGATTTTTGAGATATATTTTATTTTGTGCAAGCAGTTACACTTGAATTTTGAGGTTAAATGATTAAAATTGAGCACTGCAGATATCTCTGCAATGGTCTTAAAGACACCCAATGCAGGGCTATTTACCACCTTGTGGCCAGTGTTGCTGGCACAGCCCCATTCCCTGCTGCTGGTCTGAATCGGATTAAGTGGTTTTGAATATGTGTTAGTCAGATTTTTGTTCTGCATTCTCGCTTAAAATTAAACTTCTCTTTTTTTCTCAAGACTAACCGGACAGTATCTATCCGTTCAGAGAGAAATCTCCTGGAGAAGTGGACAGAGGTCTTCAGCACATTTCTCATTTCTAGTGTAAACGTGACAGACAGTGGAGTTTACACTTGTACAGGCAATAATGGAGATACTCCAGTTAACAGCTTTGCAAATGTCACTGTGCATGGTAAATACCAAATTATTACTTAGATTACTGGAATGGAAGTTTAGATTTTGTATGTAGTAACCCAAAATGACAAGTATCAGTTATCATTTCACATTTTGTCATTTGGCATTATGTGTAATGTATATGATGCCCTTAACTGTTGCTTGTATTCGTTTTCACAGAAAAGCCATTTATTGAGATTCATGCCATTTCTGGACTAGCGATTGAAGCTACAGCAGGACAAAACTTTGAAATGCCCGTGAAAATGGATGCATACCCTTTGCCCGAAGCACAATGGTAAGTGAACAGTATTTGAGTTAATATGATATATAATATATACTGTAACTGCAGTGTTCACATTTTATTAGACTAACTGGCTAGTACTGAGGAAACAAGGGAAACACGCTAAAGCATGCATTATTTTCTACAAATATACAAATCTGTTTTTAAATCTATCAATGTGGAAAACAATATTTAATTATGTAACTAGCACTAGAATCCCTGAAACCTACAAAAAACTAGTAATCCTGGGCCACCTTAAATTCCTTCGCACCTCTCCATTAGCGTCTTTTGTTTTGCAAATTTGTCGATCAGCACAAGCAGCAAGCACCCTGCTATGCCATCCCCCCCATCGCCGCAGCTCAACTCAGAAAAAAAGTTCTCCCAGCTCAAGTCTGTTTGTCTGTGTGTGAGGTGCCTGAAGTCGTATAAGGTAAATAATATATTGTTATTTGGAACACATGCATTTCATGTGTCTTCCATGTCTGCAATGATCTGGGTAAATGTAGGATGACAGGAAATGTTATAGTACTAATGACAAAGATTTGACATGAAGTGTATAGTGTGTGAAGACTGAAGTCCAAATATCAAAAAAACACTTTTACTTTTTTTACTTTTAAAGCGCTTTTATTCAAGAATATAACTGAAAAAAATAAATCAGGTTTGGGTATAAAACTGACACCCCTGCTTGGGTGGTGCAGTGGTAAGAACTGCTGACTCATAATCAAGAGGTTGTGAGTTCGATTGTGGGTGCTTCCTTGTATTTATAGTTTGAGTAGTGAGCTGCTCTTATTGTTACTATTATAGAATAAAAGCATATATTTGATTTGAGTCTGTAACAGCCGGTGTAAAATTGTGGTACTTGAAAAAGTTAGTGTTTCTTTTATTTAATTTTTATTGACTTTTATCGTCTGTCACGTTCACGCACCACACAATCTGACTCTGCTGTTTACAAATAAAGACATGCTATAACAGAAGTGAACTCAGATGAGGGTGATGGTTCTACATTGGAGAAATAAGCACAAGCCCTCCCAGCAAGTAGTGTCCACTCACACATAAGAACAAAACAGCTGCACCAGGTGTAAAGATGAAAGATGGCACCATTTGGATGCAGAAACAGCTTGGCTGTCATCCTGCCAGTGAATTTGCCACACGCATGTCTTTCAACGAAAAAGCAGGGCTTACAGAGCTCACCAAGGTATTGTACAAAGTTCAGTTTGTGATTATGTAAACATTTATGTTACTTATATAAATGCCACATCAAATATTGTTTACTTATATTTATTTATTTATCTTCTTACAGCGTAAAGTCACAAGTAGACAGCAGAGCTTCCTGTGTTTGATCGACATAGGCAAGCTGACGAAGTAATTGTGCAATGCCACTCTTTATTCAGGAAAACTTCAGTTTACAAAAAGTGTGACGGCAGCTTCCACCTGCAGCTCTAGACACATGAGCGACTGTCCATGCTAGTTTTTAGATCTGGCAGTGCCATGCTGACACTTCAGTGTGCAAGCAATAGTACAGAGAATGCAGTCAGACATCATTTTTTGGGCACATACATCTTCAGATCTAAATACTAGTGGGGAGAGTCACTCTGGTGGAAGCGACCATTGCATTTTTTGTAACTAATCCTTTCCTGAAAAATGAGTGGCATTGCACATGTACTTTGTCACCATGCCCATGTCAATCAAACACAGGAATCTCTGCTATCTACTGGAGACTTTACAATGTAGGAAGATAATAATAATAATAATAATACATTTTATTTATATGTAGGTGCCTTTCTAAACACTCAAGGACACCGAACAATAGATAAAACACACATTACCAACAAAACTAAAATACAAAAATTAAAATCAGACAGAGCAATTGTAATCAAAGAGAAAAAGCAGTTTTAAACAAATGAGTTTTAAGTTTAGATTTGAAAAATGAAAATGATTCAGTATTTCTAAGCTCAGATGCAAGTGCGTTCCAGAGCTGGAGAGCAGAGCAACTGAATGCAAGACGAACGAAGGGGACAGTCAAGTACATGGAGGAAGAGGATCTAAGGGTACAGGAGGGAATGGCAACATGGAGAATGTCAAACAGATATGGAAGGGCAAGGTTGTGGATAGCCTTTAAAGTTAACAGAAGAATTTTGAATTGAATGCGTAACTTAATTGGAAGCCAGTGAAGCTGCTGCAAAATGGGAGTGATATGGTGAATAGAGGGGGTTCTAGTAATGATGCGGGCAGATGAATTCTGGACCAGTTGAAGCTTATAAAGAGATTTTTTAGAAAGACTAAAGAAAAGGGAATTACAATAATCCAGACGAAAAGTGACAAGGCTATGAACAAGGCTAGCAGAGGTGTGGGGAGTGAGGGAGGGGTGAAAACGATTAATGTTACGCAAATAGAAATATGCAGACCGGGAGATTTTATTAATGTGGGACTGAAAGGATAAAGTACTGTCAAGGATGACACCCAGACTCTTAACTTGTGGGGAAGGGGAGACAGAGGAATTATCAATAACAAAGGAAAAATGATCAGTTTTGGATAATGTTGATTTTGTACCAATGAGGAGAACCTCAGGTTTGTCACTATTTAAATTAAGGAAATTTGAACAAAACCAGGATTTGATTTCTGCTATGCAATCAATAAGCAAGGAGAGTGGAAAGAAAACAGTAGGTTTGCTAGTGAGATAGAGCTGGGTGTCATCAGCATAACAGTGAAAGCTAATGTTATATTTATGAAAGATATTTCCAAGGGGAAGGAGGTAAATAATGAAAAGAAGAGGCCCCAGGACAGAGCCCTGGGGCACACCTGAAGTAACAGTGGTGGGTTGGGATGTGAAAGTTTTAAGCTGAACAAAATGAGTGTGGCCTGAGAGGTAGGATCTGAACCAACCTAGTGGAGTGTGGATAATGCCAATCGAAGATAATCTATTGAGAAGAATAGTGTAATAAATAGTGTTAAAGGCTGCACTCATATCAAGAAGGATGAGAAGAGTAATTAAACCAGAATCAGTTGCCATAAGGAGGTCATTAGTAATTTTGATAAGTGCCATTTCTGTACTATGGAGGGAACGAAAACCAGACTGGAACTGTTCATCAATATATATAACTAGCAAAATAACCGTGCTTCGCAGCGGCAAAGTAGTGCCTTAAAATATTTATTAAGAAGAAAATTAAACCTTTTTAAACTGAGGGAAAATATACCAATAATTATTTGTTAAGGATCTCCTTGTAAACCACATTGTCAGTTCGGCCCTCCGGTTGTAATATGACCAAGCTGTGTGCTGAGCTTACTCTTGAGCTTGCAACGTACAGTTGGCCATTTGAAAAGTAATCTTGTTTCAAATCTCACAGCTTGGATTGCTGCTGTCATAATCGGTTTGAGTTTAATGGTTTGTTCCAATTACGACAGTATTTGCAGGACTTGTGTTGAAGTGACATTCGGCATCTGTCAAGCGTTGTAAGCATACAACCGGTTTCATCGATAACTTCACATCTAGCTTTTGAGAGTTTAAACATTCATAAACATCAAAGTGTCCACTACTGAAATCGTCACCTGTGAATCTAAGATGTTTAAGAGGCATTGGTGGTTGTTGAAAGGTGTAAAATACTTGGCCATTTCGGTACACTTGAAAGCAACAACCGAACAATTCAGCGGCAGCCATCAACTCACATGCAGATGCATAGGTGAAGGGCTTAAGCATTTCACTCTTCTAGTGCTCCTGTGTAGTATAATTATCTCCTGCACCATCATCAGTCCACACCTTGAACCTGTCCCAGTCATTCAATACATAAGACACAATGTTCCTCCGGATATCAAGAGTGAGCCTGATATGGCCGTGCAATATGTAACAAAGAGAATGGAAAAGTTAGGTGCCATCTCTGGGAATGGAAACCACTCGGTAAATGACAGTTCTTTAATTGATGGTGATCACCTCGATAGACATGTTAATGCGGGTACAGTTGGAATGATAAAAGAAATGGGTACCTGAACAATGTTAAGTAAGTCTAAAATACCTACACAATAACTATAATCGTAATAAATGAACAATAAAACAGCGGAGAAGCCGTGGATTAAATAAAAAGGCTGTAGTTATCAGCAGGGAGACATGAATCCCGTGGCGAAGCAAGGAAGGGAATATAGAGACTGGAGCGACGGACAGCCTTATATAGGCAGGCAGCCAACAACATGGGAGGCGTTGGGATGGGGGACCCAACGCCGCCTCACACGGTGACCGAGCTGCAGGCTATGGACGTATATATGTACGTAAGTAGGATTCAGTTAGCGTTGGGAACCCGCGTACCAAATTTCTTGAAGATGGGCCCATAAGTAACAAAGACCGTTGAAAAGTTCAATATGGCGGCCGACAGTGGCATCATTACACCGAAATAAGTACCAAATTTCAGCCTTCTACCTACACGAGAAGTTGGAGAATTAGTGATGTTGGAAAGTTCAGTATGGCGGCTGACAGAGGCGTCATACCACAGAAATAAGTACGTACATTGGTTTCGGTTAGCGCAGGGAAGCCGCCTACCAAATTTCGTGAAGATAGGGCCATGAATAAGAAAGTGCAACATGGCGGACGTTGTTGACCGTTATGACCATTACGCATAGAATTTCGAAATGAAACCTGCTTAACTTTTGTAAGTAAGCTGTAAGGAATGAGCCTGCCAAAGTTCAGCCTTCTACCTACACGGGAAGTTGGATAATTAGTGACATTGGAAACTTCAATATGGCGGCCGACAGTGGCATTATACCACTGAAATAAGTACGTACATCGGTTTTGGTTAACGCAGAGAAGCCACCTACCAAATTTTGTGAAGATGGGGCCATAAATAAGAAAGTTCAACATGGCGGACGTTGTTGACCGTTATGATCGTTACGCGTAGAATTTCAAAATGAAACCTGCTAAACTTTTGTAAGTAAGCTGTAAGGAATGAGCCTGCCAAAAATCAGCCTTCTACCTACACGGGAAGTTGGAGAATTAGTGACGTTGGAAATTTCAATATGGCGGCTGACAGTGTCGTCATAGCACCAAAATAAGTATGTAAATTGGTTTCGGTTAGCGCAGGGAAGCCCCCTACCAAATTTTGTGAAGATGGGGCCATGAATAAAAAAGTTCAACATGGCGGACGTTGTTGACCATTATGACCGTTACGCGTAGAATTTCGAAATGAAGCCTGCTTAACTTTTGTAAATAAGCTGTAAGGAATGAGCCTGCCAAATTTCAGCCTTCTACCTACACGGGAAGTTGGAGAATTAGTGACGTTTGGAAAATTCAATATGGCAGCAGACAGTGGCGTCATACCACAGAAATAAGTACGTAAATTGGTTTCGGTTAGCGCAGGGAAGCCGCCTACCAAATTTCGTGAAGATAGGACCATGAATAAGAAAGTGCAACATGGCGGACGTTGTTGACCGTTATGACCATTACGCATAGAATTTCGAAATGAAACCTGCTTAACTTTTGTAAGTAAGCTGTAAGGAATGAGCCTGCCAAAGTTCAGCCTTCTACCTACACGGGAAGTTGGAGAATTAGTGACGTTGGAAATTTCAATATGGCGGCTGACAGTGTCGTCATAGCACCGAAATAAGTATGTAAATTGGTTTCGGTTAGCGCAGGGAAGCCCCCTACCAAATTTTGTGAAGATGGGGCCATGAATAAAAAAGTTCAACATGGCGGACGTTGTTGACCATTATGACCGTTACGCGTAGAATTTCGAAATGAAGCCTGCTTAACTTTTGTAAATAAGCTGTAAGGAATGAGCCTGCCAAATTTCAGCCTTCTACCTACACGGGAAGTTGGAGAATTAGTGACGTTTGGAAAATTCAATATGGCAGCAGACAGTGGCGTCATACCACCGAAATAAGTACGTACATCGGTTTTGGTTAGCGCAGGGAAGCCACCTACCAAATTTCATGAAGATGGGGTCAGCCTTCTACCTACACGGGAAGTTGGAAAATTAGTGACGTTGGAAAGTTCAATATGGCGGCCGACAGTGGCGTCATACCATCGAAATAAGTACGTACATCGGTTTCGGTTAGTGCAGGAAAGCCGCCTACCAAATTTCGTGAAGATGGGGCCATAAATAAGAAAGTTCAATATGGCGGACATTGTCGACCATTATCGACCGTTATGACCGTTACGTGTAGAATTTCAAAATGAAACCTGCCCAACTTTTGTAAGTAAGCTGTAAGGAATGAGCCTGCCTACCTACACGGGAAGTTGGAGAATTAGTGATGAGTCAGTGAGTCAGTGAGTCAGTCAGTCAGTCAGTGAGGGCTTTGCCTTTTATTAGTATAGATTCACTAAGGCAAGACACCCATGGAAAGCACGCCGGAAGGGGCATGGATTCACTAAGCCGCCAGCAAGTAAGACACCTATGGCGGACGCAGGAAGGAACCACGCCCACCAACTCGGACGCGACGACACAGAAAAATCGGCGTCATTTATATTTGTCTGTCGTAGAGGCCACATGCACCTCCGAGGCACGTTGACTGTTCGTAAAGGCATGTTTCTTGCGGAGGTGAATCACCATATGCAGCGTGTAAAACGGTTTGCGAGGGGTGTCCCATGGGATCCTTAAAACAATCCTTTACAACCGAGGTTAAAACACAATGAAGTAAGCAGTCTTTAAAAACCGAGTTTTCAGTTACGACGCACGACCGCATGCACTATAGCAAACTGTTTTACACGCTACATACAGCAATTCGCATCCATGACAAACATGCGTCTTCATAGATGCAACTGCAGGAACACGGAAGACGTTTCCCTGCCCACCAACACTCCTTTATCACCGGCCCGCGTCTACCCTCGCTCTCTAGGCATTCACACTGCCTGCCCATGTGCCCTTCACATTGTTTTCCTTTAATTTCTGATTCCGTTTAACAACTGTATGGTGACATTGACTTCTAAACTGTCACTCTGGAACAACTCAGCACGCGAGCTATATTAAGCGTCACAAACGAAGACTCGCTATACCTTAATGAAGAAGTGCTAAAACTTATCCCTAACAATGAGGTGACTTTCACGAGCGTGGACTCCATCGTCACAGATGATCCTGCAGATCAACTTTTATTCCCAGAGGAATTTCTTAATAGTCTTACTCCTACTGGCATGCCTCCACATAAACTCAAAATTAAAAATGGATCCGTCATCATGCTTCTCAGAAACCTCCTGCCTGCAAAAGGTCTTTGTAATGGCACTAGACTGTCTGTTAGCACCATTCACTGTAATGTACTGGAGTGTAAAACTATCACATCTGCAACCTCACAAACCGTCCTTATTCCCCGGATATGCCTGACCCCGTCTGATTCAAATTTGCCTTTTACTTTTACCCGAAGACAATTTCCTGTTCGATTGGCATTTGCGATGACAATTAATAAGGCACAAGGGCAAAATTTCAAAAAGATATGCCTGTATCTGCCAAAACCAGTCTTCACTCATGGACAATTATATGTTGCTCTCTCCAGAGTTCCATCTTTTCATTCACTTTCTGTTGTATCCTCAAACCCTCCCTTTTTAGACAACTGTGTCTTTCCAGAAGTGTTCAACCATCAATAAATAATTATGAGGCTTTTGTTATGCCGCGGGTTCACTATTGTGTTGTATTTTGCTCTCTCCAGAGTTCCATCTTTTCATTCACTTACTGTTGTATTCTCACACCAACCCGTTTTAGACAACCGTGTCTTTCCAGAAGTGTTTAGCATTCAATAAATAATTATGCATGAGATTGAGCGTGTGTCTACCTGGCGCAGAGAGGTGTGGATAAGTCATTGAACCTCATTCGGGCTGCAAACCGTGGAATTCCCACTAAGTGCGACTCATACGCTCCCACTGATTACGTCCCTTCCCTTTGTACACACTCCCCTCACACCTCGCTACTACCGTGGTCGGGTGTCTTGGTGGATTATATATAGAAAAGCACCCAAAACCGCACAGAGCAATGAAATGTCTACGTGAGTCACAGGTGCATCTGGACTGTGCACAGACAACAACGAGGTGCACACATGAGCAGGCAGTGCATATTGAACAAGAAATCAGCAGACTAGCGTGACGGAGGGAGTGGAATGGACATCCTTTTCCTCTCCTACCGTTCCACCCTCCGCACCTGAGCGCCGTCCACCCCCATTCCTCCATCTGGGAGGAGAAGGCACGATGGCGGTCCGCCAGTTTTCAGTCACGTATGATTGTGTGTTGGTTTGTTCCGTGCATTGTTACAATGTTGCTTTTCTTGCTGATTTATTACATTACCGATTTTTCAAATGTTCATTTTCTCCCTGTGCTTAAAAATCATTAAAAAAACGGCCTGATTATGCGGCGTATGGTACGGCGCGGATTGGCTAGTACAGATTATTTTGAGATAAATGAGAATAAAGTTGAGTGCCCACTATTCTTTCAAGAATTTTGGAAATTAAGTTTTGATTAGAAATAGGACGTAAATTACTGAAATTAGTAGGATCGGCACCGGGTTTTTTCAATATTGGGGTTGTTGCAGCAGTTTTAAAAGATGAAGAAACAGTACCAGTAGTGAAAGAAGAGTGGATTATAGCAGAAATAAGAGGGACCAGAGAAGGGAGGCAGGCTTTGACCAGAACTGTAGGGAGGGGGTCCAGTTAACAGGTGGATGGCTTAGACTTACAGACAAGATCTGAGATTTCTGAGAAAGTAGGAAGCTGAAAGAGGAAAATTAGTGAGTTGGTGGGTGAAATTCAAATGAAGTACCAGAGGAATCCGTACTGAGAGACTTGTGTATCTTCTGGATTTTTTCATCAGAAAAGGACATAAGGGAATTGCAAAAATCAGTTGAGTAAAGGTGAGAAGGTAAACAATCCAGGGGTTGTGTGATATTAAGCAGTGAAAACAATGACTTGGTGTTGCCTTCATTGGAAGAAATAATGTGAGTATAATAGTTAGATTTAGTTTGGGCAATACAGTCCTTGTAATAAAGTATATGGTTTTTGTACATCTCTTTGTGAACAAAGAGTCCAGTTTTTTATACAACCATTCAAGTTGCTTGCCTTTGGCTTTCAAAAGCCAAAGTTCAGGCGTGAACCAGGAAGCAGAGAAGGAGAAAGAAACAGATCTAGTTTTTAATGGAGCGAAAGAGTTAAGAATACCATTAAGTCCACTGTTATAGTGTGAGACCAGTTCTTCAGGAGTGGATAAATTATGAATGTCCATAAGGGAATCAATACTAGAGGAAAGAGAGTCTAAGTTAATATTCTTAATATTACGGAAAGACATGAGACTAAAACTTAGTATTGGAAAGTGCAAGTTTAACATTGAATGAAATAAGAAAATGATCAGTTATGGGGAGTACATCTGCAGTACAATCAAGCAGGGTAACTCCAGATCAGCAAATCAAGTCCAAGATATGTCCTTTGGAATAAGTGGGAGCATCAGTATGCTGCTGAAATCCAAAACTCTCAAGGCAGGATGTAAAGTCTCTAGTAATAGGGACATTGATATTATCCATATGTATTGAAAACCCCAGAAGTATTATGTTTGATGAAACAGTAGATAAGTGTGTAAGAAAAACAGAAAAGTCATTCAGAAAGTCATTATTTGATTTAGGGGGCCGGTAAACAGTTGCAATAATAGTAGGAATAGGTCCAGTTAATTGACACACAAGAGATTCAAAAGAACTGAAGGCAGGAACAGACAACTGCGTGACTATCCACTTCTCACAATACATTAATGTGAGACCTCCTCCCCAGCCTAGCCACGGGGTGGAGAGATGTAAACAAACCCCGAGGGAGTGGATAGGTTACTTTGGGAAAAATCATGAGGTTGTTGCCATGTCTCGGTTAGACAGAAAAAGTCAAACTTATGATCAGTGAGGAGATCTTGGATGAGATGCCTCTTGCACGTAGGTGAGCGGATGTTCAACAGACCGAAGTTGAAAATGGCGTTATTGCATTTAGCAGCGGTGTTAGCCAATCGGGCTAGGCTGGCTAACACACTGTGGTCAGTGATTCTGCTTAAGTTATGCGGAGGACGTTGAGAACTGGACCAGATGGAGTTTATTATTTTCGAAGTGTCAACCAGGAGACTCCGGCGGGACTCATGGTGGATGTATCTCTGATGGGGGAGGAATACAATGTCCGGGTGAAGGTACAGCTCAGTCAGCGGAGGCTCGGACAGGTGGAAGCACAGTTGGAGGAGCTTGGCAGCTGAGTACTGAACCAGGCCCGTCGCAGGTTGGATAGCGAGCAACAGGAGAGACCAAACAAACACAAACCAAATAAATATCCTACCGGTCCCCATGTTAAGCGAAGATGCAGACAACTCAGATGTCTGCAGAACATAGTCAGGTAAGTCTCAAAGCAGGGATAGGCTGAAAAATAGTCCATACACAGTCAAATCACCAGCCAAGCTAGAAATCAGTCTAGCTTTAAATGACTGAAAAATAAAACTTAATGAATAAATCTGCCCAAAATGAAAACAGTTGCTTAGTCCATTGGATTGTAAGTTAATCGTAAAAAAGTTAAAAAAAAAAAAAGTTACCAGCGAGCAGCAGTGACCAGTCACGCCAGCGGTCGCTCAACTGGAACATAAGTAAATAAATATAGCCAAACAATATTCAATGTGGCATTTATATAAGTAACATATAAATGTTTTTCTTATGAAGACCAACACGAAACATAATCACAACGGAACTTGACAATCTCTGTAAGCCCTGCTGTTTCGTTAATGGACATGCGTATGGCAGATTCACTGGCAGGATGACGGCTAAACTGTTGCTGCATCCAAATGGTGCCATCTTTCGCTGTGCTGCTCTTATGTACGAGTGGATGCTTCTTGCGGGGAGGGCTTCTGTTCTCTTTCTCTGATGTAGAACCCTCATTCTCATCTGAGTTAACCTCTGTTATAGCACATCTTTATTTGAGAACAGTATTGTCAGATCATGGGGAGCATGAACAAGACTGAGAGAATACAACTGAATAAAAATTAAAATTACAAGTACCATAAATTTACACTGACTGTTACGGACTCAAATCAAATGTATGTTTTTATTCTATAATAGTAACAATAAGAGCAGCTCACTACTCAAAGTGTTAAACGTAGGAAACCTGTAACCTCTTGATTATGAGTCAGCATCGTACCCTAACCCGATTTCTTTTTCTTTGGTTATATTCTTAAATAAAACTGCATTTGTTTTGTTATACTTGTACCTTTTGTGAAAGTGTTTATTTGACATTTGGACTCCAGTTTTCACACATTATACACTTCATGTCAAAATTTTGTCATTAGTACTATAACATGATAAATGTTTCTGTTTTAGGTATGTGTTCAACATTTTCTGTCATCCTACATTTACCCAGATTGTTGTAGATACAGAAGACAAATGAAATGCATGTGTTCCTAATAGCAATATATTATTTACTCTATACAACTCCAGACACCTCATACCCAAATAAACACCCTTAAGCTCTCAGAATTTTGCTACTGACTTCAGCTCCATCAGTTGGGGGATGGGATAGCAGGCTGCTTGCTGGTTGTGCTGATCAACACATTTGCAAAACAAAAGACGCTAATGGAGAGGTGCGAATGAATTTAAGGTGGCCTGGGATTACGAGTTTTTTTGTAAAATTCATGGATTCTAGTCCTAGTCCAGTATCTAATACTGTAGATCCCACAAAAAACAGTAACATCGTCACCAAAATGACATTTGCTACCTCTTTGACTGCTGTTTGGCACATCTATACTGTAATTCAGTTCCACTCCATTCTGTTTAAATGTGGCACATGTCAGCTAAGGCATATCCATACTTGCTCACCTGACCAGGCTGATAGGGGTTTACCATTATCATATCAGCTCTTTCTAAAACAATAACTTGAGTTTGTTCTGATTATTTACTCCAGGCAGAAGTTAGAGAAAAATCACTTTAACCCCCATGTCTTACTCCTATTATATTTTTTTCAAATTAATTTATGTATTTATTTAAATATTTATAAGATGTTTATGAATATCTAGTTATTTTTCAGGTTCTAGCTTGGTGTTTATAAATGTTTATTATTAGGTCTTTGCTCAAATAATTACTCCCCTTTTGAAGCAAATTTTAACTCCTTGGCTCTTAAGCACTGAGAAATAAACAAATTTATGCACACACAGTCACTTTTACAATGAAAAATGTTTACACGGTGGTCTCAAGAACACACTGTTAAACAATGTAAATTAAAACAAGATGAGGGCCCGGATAACTGTATTCTGTCCATCCCTCTGTTTTCTAACACACTTATCCAGTTCAGGGCTGCAAGCACCTGGAACCTATCCCAGCATCTTATAGGCTGTTTTACAGTTGCCAAATAATGTAAAACACATGTCATCAGAAGTGTGGGAAATAAAGAGGAGTTCCTACAGAAAGCCCCTACATACATAAGGAAAATGCACAAACTCTTCACTGGTAGTACCTGGGCCAGAATTTGAAATCAAGACCTTGGAGCTGTGACGCAGCAATGTTAGGCCTAAGGGCTGTACCATCTAATAACTGCACTGTTCTTACAAAATAATATAGAAGCTAAACTCATTAAAACTGGTATTCAGTAATGGTAAAAATTGAAACGGTTAGATAGCAACACACCCAGTACAAATTTAGCATCATGTTGCCAATGCAGTTTTCTCGCCATAAGCCTCGAGAAAGTTTTTTTTCACAGAAGGCAATAAAAAAATTATATACCAGTAAAATTTTTTGCTACTGACCAACTTTACATGTCTTTTCTGTATTTTTATAGCAGTAGGCATACTCACCTAATTAGCACAGGTCTGCTGCAAGAATTACTGGATGAGGAAACACAATTTACAGAGAGTGCTTTAATAACACAAAACTCTCAACAGGTACAGAACCCCATAGTCACCAACGTTCAGCCTTATTTCATGGCTGAAGTAGATTGTTATAATGTATAAAGTCAAAGAGAAACACAGCAGTTGCAGTGAGCCTGCCTGCTGCTATAATGGCAGTTTAAAATATCCCTAATTGGTCTGTAAACTGTGTGTAAATTGCCATATCCTGACGGCATGCTAGCTAGTTAGAGTGAAATCATGTGGGCAAACTGCATTATTGAAAGGACTTCAAGTGATGGCAATGTATAGCCGCAATGTGTGTAAGAAACCTGAGAAGCAAAGTGCCTGTAGGTATTCCAACTGGTGAACTTTTGTAGAAAAGACTTTGTCTTAAGAAAACATGACAGTTTTGGTATCCCATGAGGTAATTTTAAAAAGGTGGAGGTAAGACATGAGAGGATTAACATAATTTTTCTATTAAAACTCTTTAAGCATAACTCATGCAAATTAAAAAAAAAATATGGGGACTCATTTCCACTTCAAAATCACCTTATGGTGAATATAGTGCACATACACAGTATATGAATGTTTAATTCTGAATTCTGTGAGGTTGTTATCTATCTGGCTATTTTCAAACTAACTTAATCTAGTTTAGGGTTGAGTGGGCTGGAATCTATTCAAGCAACATCAGTCACAGGGTAAGAGTAAACCCTGGGCATGGTGCCAGTCTTTTGAAAGACATACACCTACCTTCTACACTAAACAGAGACAGTTTAGAGTCACCAGCTAACCTAACTCACATGTCTTTTGGGATGTAGAAGGAAAACTGGAGTACCCAGAGAAAAGTTTATGCCTTACAGCCAATTCAAATGCAAAGTAAACAGCTTGTCAAGTGTCAAGTCAAGACAAAAGGTCTAAGGCCAGCTCACTCTTTTCAAAATGTATTTGTCAGGGTTGAGGCTCTTCTTGGTACTTTATACTGCTCTCTGATCCATTCGGTATCAGTTTATGGCAGCTGATGTATTAGGCTCATGTACATCCTCATTTTTCATTGATTTGTGCCATATTTAGGTATAAAGATGGGAAATTAATTACCAAGAGCCCAGAATTCAACAGGATTAAACAAGATCACTACAAACTAGAGATCCGTGAAGTGTCACAAGAAAATGCTGGAAACTACACTCTTGTTCTGAAGAATTATGCCAGCAATCTAGAAGCAAAAGTTTCTCTCTTCCTAACTGTTAATGGTAATGTATACTCATTAACCTCCTAGTAAATGCTTTCATAACAGTAGGATATCCTAAAGCAACTATATCAACCAGACGCTATGCCCTCTTTTAGACCCCAGTTAATCCCCCAGATGCCCATGCAGAAGTGAGTGGTGCCCAGGATCTCACTGTTGTACTGGGACCCTGCTTTAGAAAACTTACCCCTGATTGGACTGAATTGAGTTGAGAAAGTATACGGAGAGCAACAGCTTTTTTTCATTTTGTTTTTTTAAACAACATCTACATGTCATGATTTTCTGAGGCATTACTAAAATGTCATCCTGGGTTGGGCATTTGAATATGCAAAAGGGCAGTTAAAGCCAAAAATAGGTAAGGTTTTATTTTTAATTTGATTTTCCATTGGGTTGGAAGATGACCCTTTTGTGTGGCAATTAAGCAAAGTAGCTAAAGCTACATATGCTGCAATAAAGTCAAGGCATGTAAAGTTCATTCAGTTAAACATGAGCACAGGAAGGTGACATTTACTTAAATTACCAAAGTTGGCTTACGTTCCTTATACTTAACTAATTATATTTCCTGATCTTTACAATATTACATTGCATATATTACTTTTACCTATGACTGTTGCTCATATAATGTTTCACCAGTTAGTTTGTATGGAAATTATACCAATTTAGATATGTCTTTATTATACTGTGACTTATTTTTTATTATATAACTAAAAAGTACTATATATACTGTACATAAAAAAATATTAATTTGAAAACAAAAAAAGCTGTTAACATTTAATTAAGCCCAATATTTTAGTGATTACTATTATTATTATTTAATCCAATCCAAATTAGATTTCTTATACTTTGAAGTTACTTTTCCATTTAGCATTTAATAGTTAATACAATTAAAACTAGGGGCAGCATGTTGGCAGAGTGACAGCACTGACTGCCTTGCAGTAAGGAGACCAGCATTTGTGTTCCGGGTGACTCCCTGCATGGAGTTTGCAGGCTCTCCCTCTTTCTCTGTGGGTTGCCTCCAGGTGTTCCAGTTTCCTCCCACTGTCCGATGACTTGCAGGTTAGGTGAACTGGCCCTTGTGTGTGTTTGTGGTGTCTGTGTTCACCCTGCAATGGGTTGACACTCTGTCCAGGGTTTGTTGCTGCCCTGTGCTATTTGGGAAAGGCTCCTGAACTCTAGTATGGAGGCTTAGAAAAGGACATAACAATTAAAGCACGGATTTCCCAAAGCAATGGGAATAGTTTAGATAGTTCATCAAAAATACTTTAGATAGATAAAAATAGCTGAGATAGAATAAAGTATTTTTAAACCCAAAATATTTAAAAATATGTGATTTAATATTCATAGCATTTTAAATTATTCATTCAGATGTTTTAACATTAAAATGCATTTAGGTGTGAATTGATTGTTAATAACTGTCATCTTTACTTGATATTCTTTTTTTTTTTAATAATTCTAAAACTAATGACACATTATAATTGAGCTTGAGATATTGTACACCAATTTAGTGTCCTTGGACCTGGAACCACTAATACTATGACCAGCCATGACTGTAATTATTAACTCTGTAATCTCTACAGTACCACCACACATTCATGAGAAAGAACTGGCATCCCCCACTATTATATATCCACGAGGGAGCCGCCAGACTCTGACCTGCACTGCTGATGGAGTTCCAACTCCAACTTCTGTCAGCTGGCATTGGAGACCCTGGGGTCCTTGTGGTGATAGCAACGCCAATACTATGTGAGTATGACAATTCTTTGTTTCTCTTTGTTCTTTGTTTTTATCACAATAGTTCACATTCCTTAGCAGACTTTAACACTTACTTATATGCCTAACCACCAATTAACGTGTTATTAGTCACCTGCCCATTATTTATCAATTATTACCAAGCAAACATTGAGAATATTACTAGTTATATACAGATGTCACTTGGAAACCTGTGGATTCTACTAAATACAAATAAACAACTCAACAGTCTTGACAGGTACAAGTCAAGCTCACTTAAAGCTATACAGTACAAGGAAGGAATTTTACTTTAAAAAAAAAGCCAAACTGTTTTAAGGAAGGTGTACTGTTTCTTTTCTTGGTAAATGTTTAAAAACAGGAAGCCAATAAGTAAAACAATACACTTAATGTAAAAATATGGTGTGGCGGTCTCCTCCCTACCCCCATCTATTTGGGTATTCTGTGGAAATGTTCATTTGGCAAATTAATATCCTAACAAGAAAATAGATATTGGAATAATATGAAAGTAATAATAATTTTTGGACTTATAGTGTTGATTGATCTGGCTTGCATTAAAGGCTTCTTAATTCAGAGACCACTAGACCCTCGGTGGCTAATAGGCATGAATTATGGCAGTTGTCCAGCCATGCTCACTTTTCCCTCTGAACTGCACAATTTTTTGCATAAAAATGTATACTTATCACTCTGGAATAAATGGAAGGTATCTGGTTTGAAAATGTGTCACTGTGAGGTCTCCAGCCCCATGAAAAAGTCTCAGTGTACAGAGTGTGGGCATGCTGACATTTATATGGAGGCTCTTTTTGATCATTTGAAGCAGTTTGTGGTCAAGCATCTCTCTGCCATGAGCAGACTCCAATTTTATGCAATAAATTAAAACTGAGCAATAGATGACTTCTTCAGCGTGTAAAACACTGCTGGAAACAATCCACTACCATGATAGACAGATTACTTTGCTGGATAGTTAGGTGATGGCATTTATTGGAAGACAGATGTTGCAGAAACAATGTTCGCATCCTGGGAATTAAAGGGAATCCTGAAAGTGGAAATGCCATTGAATTTTAAAACAAATACACCTAATCACAATTCATCCCATCTGAGACCATTAATATTAAAAGGTTTCTCAACTAGGCGGCAGGATGGCGCAGTGGTAGTGCTGCTGCCTCGCAGTAAGGAGACCTGGGTTTGCTTCCCAGGTCCTCCCTGCATGGAGTTTGCATGTTCTCCCCGTGTCTGCGTGGGTTTCCTCCCACAGTCCAAAGACATGCAGGTTAGGTGGATTGGCGATTCTAAACTGGCCCTAGTGTGTGTTTGTGTGTGTCCTGTATTGAGTTGGCACCCTGCCCGGGATTGATTCCTGCCTTGTGCCCTGTGTTAGCTGGGATTGGCTCCAGCAGACCCTCGTGACCCTGAGTTTGGATTCAGCGAGTTGGAAAATGGATGGATAGTTTCTCAACCTTAATGACTGCCAGGATTTTTTGAAGAACTTGACTTCAGTTCAGCAATAGTTTAAGTCAAGAAGGCTATGGCGCCAATCATGTGCACAACGACTAGGATTGCAGTCTCTTTTGCTGTTCCCGACCCTCCTCAAGATTTCACATGCTTCAGGACACATAATGTTTGATTACATGAATTGTGCTTCTAAATCCATCAATGACTTCAAGCTACAGGCATTTTTCCCTTTTAATGGATGCTATTTGTTTTGGTTTTTTTTTCACTCTTGTAAGGTACATTTTCTCTGCTAAGCTTCTGGGGGTAATCGCTTGTCGTTGCTGATATTCTGTCAGTCAAACTGCAGGACATCTTCTCTGTCACCAATTTATATATTCTGCTAAATTCAACACCTTGCAAATTTTTTCAGACTATTAGTATATGGATTACTATTAGAATGTCTTCTTGTTTCGTTCTGAAGTTTCTTTGCAAACTCAGCCAAAATTTTGAAGTTAATAACTGAAATATACTTGTTATGTAAGCGTTCAGATCGTACACGTTCATATTTCGACTTCTTGTAATAACATTCTTAGGTTTTTGAGGAAGGTTTCAGTCAGCTCTGCACGCTAGTTAGCAGTGAATTTCCTTGTGGCAGACTTTCTACATTTCATTCAGTTTTCTAGGACTTCTGGACCACTGTGTTCAAACTGTACCACAGATTCTCAGTGGAGCTGAGGCCATGACTCTGATCCTAGCCACTCTTGTAGAAAAATGATACATGCTTTCTTACAGTGTTTTCCATTAACATGCACTGTCCATTTTTATTTAACTCTAATAAGTTGCTAAATTCATGCTAAGGAGAAAAATTCCCACAACACAATCCTGGCACCAACATATACTTCGAGGAAGGGATTGTGTCTCTGTAGACGTGAGTAATGTCAGCTTTACGCCACATGTAATGTTTTAAATATTGGCCAAACTGTTCAATTTAAGTCTCATATAACAATGGGAAGTGTTATTCTAAACTGGTTCACTCTTGCGGTTTCTAGGACAAAGGTGATTTTCTTTTGAGTAACATTTTCTTTCCTGTTATGATTTGCCATAAAAACAAATGCTGAAAAGGAAGGGAATTTGTCATGTATAAAAACTCAGCTACAAATATCTTTTACAGAATCTTAACCTAATAACTAGGAAAAGGTAAATGCCTTTAAACCTATTGAGCCAAATGCAAATTAAAAAATCTTGGTCAAAGAACTAAGCACAGAGTCTCTAGCTGTATAAGTAAAAATAACAATCACTAAACCACAAATCGATATTTTAGAAATTAATCCACAATCTTGGACAAATTGCTACATACAATGCTGACCTTTATACTGTTAGGCCAGTGATATCAGAATGTGTGACTTCTGGAGGCCATTCATCATAACAAAGCATTGCAGCATCTTAGCAATGGTCTTGATAAAAGTGGCACCCACTAAAAAATAAAATGGAGTCACACTAAAATTTAAAATATAGCAATAATAAAATCAACTATACTGTAACTATAATATATATACAGTAAATATATATACAGTATACTGTATATATACTGTATATATTCTTGCTCCTCTTCTTCTTTTCTCACTTCTATGAGGGGTCGATGTGCTTGATCAACATTCTTCAAATAGCCCTATAAACAGAGTTTCATTTGTTGGCTTTAAGACATCTGATTGTACTTTAGTGTGTGCTTGCAAAATAAATGCAAATTGGAACATACATAATTAGTAATTCAGAAATGTTTGAAAATTGATACTTATTAGAATATCCCAAATAGCTGATCTGTCCTCTATACATTACAGCTGTCAAGTCATTCTATTGTGATCAGTAACACTTGATGTATTCTGTTATAATCTATTCTCAGCTTTCTTTATGAATTATCATGCCATACCTTTAAAGTGTTATATGCTTTTTTTTAGTTTATTTTATTTGATTATACATTTTCTGAAATTCTTCATCTTTACCTTTGCTTCCATTACTACTAATTTATTATTCAATCCTGCTCCTAGGTAGCTTGAAATTTATTTTTTTCGTTGTATACAATAGTTTGAACACACTATGTCCACTGGATTTTTGTAAATATTGCTATCTCTTCTCTTTTGCTTATTTCGTTGACTTGGCTTTATTCAAAAAACAACTTTATTTTGTTTTTCATTTATTCTGCCAAACCATACTTTTATTTTCCATCTGCTTCCTAGTCAACTATTTTGCTGTAATCTCCTGTCAGAAACATTTTGTTCTGGGTTTGTCTAAACTGATTCACTTTTTTCAGTTTAATAATAAACCTTTGCTTCCTTATTTTTTCATTTACTGATGTTGGAATATACAGTATAATTTGAACTATTACATTTCTTAACATTTTCTTCCTTTTCTCTTATCAGTCTATCACAATGTTACTCAATGCTCAAAAATCTATAGGCATTCCTGCTTTGCTCTTTGTGTCTTTCATGAGCACAGTTTCAATTTTCGTTACTTAACTTGCAACAGTCCAAGTATGTCTAGACTGTAATTTTCAGGTTCCACTTCTTATACACCACTTCTACTGAGAACCTTCGAGGCCTTGTTGCTTTTATTCACAAACAAGATGATGAGCTGTCACAAGCACATATGCTCTCCCTTAGGCCGTTTTGCAGATCTACTGTATATCCTCTGAAAGAACAACATGGTGTTTCTTCTTTAAGTCAGTAAACATGTAGCTCTCTAGCAAGAGGGCGTTCACATCCTACAAATTATCATTGAATTTTCCCTTGAATGTATAACCTGGCTGTAATGACCATGTGATGTTAATTATCATCCAGGTGATAGTGGCACTCTCTCTTATAAGGAGGATCAGGTACCTATTGGGTTGTATGTCCTCAAGCACCCTTATGCGACCCTACTTTTTTCACATCCATCATGTAATAATTTCTTTATCTTGTAGACTGACGTCTGTGGGTATGGGTCTTCCAGAGCACACTTTATATTTGAGGGCTTATTCTGGCCTTCTGAATCTAGTATGTAGGGTTACTCTGCCAGTGCCAGTGTGGATGTCTCTTTTTAGGGAAGGTGTATTGCCAGACATAACTTTGTAAGCAACTTTGATACGGTATGGGAAATTCACCCATTTTGATGAAATATGAAAAATGTATCCATCCAAAATTAGTTGTTGAAGTAGTTTAATTTTTTATATAAAATATCAAACCTGTAAGACAAGTTCTTTTATCTAATTGCTGGAGTTTAACATTTAGTGAGTAAGATATATCCAGTGCTTACAGCACTATTTCTTTTATCAGTTATCGATTAAATAATAGAAATATTGGCCTTAGGCGAACGTAGTGGCACAGTACTGTCAAGGTGCAGGTTATATGTCCTCACCATGTCTGTGTAGGATTTTTAACAGGTATCCTGGTTTTATACCCCTATCCCAAATTCATGCATGTTAGGGAAATTAGTAACCATAAATTGGCCCATTATAAGGTGAGTATGCCCAGCTATGGACAGGTTTGTTTTTTTACATTGGGACTGGTGTACTCTGAGATAATTCATTCTAGTCTGTATTTATGCTAATACGTAAACTGATTATCAGCTTTTAATCCAGCTGTTTATTTAAAAATTTCCAAGTTTACTGAACAGAAAAATATAACTTTAAATAATGCTTTAGATATGGCACATTACAAGGTATTTTACAGAGCATTCAAGTATTTAATGTAAGGCAAAAATTCCAATGTTTTTGTGAATGGATGCCTTTGTGTATTTAGAGTATAAATATTGGTGCTCTGAGAGATGAGAAATTAAGGATAGTAATGATGTTCTGTAACATCAACAGACAAATATGTTTAAGAAACAGATACATTCACACATGGGAGTGCTGCCATAATAATAAAACCTACTGTATACATACCATCCATCAAAGTCACTTGCAACTTTCTTACTGCACTTATTTTTGCATTGTTGCCAAAGAGAGCAGGGCAGAATAGAAATAGTTCACATCAGATTTGCCATATGTAACCTTTTCACCAATGTGATATATGGAGACTAGCCAAAAGCAATAAATACAGTACTTCATTCTGACAATCAAGTCAACAAAGCCAGTGTGTAAGAGAAATAATGAATTGTTGATATAGAAGCATTCTGACATCATATGGGTCTCATCAGCAAACAGTTGTGCAGAATATGAGCTGGAAATATATTTAATGTATGTGTCAGAACACACAGGCTTACTGTCCACTGTGTGTTAATCATTGCACCTCCTTAAGTGTATGCTTGTCTGGTTTGAACTCACTAGCATTTTGCTTTTAGCTGATCTTAAAAGAGAAATCATAGCAACTCTTTGAAAGGTCTTTACCTTTATTTCAAAGCTTTCATCTGCCCAAAAATATAGCTAGTCTTGAAAAATGAAGTATTGTTTTACACACGTCATTATTTATTCACATTGTGTAAATACATCACTGCAAATGGCCACTAGGGTCTTACTTATTCCATTCTGTAGTCCCTCAGGACACTGTCTTGTAATTATTAAATGAATGGTCTTTCAAAAAAGAGCCATCTGAACAAAGGAAATAATTATAGTGCATCCATAACAACTGAGCTCTCTTATTTGTTCATATGTTTCTAATTTTGAAGTAATTTACTGAAGTTAAAGAAATGGCACAACTGTGACTTCAGGAAGAAGAAAAACATGAAATGTCTCCATCAGGCTTATGTTCCTAACAGGACAAGCAAATAGTTTACTCGGAACAGTGGATTAAAATGAGAAATTTATTTATTTGAGCATTACTAATTTTCTGCTGAAATCAGAACGCACTCAAAAAGACCTTGCAGAATAAGTACTATTATTGACAGCAAAAAGTATTTACAGCTCTCCAAAACTCAATTGCAATCTGGCAGGCACCTTACACTCTCCCTGAACTTAAATAGGCAGAGGGCGGTCCTCCATCAGTACCTTATCATGGCCCCGCCTCCTAAAACTCTGTTTTATGAGGACAGGACACATAACCAAACATATAATAAACACAACAAATAATATTTGTTTTATTATCATAACAAACTAATATTTAGCACATAATGAAAAATGTAAATAATATTATAAGATGCAAAAAAATAATGTGTGTCTCATTTAAGATAGATAGATAGATAGATAGATAGATAGATAGATAGATAGATAGATAGATAGATAGATAGATAGATAGATAGATAGATACTTTATTAATCCCAAGGGGAAATTCACATATTCCAACAGCAGCATACTGATAAAAAACAATATTAAATTAAAGAGTGATAAAAATGTAGGTAAAACAGACAATAACTTTGTATAATGTTAACGTTTACCCCCCTAGGTGGAACTGAAGAGTCGCATAGTGTAGGGGAGGAACGATCTCTTCAGTCTGTCAGTGGAGCAGGACAGTGACAGTAGTCTGTTGCGGAAGCTGCTCCACTGTGTGGAGTTGATACTGTTCCGTGGATACAGTGGATTCTCCATGATTGACAAGAGCCTGCTCAGTGCCCGTGGCTCTGCCACGGATGTCAAACTGAGGGTAGCTAGTCCACTTCTGTACTAAAATGGTACTTTCAACCACTCTTATCCTGCTTTCACCTTACATTTTTTTCTCGTTATTTTGACTTTCTAGCTCCAAACTCCACACAATATTGCCTGAAAAGTGCTTCTAAACTTATCAACAAATCTCTGCCAGGCATGTCCAAGCAATAACTTCCAGGTTCAGGACCAAACTCTTTAACTTCTTGGTCCATTTTCCTCTAGCAGCGCAAAAGACCCCTGCTGTCCTGAGTCTTGGCTATTAATTAAAAAAGCAGCCAACCCAAAGACCAGCTGTTTTTCATTATTGCTAACTTGGAGCCACATATAGTACAACTGTTAACACTGCATCCACCTTAAGTCTAAACTAATCCAAAACTCAGTCCACAGCCAGGAGACATTGCACCCCTTTATTGATGGTCAAGTGTCACAAGTGAGGCTGTAAATATTGTCACTGTCAGTGCACATACTGTACCATTTAGTCCCCTCATGGCTCAGCTTCTTTCTCACACTTTCTCTTAAAAATTACATTTTGTAAATGCTAAGCACAGGCTATTGGCCACATTTCTTCATTTAAATTTGTGCTAAATGTTTACCTCAAAAAAGGAAGCAATGTGTAATCCTCTTTAAACTTTTCAGATATTTAGTTTACTATTCCAGAATGAAATGGAATAACAACAGTCTTGGGTATATCATTGTGATCTCATAAAGCCAAAATTCTTCACTTTCAGAAGACAAATTGGAGTGAGCAGTAGACAAAAGAGAGCCCAGTCAGTACACTGTGAGAACTGGCAAGAAGTGGATATCCTGGATCATGCCAATAAAATTGACAGCATAGATTCCTGGATTGAGGATCTCAAGGGGGAAAACAAGGTAAGCAAAGCTGTATACGACATTTCTGTTCTATCAGTCTACCAAGATGTTACCAAGATGGATGACCATTCTAAAGCTAAGCATTTATTTGGCCCATTACTTGCACAAAATGCGGTGAGCAGTGTTTCTAAGAAGTTAGGATTATAGCAGAATCTTGATTTTGGAGAAGGCCGAGGTACAGTACACACCTAATTCTCTATGTGTGTGAGTGAGTTTGTGCCAAGGTTTATGTTGGTGAGATGTTGGATGTTCACCATTACATTATCAAAGTAGTAATAGGTTAATAAAAATTCATCGTGCCATATGACTTTGTTTTTTATTTGTTTGGGGTGCCTTTTCTGATTTTAAAAAAGTAGATGGTTGTTGAGAAATTTAGCATTTCTTTTTAGAAGTATTTAATGATTGTTTGCCTATTTCTGTTAATTCTTCCTGGAAGCATTACAGACGGGAGTTCAATCCTATAAAGCACCCCATACACATACTTCATTATCTCCCTGTGTGTAAAGCAAGCACTTAGGACCCCAAATATGTAACAGACAAAGAATCTACACAAAAATAGTGGAGAGACAGTGTTCTATCATTGTGCATCTAATTTATGGAGCAGTCTATCACAGCAAATTAGACAAGTTATTGAAATATTAAAATAGCTCAATTTGTCCCCTTAAATTTCAAAAATTTTACATGCATCAGTTAAGTTTGCATTATTTTACCCTTTCCTTAAAATAGTAACTGAATTTACTGAATTTGTGTGTGTATGTTTAAATTGTTTTGGTGGCATGATTCTGATGGAATAAACTCCAGTACAGAAAATGGATAAATAGATTCATGTTTTTATTTTTTATTTTTTTACATTAAAATTTTACAGTAATTATTTTGAATAATAGCCACATCTTATTGTTTTATATATTCTTTAATACATCTGCCTCTTTTATGGCATTAATTGCTACAAATGTGGCAAGGTGGTGCAATGGATGGCATTGATACCTCACAACTTCAGGCTGGATGTCGTGGAGAATAAAGATCTGACTCAGTGTCAAACCCATTTAATCAGGGAAATGGTGCCATGACCTAACCCAGCAGTGCCTGGCACAGAGCACCAGTTCATCCCAGTTCATGAATCAAGTTTATTTTGAAATTTCAAGTAGTTACTGTCCAGATGCAGGCAACCAACTACGGGTCTAGAAATATTTTCATGAATCATATCTATTTTGCATAGCTAAACACCCATGCAATTTACTATAAGCCTTTGAACTGGGGTTTTTGAATAGATGTTAAATAATTGCAAAAGGAAGTAAGGTAAACTATTATATCTTAAGCATTTATAAAATAATTAATTTTTTTGCAACCAGAAATCTACTCTTTGAAGCAACTCTTTTTAGACAACTCTGTCTTTTACTGCTGGGGACAGGGGCCTCTATGTCCAGAAAAGAAATATTTAATTGACTTTTCCGCTTCACACTTCCTAAAGGAAGAAAGAATAAACATGTTGGGTGAGATTGCATTCTTCCTGTTTTCTAAAATCATTTCCCGTTAGGAAATTGTGCTTACTGTTTAGTAGGCCTATCTGTGTTCCAGCTACTGCTGTTGTCTAATGGGAGAAGGTCGTATTTCTTATCATAGGCCAGTCTTATCATTCAATAAGTTGTGTTTTCTGGATTGCTTCTGTTTATGTACAAGTCTGTGTACAGTTGTTATTGTTTTTATTGCAGAACTGACAAACAATATACAGTCAACAACATCTTACCCTGCATCACAATAAGCTGCACATTTTTGGAGGCACTCCAAAGCCTTATAAAAGAAAACTTCACCAACCAGAAAACCTGCTTGTATAGCCTAACTACACTACACTACTGCAAAACTATTATATAACTATTATACAGGAGAGTAAAAAAGTAAAGGCAACTTACCCTTTAATATTGGTAACTGTGAACAGATGAACTTAACAGCTCTATCACTTCTCCACATAGTCTGTTTGCAAGTCATTGCAGTTCTTGTATTGTACCACAAATTTATGCATTCCTTGGAAGAAGAAGCATTTTGGATTTTCCCAAATCCAAGTCTGTACCTCTTTGTTAATCTCATCATTAGAGATGAACCTGCGACCGATCGCCTTTAAGTGGACTGAAGATGTGATAGTCACTTGATGTTACATCAGAGCTGTAAGGGGGATATGGGAGACGTTCCAAATGAAGCTGTTGCATTGACTCCACCGCTCCAGCTGCTGCATGAAGATGTACGTTTCCATGGACTGTTTTTGACAGCATTCCTCTTCTTTTGCTGCGTATTGATGAATTTATGCAGGTTGCATTCCCTCGCCCTAAAGAAATCTCACTACGGCATGTTGTTCAGCAATGGTATAATCCCACCGCAGAGCATGTTCATTTGATTTTGGCTTCAACTACACTAACCACACAGCACTCCGATCAGAGTCTTTGAGCTATCCATAAGCCATCTTGAACAAGTTGAATTGAATCATCTTCTATCTGTAGTGGTTACTGCGTAATTTTCAAATCGCCTTTACTTTTTCATTTACACTCATAGCTTACAAGTCTGCAGATAAGCAATTGCATGTGCAAAAGTTTGTCTCTTACAAAACACACATTTCTACAGATGGCTCTTAATTTCATGTACATTGTCTGCCTTAAGTCAGCAATGGTGTTAAGCTGATATGTAATCACCATAAAGTGACATGACTTTTGCTGACTAGTGTTTTTATTTTGAGCACCTTACTATAGTGAATACTTTCACAATGCCAGTTCCAAGGCAAGTTCTACTATATATTACACTTGTTCATATGCTATTTTCACTAGCAGAGCACAAGCACAACAAGTCTCTCAGGGGTATGCGTTAAGTTAATTGTGAAGATGGAAATTTTTTTAACAGGCTGTATTATCAACAAAATTAAAATTAAAACTTGTTATAAAACAAGACAGCTGGCAAGGAGTTCTTGCACTTTGCAAAAATGTCAGAATACCAACTTTAATTTTGGCCTTGACAGTACCCAGGATTTCGTTAATAGTAAAGTTATGTCATTTTCTAACTCACTTATTCCTATACAGGAACCTATCCATTCTAACATACGGCACTTCCGATTCCTTTTTGGGAGCTCTTGAACTCAACACTGTCGGTAATGTAACCAGATGAGCTGGACAATGAGGACACCAAATGAAGCAAGGGGAAAAGTGTAAAGTGCAAAAGTGCTTTTATTAAAAACCAACAAAACAAATCCAAAGTGTTCAAATAGTGCAGTGCAATCACAAGCCAATTAATAAATTATCCTTTAAAAACAAGTGGTGCTAAATGGAGGTTAAAATAATTCCATAAATAAATCCTTTAAAACTGAGGTTAAAGTACTGGCTGGAAGCAGCCCCTTCTTTAAAAACCACGGTGCCTTCTTCAGGTGGTGGCTCCCCTGCTTCTCCCATCCGGGCCCTGCACCAGGGGAGTCGCCCTACCCTTACCTGCAGCTGACTTCTCCTAATGTTCTGGTAGACTTTCAGACCCTGGCTTCTTAGGGCTCTGCCAGATCGAGACTTGGGTTCCCCCAGCGACCAGAGCGCTCACACTGGGGCTTCCACCTCCCAAGCCTCCAATTCCCGCTGCCTTCCGCAGCAAGCCATCCGCGATCGTGGTCACTCCAGCTCCTCTGCAAAACTCAGCAGGAGTGACCCAATCCTTCTGCCCCAAGTGCCAGCCAAACACCCCGCTAGGGCTCACTTCCCAGCTGCCTTGCGCTACCAGCGAGCTTGCTCTTCCTGCTCACTCACTCGCACCGGCTCTCAGCTTCCAGCTTCCTCTTCTTCCTCCTCTAACCTCTGCTCTTTTTTCCAGTCTTTTTCTTTTCCCTCCGCACTCACCCTCCTACTATATATAATGGGGACTTGGCACAGGTGCGGCAATTAGCAGCTCCCGGCCTCAATCACGGACATGGGCAAACCCACACCTGTGCACTTCAGTGTGAAATGCCCAAGACCGCATCACGCCAGGGAACTGCTCCAGCCACACTACCAGCCCCCTCTTTAAGCCGCGTGTGCGGTGATTATTTATTTAAAACTGGTCTGTTATTCTGAACCGCAGACCTGCTATATCACAGGCACAATGTAGGGACAATCCCCAGACAGGATGACAGCCCATCACACACACACAAGCCAATTTAGCATTGCCAGTCCACCTAACCTGCATGTCTTTGGACTGTGAGAGGAAAGCAGAGCACCCTGATGAAACCCACACAGACAACATGCAAACTCCACACAGGGAGGACCTGGTCTTCTTACTGCAAGGCAGGAGCACTACCACTGTGCCACCCTTTAACAGTGAAGCTGAAAGAACAAACTTTGAATGCTGGCAAAGCCAGGGTGCTTGACTCAAACCCAGGATGCTGGATTTATGAAGTGGCAACATTAACCACCATGCTTCTGTCCTGTCCCGTGACTGGATTAGTTAACAGTTTCTACAAACAATAATAGCTTATTTTTAAACTATACTGAAATATTTTGACTTCCGGTCACTATCATTCCACTCTTGTGATGGCACTGAATACAAGTCATTTGTGTTGTTACGTATAAGGTTATGACAATAGTGTATTGTATGCTGCAAAGTACAGGTTTTGCAAGGCTGATTATTATTGGAAACAAAAACCATACATTTATGCAACAAAAAGAGCACAAATGGTTTTGTCCTTTGATCTGTGGAAAGGTTTGCTGAGGAAAACCCACATTAAATGCTTATTCCTTCCCTTTATCTGAACTCTTAAAATGAGAGCAGTACATAAAAAATCTGTTTTTTATCTTTAAATTAGGCTATATTTTGTCAATTTATATATAGAGATTTCAAGCAAGCAGCTTTTGGCACGACTTCATTTGTTATGTCTGTCAAAGGTTGTTTCATTCTGCATCAGGGCCTTGTTTGCATGTTTTCCCTGTCCTGTGCCATTTTGTTCCTGTTTGTAATGCATCTGGCTATCATGTGACCCATCAGAGCCTGTAAGTGCAAAGCAATGATAAATGTCTGGTTTGGCTGAGTACAAGGAATACCAAAAACAAAGGAGATGGAAGGCTGATTTAGAGAAGCTAGCTGAAGAAAAGAGGATTGCAATAAGTGGTCTTGACAGTAACAAGGTAATCAACAAGAAAGCAAAAATGAAATGCGAAAAGACAGTGGTGAATAGATAACAACGCCAGAGACTGAGGTGTTGCTGTAAGAGCAGAATGAGAAACAAACATGGAGTGTGCTCAGGATCATGAAATAGTAGATAAAAATAGCGAGCAGACAAGCTGGAGCTAGAAGAAAGG
The DNA here is from genome assembly GCF_016835505.1 of Polypterus senegalus. Classification (NCBI taxonomy): domain Eukaryota; kingdom Metazoa; phylum Chordata; class Cladistia; order Polypteriformes; family Polypteridae; genus Polypterus; species Polypterus senegalus. Next base: position 121,683,753 of record NC_053166.1, on the reverse strand, counting down.
AAGCAGGCGGACAGGAATGGAGCCCTGGGAGAGAATCTTGTGGCTGATGCTTGAGGGGGCTATGGGTTGCTCCAGCTGAGTAGCCTGGAAGCAGGACCAACCAACTTACTCTAGAAGATTTGCCGTGTATGCATGAGAAGGCAGCAGGAGTTAAAGTGGAGCCGCGGTGGCACCCTGTGCAAAGGCATGGGATGGGCGGCAGTGGCACAAGCAGGACAGAAGGGTGTCTGTGCCTGTTGGATGAGGTGTCTCTCGACTGTGAGATCCAAGAAGGATAAGATGGGGAGACATCAGCTTTAAAGGATTGAACCAGGGCTCATGTTTTTGTCGGCAGCTTTCTGCCAAGTAATTTTAACCTTGTTTTTATTGGATTATTTAGTAGATTATTCTTAACGTCTATCAGCACCTTGATATTTTATGGATTATTTATTTATTTAACTTTTTTGCACAGCACTGTTTTAAACACTTTGGTTTTTGGATTGTTTTAGTAAAAGCACTTTGCACCTTTATGCACCTACCCCTTACTCTGTGTGAGTGTGCTCATCCACTTGGGTATGTTATTGGTAGTAGCAGATTCAATAGGCCCCCTGGAAGGACCCGGTAGTATGAGGCCTACCCACACTGTTACATGTGCTCACTGAAAAAATAAAGCATTAATATCAACGGTCATGTACAATGCTGAGTAGACCCTCTTTTTCTCATTATTTACTCTGCCATTGTTCAAATAGAAGTTCTCAGTAATTTTAAGAAAGGTTCGATTGTTGGGGCCCATTTTGCAGAAGAATTCAATAGATAATAAGGATAGTGTAGGCCTATGAGGTAAATAATTAATAATAAATGATTGTGGTGTTGATCTGATTTGTGGAGAAGTGAAACAGATTTGATAGATTATCCACAGGATGAAAAGCAGAGAATATTGGAAGAAGAAATGAACTGCAATGATTGGAGGGCACAAGGAAGCCAAAAGGATGATGTAGTGGCATATGGCATTACTCTCATTATTGTAAATCAATCATTTTCTTTGGGAGAAAATATATCAAGTTTCATGAAGTTATACTGTGTTTTCTAAGAACAGCTATTAAGCAGACCGCAGTGCAGTGTTTCCCAAAGGTCTATTTTGATTTTCTTCTGTATCATTAAATCGATGTTACTTTTTTCATTAATAGGGGAAATAAATACCTCTCAGAGTTGTTTCTGAAATATATCAAACATATATAAGTAACTCTTCAGGCTTTGCCTGCAACTGAGCTGTTTTTGTTCTTCCCTTTTTTTGCAGACAGTTAGCAGGCTAGTTATACAGAACGCCAATGTCTCTGTGGTGTACAAGTGCTCTGCTGCTAACAAAGTGGACAAAGACGAGAGGGACATCTACTTCTATGTAACTAGTAGGTATCCTGTAACATACTGATTTAAGTTTATGTGCACTACACAGTGAATATGGATTTTATTTATAAATTGTTAAGACGCATATTAGGACCAAATCCAGAGCATTTTTTGGTATCTGATTAAATGCTAAAATAACATTTTAAATTCTAGGTGGCACTACTGTATCATGCTTAAACACAAAATAATGACAAGGAGGTCAAGATAACACAATAGGTTAACATAATTAATTCATCTCGAAAATTACAACAAAAGGGATACATAAAAAGGAGAAAACAAAGTGTAAACAACACAAAACATCAAAACCCTATAGCCACCTCCATGAGTCTAGAATCCCAGACTCCACCACAGCACTCCCCTTCACTTCTCATGAAGTAGTTGTTTGCCCTGTCGTCCTCCCACCAGTTAATTGTTCATCTTTTCTTGCCTTCATACTTGGCATACTTGTGGTTGTTAAGGGGCTTTAAATTCACAACTTGCAGCCTTTCCTGACCAATTCCAAAATAATTCCCAGGTTTATGAAAAGCACTACATCTACACCTGCGTTACTGAGCCTTTTCAGTACCTAAATGGGCTAACTGCCCCTGCACTCTTTCAGATCCCTGTTTGGTTAGCAAGGCAGCATGACTGGTTACTTGTTTGTTGAGGTCTATGTACCCTCTAGCAGCCAGAAAGTGTCTGTCCCTAATGTCTGCCACCTAATGGTCCTGGGTTACTACTACTTTTGTCTCTCTCCAGTAGCCATCTTCTTCTTATGTACGTTCCTGTCTACTGCTTGCCTGAGCCACCTAAAACAGCTATGGTACATACCAACCCCCTGACAGTACCCTTCTTTTTACATTTGCAAGACATGAGATGCACCTGCCAGTCCAGGCTTCTCTCTACCCTTTATCATTTACTGTTGTCTACAATTCTCTTGCTTACGTACATGCACATCTTAGTTTATTCAGTAGCTGGAGATAAAGTATACTATAGATATATTCAACAAGTGTGGCATTTAATACCAAGTTTTATTTGTCCAGTTTTTATGCAAAATCAGGAGGTATTTTTCTAATAACAGTTATAATAATAACCGTGTTCATAAGAATTACTTATGAACACTTTGAAATCATTTAACTTTTTCTTGTTCTGCACCTCCTAACTCATGGGTACAAGAAATATATACCATTTAACACAGCTTGATGTCTAGCTTTGCAAGACATTGAGCACCACCTTCCATTTCTGGCTCTCTAAACCTTCATTTTACTCCATTTTTGAACCTTATTTTGTGCAGGAAATTATATATATTTTAAATTTATTTATATAAATTTATGATAAATGGTCAACCAATAGGTGTCCTCAGCAAAAATGAATGAAGTTGTACATCCTGCATCAATCGACCCCAGGGGTACAATCCCAAATAATATCTGAGTGGTCAAAGTTATCTCTATTCTCAAATCTTTAAAAAAATAGGGATCAGTAATATGGGCATGTGGAGTATTGTTTTGTGCTGTTTTAAGGTTCCTGATCACAAATATAATATTTCTGATATTTGATTCTTTACTGGTGGTCCTAGCCTTTTAAGGGACACTTCCAGAATGTTGAAAATTACACTTTTGTGGGATTTCATTTTAAGTTCAGTGATTATGAATATAATGTTATTTTTGAATATTTCCTTGAGATCTAGCCCTTTTTGGGCTTTTATCAGTGGGCGACACATTACAAATTTCTATAACAATCAAGAAGATTTAGACTTTAAACATTTAAATTGAAGGACATTTTTTAATGTTTCAAGCATCGGGCACAACCATTCGTATTTATTATGTACTTCTACCTCATGAAGTAATTACATTTCTTATGAATACCCCAAATTAGGGCAACTTATGCTAACTCAGACTTTTTTAAATTCAGGTGAAGCTAGATTTGGTGAGGAAACTTTTAGCACTAGACAAAATATGCAAAATGAGCAGCCTAATGTATAATTAAATCATAATTGAGTTTAGACTTTATATCTGCCTGTAAAGCAGCATTCATCCTAAACCGCATCAGTACCAATCTTTTACCTAAAGCTGCCTGAAAAACCAAAATTAAATTACGGTTTAAAGATAGTAACGCATGTCGAAAAGCCATCATATGTAAAGTTTTTGAAAGTCATATATGTTTCTTTTCTTCTCTTTATTGAGTTTAATCTAAAAATGTGGATGAAAATTAACTTCACATATTACCATTTTGAAAAAAAATTGCGACTCTTTCAGTATTTCTGCAGACATATGTCTCTCTATTATAATAAAATAAACTTGGGTCAAGATGTGATGTTCTCGGAAGACACTTTGAAGTCCCGCAAAACAAAGCAGTGAGACAAAAGGACAGCTGCTGTACAGGTTTTTAAATGATCGACAGGCAGTGCAACAAGCAGAACACGCAACTCACCAGCAGCAAGCCAGCAGCTGATCCTTAGTTGGCATTCAGCAGCGTAAGTGGCAGAGATGAAGTGGCTGGCGCGAAGCTCCCCCTTGTGGGCGAGCGAAGTGAGCAGGGGGCTTTCCCCCCTTGTCAATATAAAGAACAAACTGTGTGATGGAAACTGTTCTAAACAATAAATCCTATTACTAAACTAAGCTAAAAAGATATATGCAACATTTGTCAATTTTCTTTTGCCCGTTTATTTCTATTTATTTTCTGCTTTCCCTGGCAGCGATTCCAGAGGGCTTTGGCATTGACTTGTACCCATCAGAAGAACCAATAGAGCAGCAGCTTGTCAGCCTAAAGTGTAGCGCAGATAACTACACTTATGAGAACTTGCAGTGGTACAGGCTGGGCTCCCAAGTCCTACAGGATGACCATGGAAACCCTCTGATTCCTGAATGCAAAACCGTCCACAAGTATGCTGACCGCCAGCAAGGCAACCTCACCTTTAATGAAGCAACTAACAGCTGGGTTCTGGAGGTCAATATCTCGCACATTCAATTGGATGATGAAGGAGATTATGTGTGTGAAGTCCAAAACCGCAGGACAGGAGAACGACACTGCCATCGTAAATACATCACTGTGCAAGGTAGGATCCTAAATGCGGAAAACAGAGTTTTTAGTGGATCATTATTTGAATGCAGATGAAAAGGCCTACCTTAACTGGGGTGGCCACTTTGAAGTTTTATGATATTAGAAAAATAGTTATCGTTTTTAGCAAGGCTAAAACTACTTTCAGATAGGACAATTGAATTATTCATTGTTGATTACCTGAAAATATGAATCAAGATGTGCTCTTGCTCTTTAAATATCTGTCCAATTGATAATGTCTTTGATAAATTCTTGTTACTGAGAACAGATTAGCTAGTTCTGTAGATCCTTGTGATGTTCAATTTTTTCAAGTTTCTCAGACTGATGTTTATTAGATTATGTTGACCTTTTTTATAGGTCATTATCAATAAAAGCATCTGTTAATGTGAATAAATGTAAAGTCAATACTTGGGAGACCCAGCTAGGGTTGATCAGACCCCAGCCCACAGCTCACACCTCCTGAGCGACAGCTGTGTAGAGGCCCCTTCAGTAGCCTCTGTGATGGTTCTGATGGCCTTTTTTTTCTGATATGAACTCCTGATATGTTTGTACGTAATAAGTCACTTTTGTTCTGATGTACCAACTGTCACTTGGTTGATGTGAAAAGTTACAAACGAGCACTGACTATAGATTGCTACTCATCCTTTTGGGTGTGGGCGCGGCTCATATTCCATGTAAAATGTGCTATTCAGTGTTCCCATGTACAATGTAAATGTTCTTAAATACTCTGTGTTGCATCTCTCGCTCTTTTCTTAACAGCCCAAGAAGCACCCCGGCTTCGGCAGAATTTGGTTAACCAAACAGTGAATGTCAGTGAGTCCATGCTGATGAAATGTAATGTAGTGGGCACACCTACCCCTCAGATTTCTTGGTTTAAGGATGAAAAGCCTCTTTATGAAATGTCAGGTAAAATGCTTGGATATTTCATCACTGAGACACATTGAAGTTTCCAAAACAGAAAACTTCATTATCAGTCTTTACAAAAAAATGAGGTGGCACCGGCTGATGCCAGCACGTGTTTAAGATCTGTACACTGCCATAATTGGCTTTGGCTCCCTCAGAATCTCTCAGTAAAGATGGAAGGATGTGGTCAGATCTTTAGAAGGGCTCACACAATGCTGCCTGGGTGGTAACCTCAGTTTGTATCAAGGCAGGGCTTGCTACAATTTCATTTGGTACTTTCAAAAGTCAAAGTAAAAAAAAATGGTTGAAGATGGTCTGTGATAATAGAAACAGCCATTATTATTGTAGAAGACTAAAATGACAGGACAGCCGCAAACTGATAATTCATTATGTAGGCAATAAAAGAAAAAGAAATGTCAGTTTGGATGACACGTAGAATACTAAATTTGCTTGAATGTTAAGTCACAGGTTTATGGGCAACATCTGTCATATGTTGTTAAAAACAGTGTGCTGTCTGCTTAAAAGTTATGATCACATATGTTCATTCTTCAAACTGCAGATTTTGTATTTTTGTGATTTTATAGAAATCTAAAACCTGGATAGTAAGACCAATTTTAAATGAATTAAATTACAATTGAAACCATTCTGGTTTAACCAGGAGCCTAGAGTATTGCTGAATAACATCGGGGTGGCAGTGTTTATAATGGTGATTATGTTAAAATATGCAGGGATTGTGCTTCAGGATTCCAACCAGACACTCAGTATCCAGCGGGTGCGAGAGGAAGATGCAGGGCTATACACATGCTCAGCCTGCAACGAGAAGGGTTGCATCAGCATGTCGGCAAAAGTCTCAGTTGAGGGTAAGAGGAGCTTCCCTTCTCTACCTGTCCGTCTGTTTTTCTCTTGGATGTTAACCCGTGCTGCCTGAAGAAATAGCCTTTTTTACTGTTTTCCAGAGCTCTCTTAATCAAAAAGTATGACTTCTACATCATATCAATTGAACACTTTCTATTTTTTAAGAGCCAGGCAAAGTAAAGAAAAAATCTTTTGTGAACTCAGTTTCTCAAACAGTATTCGCATAGTTCACCCAGAAACAAACTCTAATAGTTTCAAAATTAATGTAATAAGAATCATCTTGTCTCATATTTCTGCAGTTCCTTCAAGCAGACATAACTTGCATCCATCCTTGTATGACTTTCGTTTTTGTTTGACATCAGATAATTTACACTAGACTTAAAAAATATTCTCTTTAGGAGTTCAACAATATGCCGTAAGTGAAATAATTTAAAATTAAAAATGATTTCAACTTTTCCTGACTGTAGAATAACTGGGTTGGTCCATGCCAAGTCACTCCAAAATAAGGGATGATACATGGGATCTTCCAGCTGAACCATGTTGGCAGTGCAACTTAAGTAGATTCGCCACAATGGGAAAATGCTCTATCTGCCATAGCTGTAAAAAATGAATATGTGGATGAGGGTCTATTGAGACTACAAGGTCATTCAACAACAAAATAAAATAGACATCCAGTAGAGTCTGAATAAAGGGCGAAGCCGAAATGTGTAGCCAAGGGATTCAGTCAAATCCTGTTTAAATTTAACTTTAAGAAATGAGTATGTGGAGTGATTTTAAGTCATACTAACTCAAGCCTACCACAGGTATATAAAGAGGGCAGAGGAAGGAAATGTTTATCGAGTCATTGTCACATGTACACAATACAATGAAAAATGTACTTGCTTGTGCTAATCAACATGCAACACGTTTACACCATGAGTAGTGAGTGTGGCCTTCCATGTATTCTCTGTTAATATTAATAGAGAAGACCATTTCATACTGCTACAAAATATTGTTCTCTGCTGTCCAGTTGATCTTTTTCTTCATAATTTATCCCAACACCTACTCTTACCTGACTTTCTCCTTTAGATCATTTTTTGATTCACTATCTTCTCTCACCCTACAACAGCTTTCTAAAGTTTTCTATGTCCAATTACAATTACAGGATGTATTTATTTGTCTTATAGTCTTCAACCTTGGTTTCCGACCATTCTACACTATGTTCCCATGTTAAATTGGAAGAAGACCTGATACTTTCTTCATTCCTCTTTATCCTTTTAAAGAAAAACTCATGGTGTATTAGTATTTACAGATAATTTGCTATGATGGCTTGGATATCTGCTAAGCTTATGTCCAGTGCTAATTCACTCTCTCATCTCACTCGTTTCCTGGCACACTCAGTTACATCATTCATCATCAATGACGTCATTAAAATCAAGAACAGTAATGGAGAACATAATATGCATCTGCATGTTATTTTGCCGGAGTATGATTTTTCTTTCTTTTTTCTTAACCCTGGCTCTCTGTTTTATGTATAACTTCATAAAAAACATCTCTTTGTCCTCCCCAGTATTTCTATCGGCATCTTCCAAATGCCTAGCTCAAAATCTTCCTCTAGGTCCATGACAAATGCAGTGTGATCAGCTCTTTGTTACTACAGTGATTGTTGTATTCTTTTCTCATATTTTAAGAGTAGCAGAGCATTACAATTTTGAAAAAGGCAAAAAAAAACTGGCAGTTTTAAAAGAGCTAGAGATTTAATTTTATTAAACAAAATATTTTGTTATCCTTTTAAAATATTGTATCTGTATCTTGAGCATTAACTAAAGTTAAACTGATTGTTCTTTGATCTGCAAATTCCACAAATTAAATACACACAATACATTTGAGTGCTGTTAGAGTACACGTAAATATTTGCAGAGAGTAAAGTGAAATATTCATCCATCCTTCCAGTATCCAACCTGCTATATCCTAACTACAGGGCCACGGGGGTATGCTGGAGCCAATCCCAGCCAACACAGGGCGCAAGGCAGGAAACAAACCCCGGGCAGGGCGCCAGCCCACCACAGGGCACACATACCCACACTAGGGACAATTTAGGATCGCCATTGCACCTAACCTGCATGTCTTTGGACTGTGGGAGGAAACTGGAGTAACCAGAGGAAACCCACGCAGACAACATGCAAACTCCACGCAGGGAGGACCCGGGAAGCAAACCCGGGTCTCCTAACTGAGAGGCAGCAGCGCTACCCACTGCGCCACTGTGCTGCCCTGTGGATTATTCAGATCAACATATTTTATTCATTTGTCTTTCATTAGAATTTTTTTCATTTTCCAGAAAGAGATTAAAATAACAAATTTAACATTATGATGAACTTGTTTTAATCAGAGCAATGAGGTATCCATCCATCATCTTTCTAACCTGCTTATCCTGGGCAGGGTCACAGGGTAGCTGGAGCCTTTTCCAGTAATCATCAGGCGCAAGGCAGGAACAACACCTGGAGCAATAAAATATCTCCTACAAAATTACTGGAGCTCATTCTGCCTCTTTCAATGGTTAGGTTTACATTTCAGAATAGAAATATTTTAAAATGTACACATAATTTAAGAAAAGTAATTCAACTATGATTACCCATTAGCTGTCCACTGTGCACTGTTTCAAATACTTGCTTCTGAAGGTTATTTACGGCTTTTTTACAGGTTCAGATGACAAGACCAGTGTAGAAATTGTCATTATGGTGGGAACTGGAATTATTGCCATTATCTTCTGGATTCTACTAATTCTCATCTTCTGCAATGTCAAAAAGGTAACCCTTATAATTTGTTGCTGTATTTGAAGTTTCAATTCTAAATATATTTCTATTAAAGGTATTACTAAATTCAGAGAAGCATCTTGAGCTCTGCTTTAAAGATTCCTTTTGGATTTGCCTTAATTACTAAATAACAACCCTCAGATGAGAATTGGTTTCATTTTAGCAATTGAATTTTCTTGATTAAATAAATGACTTTGCAAATTAATTTTAAAACCAGGCTACAATTATCAAAGGATAGAACAATAAACAAGCAACGAATTTCTGGGTGCAACAGACTTCTGCACAACAATATACAGTTTATATCACTAAAATATCGGGTGAAAAATAAATAAAGTAGAGGTTGAAATATAAAGGGTCCTGAAAACAATTTTCCAGCACTGATTTTACCAGTAAAACCAAACAGGTTTTAATTTTTAAACATTTGTTATAACTTGTTATACCATTCATAAAGATCATTAATGCCACTTAAAAAAAACATTTTATCTTATTTGTACAATCACCCTTCTGTAGCTGACTTGGCATAGTGCCTACCATGACCCTAGCTAGCCTGTAAGATAGAGGAATGGGTGAAAGCCATACCGGGCCTGGTCAAAGGACTAGGGTGACTTGTGTCATCTTTTAATCTATTTGAATCCACAGTTTTGAAGAGCAGCCTTCACAATCCCAACAAAATAAATGGGAGCATTTGTTAAGAAGCAGAAAGGGCACTGCCATAAGTGCCAAAGCAGATCAGTATAATGTTGACTGGTTATATGGTCCTTGTGAGACACGCAGTCATTTTAGGCTAGACCCTTAACCTCATAGAACACTGTGCACATGATCGTACCGATACTGAATAGCACCATGACTGTGGTCATGGACTATGAGTACTACTGAATATCTAGAGGTTCGCCTGCATTTTCTTAAATCACTTTGAGGTTCATGTACAATTTCTTAAAACATTTCTTAGATTTATCTTAAATTTATCAAGTCTTAATTCATTAGCTTAAGATTCTACATGGGACATTTGATGTAGTAATTGTTCATTTGAAGAGTCAACATTCTGGTGGTCCAACATGCACAGACCTTTCTTTATATTTAATTGTTCGGTAAAATGTATCCATTTGAATTGAATGAACATATTCCTGGAGTGTCTGCTATCTCTCAGGATTCCAGTCATTGATTCCCCATTAGTACAAATCTTACAAGCCTGTAATCCACATATTACAGTATACATGAGCTAATGTTTGGCACTTGTAAAATCTGCATCTTACAATATCTTTTTTCAGGCACAAGCTCAAAACACTTTGATAACCCCTGCTATATATTAACTAATTGTTTAGCCTTTTTATTTCTTATAATAGAAGACATAAACAAACATAACAGTAGGGCTATAGACTTGCAGTTTCTTTATCATAAGAACTAGTTTATGGCACATCATATTACTGACTAGCCATCCACCCCGGCTTTACCCGTGTATTAGTGAAACAGGACAGTGAGGAGGGCCCCACCCAGCTCTCTACTCCTGACGTCACTCTTCAACATCTGCTTGGCCTGCAGCCTCTGTCTCGGAATAGTGTGAATATATCGATCTTGCAAATGAACTATGATTCTTAGCATAATGAGAGAAGTCGCAAAATCAACCAGAATGTTCAAGCAAATTATAGACAAAAAAAAAAAGATCTAAATCCGTCAAGTAACTAAGCCCAGTTAAGGTTACGCCCTGAGTTAGACGCGTGAGTGAGGAGGAACCCTTACTGCAGCTCGATGAGTCTCTCTCAGATTTACGCTAATAAATCGGTACTGCAAGTGAACTAGCGCGAAGAGAAAGTTGTAAAATCAATGGAATGTTCAAGCAAATTATAGAAAAAAACCTGATCTAAATCCGTTAAGTAGTAGTCTCGTGAAAAGCGGACAGACATACAAATGGGTCTAAAAAAAGTATAAGAAATTTCTCGCCTGGACCACGAAATTTTTAAAACCGTTTCTTAGCGAGCACCTATGGGCCAAGGGTAACCTACATTCCAAATTCCAAGTCCCAAGTCCTCATGGTTCGTTAGATTTTGTGATGAGTGAGTCAGTGGTATTTGGCTTTTCTATAAATAGATTGGAATCAATGGAGTTAGTTCATTTTTTAATCCATTTTTTATCAAAACAAACCCAAATTCTCACAAAACTGACATTGAGTGACAGCAAAAATATGTGTAGCTATAAACTGAAGACAGGAATGTCCTGCATGGCCATCCTCGCCATTTTCTACAGAGGCAGAACAGAGTGATTGAATTTCCTTGCAGAGAGTGATGAGAACAGCTGAGACTATCCCTAGGACATCTCAATGGACTGTTTGAGCTTCTGTACTCTGGCAAGTGGAAGTGAAGTATACTGTGCAGAACTGCCAGATTTCATACATTTTTCGTCCCACAAACCATTAGACTAAATAATGATCAGACTGTTCATATAGTGCTTGTCTATTAATTCAGTAAAATACATAATTAATCTTTACAATATTCTGTTATTGTTTGCTGATTTAAATGTATGTGGTGGATTATGTTGCATTGTGAGATGTTTGTACATAACTATGTATGTATGTTGGTGATTCTTTTTTGTTGATTATTGTTTTTTTGTTGGTTATTCTTGCACATAGTTAAGCCAGGTCATACAATTTCAATCTGCTGTGCACTGCAATGACAAATAAAGTTAACCTTTAACCTTGAACCTTGTATTGAATAGTAGTATTTTCCTACAAAACTTTGAAATAGGAATTGAAATAAAATGCATTTAAACATTTCCAATCTACAGTCTATTGACACATTGTCAATATTTTGCATTACAAAGTAAAGGCCTTCTTTTACCCGCACACGTTTTTAAGATTTCCCTTCATGTTTACAGAAGGTGGAAAGAAGCACCATCTCTTACTATTGATCTTAAAGGCAGGAAGAAACAACCCAATTGCTGCAGTGCAAGTTGTGCAGGTTTTTGATTATCAAATAGTCCTTTCAAGTACTTTTTCCATCATCTACTTTTTAATATGTGAATTGTTGAAAAGGAAATATTCATTATTATTATTATTATTATTTGGAAATATTGAAAAGATAAATTATTAAGAATCTTGCATTGTTTGATTTATAATGACTTTTGCGGCTACAAGAAGGAGGTCAGCATATTAATAAGGAAGGCAAGGTATAGTTGGATTTAAAATGGACTGGAGATGCTAGATTAAGATAACGAAAGTCCATCTCTTTGTACATATGTGCAGCAGAATGTTTACTTATTGGTCGTGTACCCCTTTCGTAAAGTAGTTACTCAAGGTCCAATCACAACGCATTATAATATGATGGCAAGAAGAACACAACCTGCCTCATCTGAAATGATATTCCTCCATCACTCAGCATTGGCACAGTATGTTGTTTCAGGAAGAATGGCTGTATAAACATGAACTACAACCATTTATGGGTATAAGCCTTATTCTCTTGCAGTATTCGATAGAAAATTACATATCTTCTAACTGAAAATTAAAAGCTATTTTTGTTCCCCCAAGTCATAATTCTTTCAAGCACTACACTATATATTGATACACATATTTTTGTGGCTTCCACTAAACTGTTTTAGGTAAGGTATATGTCATTTTAGGGGTAATGAATCCCAAGGATTGAGAAAATTAATTTATTTAATCTTTCAAAAGTTTTCAATGAAATAAGAACTTTTATAGCATTACACTACAACACCATTTTCTATATGGGCATCACCTTCTTGTGAGATACAACTGTCAGTTGTCAGGGGTGCGGTTGAGGAGGTTGCAACAACTGACATCTTTTATGCAACAGATTTATTGGACGATAATGGTGGCCATGTTCTCGTCTGATTTTTGTGATTATTCCCCGTGTTAGTATGTGGTTCTTTTGGTGATGATTAACTTCCCGGCTTTAGAACTCTGCTCTTGTTTATTGTAGCTCAATTTTTCATTAGCAGTTTAATTGACAAATGACTGGCTTGCCTTTTGTTCTGATTTAGGCTTGTTCCCAGATCTCCTGATCTTTATCATTACAACCTTCACTGTCTCACTCTGGGTCAGTACAATTATTATACATGTAATTCAGCAGAAGATGTATGTCTGTTGTTTTTCTTTTGAATTCAAAGATGTGAAGAATCAAGCAAATAAAGCTTTCTTTTTTTCCTGCTACTGCATGCATATGAATCTGTTGAAGTAGTTTCTCTTACAGGCCATAAGGACTCAAAAATATTTCTTTTTTATATCTATGCCGGATTGTATAAAGTCCACCTGCAGCATCATATAGACCTCCATCATCTGAACCATAAACCCATACAACTGTGTATACATTTTGATAACATTATTATCTTATAGGATTGTCTAATTTTGAACTTGACATTAGCATGCAAAAATAACTTAATCTATCCCACAGGCAAATCCTGCAGACATCAAGACTGGCTACTTGTCAATTATTATGGATCCAGTGGAGGTTCCTCTTGAAGAGCAATGTGAATATCTTCCGTACGACTCCAGCCAGTGGGAATTTCCCAGGGATCGACTACGTTTAGGTAAGAGACATGCCTTCTTTCAGTTAATTCTTAGGAAATTGTTAAGGGTACCAAAATGTATTATTTGCATTTGTTACTGGCCTCAGGCCTAGAGGAACCTGGGCCAGATACAAACCACTGTTGCTGCAGGGTGTAGCCAAGTGATATGGTGAAAAAACATAAAAGAAGAAGGCAGCAGTCAGAAGTCTCAGACCATACTTCTCTGTTCTACTTTTTTCTCATTTACCCAAAAACATATACACTTAGGTCCATAAATATTTGGACAGAGACAACTTTTTTCTAATTTTGGTTCTGTACATTACCATAATAAATTTTAACTGAAACAACTCATGCAGTTGAAGTGCAGACTTTCAGCTTTAATTCAGTGGGGTGAACAAAAAGATTGCATAAAAATGTGAGGGAACTAAATTATTTTTTGTAACACGATCTCTTTATTTCAGGTGCTCAAAAGTAATTGGACAAATTAAATAACTGGAAATAAAATGTTCATTTCTAGTACTTGGTTGAAAACCCTTTGCTGGCAATGACAGCCTGAAGTCTTGAACTCATGGACATCACCAGATGCTGGGTTTCTTCCTTTTTAATGCTCTGCCAGGCCTTTACTGCAGTGGCTTTCAGTTGCTGTTTGTTTGTGGGCCCTTCAGTCTGAAGTTTAGTCTTCAACAAGTGAAATGCATGCTCAATTGGGTTAAGATCAGGTGACTGACTTGGCCATTCAAGAATATTCCACTTCTTTGCTTTAATAAACTCCTGGGTTGCTTTGGCTGTATGTTTTGGGTCATTGTCCATCTGTATCATGAAACGCCCGTCGCCCAGTCAATTTGACTGCATTTAGCTGGATTTGAGCAGACAGTATGTCTCTGAACACCTCAGAATTCATTCAGCTGCTTCTGTCCTGTGTCACATCATCAATAAACACTAGTGTCCCAGTGCCACTGGCAGCCATGCACGCCCAAGCCATCACACTGCCTCCACCGTGTTTTACAGATGATGTGGTATGGTTTGGATAATGAGCTGTTTCATGCCTTCTCCATACTTTTTTCTTGCCATCATTCTGGTAGAGGTTGATCTTGGTTTCATCTGTCCAAAGAATGTTTTTCCAGAACTGTGCTGGCTTTTTTAGATGTTCTTTAGCAAAGTCCAATCTAGCCTTTCTGTTCTTGAGGCTTATGAGTGGCTTGCACCTTGCAGTGCACCCTTTGTATTTACTTTCATGCAGTCTTCTCTTTATGGTAGACTTGGATATCGATCACGGCGACCCCTGGAGAGTGTTGTTCACTTGGTTGGCTGTTGTGAAGGGGTTTCTCTTCACCATGGAAATGATTCTGCGATCATCCACCGCTGTTGTCTTTCGTGGACGTCCAGGTTTTTTGCGTTGCTGAGTTCACTAGTGCTTGCTTTCTTTCTCAGGATGTACCAAACTGTAGATTTTGCCACTCGTAATATTGTAGCAATTTCTCGGATGGGTTTTTCTGTTTTCGCAGCTTAAGGATGGCTTCTTTCACCTGCATGGAGAGCTCCTTTGACCGCATGTTGTCTGTTCACAGCAAAATCTTCCACATGCAAGCACCACACCTCAAATCAACTCCAGGCCTTTTATCTGCTTAATTGATAAGACACAACAACGAACTTGAACACACCTGCCCGTGAAATAGCCTTTGAGTCAATTGTCCAATTACTTTTGAGCCCCTGAAATGAAGGGATTGTGTTAAAAAAATGTTTTAGTTGCCTTACATTTTTATGCAATCGTTTTGTTCACCCCACTGAATTAAAGCTGAAAGTCTGCACTTCAACTGCATCTGAGTTGTTTCATTTAAAATTCATTGTGGTAATGTACAGAACCAAAATTAGAAAAAAGTTGTCTCTGTCCAAATATTTATGGACCTAACTGTAAATGCTTCAGTCTCTGCATAGATCAACATGATGGTAAACAATAGTGCATGCCAATTTCCTCTGCAGAAAAATAATATAAAAACATGTACTTTGGTTCAACAATAATATTGTTGTCAGCTATCAAGAAGTACCTGAATAGAAGCCAATGTTCCCAGAACTCATTAATTTTCAAAGGGAGCAGGCAGTTCTATATCACCACATTGTGTGGGGATGAGATACTAATCAAAGCAGTCTGATTATTCAAAGCAGGTGACTCTTTTGCAAAACAGATAAATATTTATGTCCTGTGGACAGCCAACAACAATAACCTATAGCAGAATTCTTCAAGAGTGTTGCCTTTACTTTAAAACACTGGTTTATAGCACATTACACTAAGCAACACATAGAAATGGTATTTCATTTTATCAGAAGACAAGATAAAAGCAATGATTTGCTTTTCAGTCTTGTAAGCTGTAGTACTAGGGTGTTGTACCGTGTTAGCCATTATGAATGTAGAGAAAAGCCAAGCAAAATGACACCTTTTATTGCCTGAAGAAGGGGCCTGAGTTGCCTCGAAAGCTTGCATATTGTAATTTTTTTAGTTAGCCAATAAAACCTGTCATTTTATTTGGTTTTTCTCTACAGTCTTATAAGCTGGAGGGCCATCAACAAATGTATTGTCTGCATTGTCAGCAACAAGCTGTCAAAACAGATCATGGTTCTCCCAGCTTATGGTACGTTCAACAAATGCTACTGATTAAATAAAAGCACCTGATTTAGTGCAGAATTTATAATGATTTCAAGAGTAGATCATAATAGTAAAAGAAAGATTTAAAACCTTTAGATAAATTCCACAATGGTCTTCATGCCTAGTCCAGGAGGGCCTCAGTGTCTGCAGATGTTTGTTCCAATTAAAATTATTCCTGCTAAAGTAATTGTTGCTTAAGCAGCATTTTTGTGTGTCATTGTTGTTAACTCATTTGTTAAGATTCTGGATTTGTAATGGATTGTTTTAGTTTTCAACAGCTACGTGCACTGTTTTTAATAGCTTCTTGTTTTCTTAACTGGGTGGCAATAAATAATGGTATGAAAAAGACAAAGAAACCAACAGCTCACCATCTAACTCAGTGGTTCTCAATTTCAGTCTTGGAACCCATTATGGCCATAGGTTTTGTTTCAGCTTTTGCTTTGATTTGGACCCCCCGCCTTCATTAATCAAGTTCTTTTTTCCCAGTTTCAATGTTTTGGTGTCATTACATAGATTGCAAAGCTTAGTTTGCTAATTTTTATTGGAATATAGCAAGCCTTTATGCATGTTATTTGGGGATAATGTACTGTATTTTTCTGTCTTGGTTTTTTAAATTTTCATGATCATAACCCTGATTTTTATTCAATTTTCCCTGGTGTTCTGATTATTTATGTTATATACTAATGAGCACACTAGCTATAAATAGCTGTAACCTTCCAGTCTCCTTTCTGGTGTCTCCTCTGCTTTTCATTAGTTGTCTTTGTTAGATTATAATTAAGGGAGGAAACTCCACACAAAAAGATTTAATTGATATGGTAAAAATAAAAAGATTTGTAAATGTCCTAGAAATGTAAATCTAATACTACTTTGCTTTTCTAAATGCAGAATAAGAGAAGAAACAAGTTAGATAATGTATGGATGGCATAAAATTCAGGTGTGTTCAGGGACTAAGTTAACTGATAAAGGTTAGAGCAGTTCACATTTTTTATTTACTTTATCCAAGAGTCAGTTATTACATTTTTGATTATTAAATAATTTTGTATCAATGAGTTATATTCAAAAGAAATAGTAATAGTATAATGTGATTTCATGTGGTGGTTGACTACAATTGAATATGTGCTTTTTAACAGCACAGATAGGCCTGTGGTGGCTCAATAGCTTTCATATACAGCAGATTGCAATTCAACTTATGTGAAAATGACATGGATTGATGTGCATTAGTGGTAGAGGGTCTGGGACCAATTGGTTTTTAATTTCCTTCAATATAACATATTTGAAAGTATACCCAATACAGCAGTACCCAATAACTAGAAATTGAAAAAATATCTATTAATACAAAATGGCCAATGCCAGAATAAAATCAGTATCAGTATTACCCTATGAAAGGAGAAAAAGAACTGAAATAAGTTCCCTATCTACCAATTAATATCAGTTAATACACAGTAATTTGTTAAAATTATATAAATAAGAATTTGGAAAGAAAATGATTGATGTATAACTAGAATACAAATGGAACACGATGGGCAAGAAGATCAGGGGCTTGCTGTGATTGTTTGTGTATATCTAGAACTGAAACATTAGGAGCTAGACATCAGAGATCAGAGGATCAAGTCACTGGTCACCCAAGCAGCTGTCACACAAGAAAAAGAAGAAAATATTCAAAATATACAAGTTCAAGCAACCACTCTTGTGGTAAAATTGGGACAGGAAACTAATTCCTAGTTGAAGCTGTGCAGAATGTTTAAGATGGATGAGCTCACAAATTTCTTTTCATTGGGAAATTTTGAAATTTTAAAATTTTGCACAGTGCAGTCCGTTTGAGATATCTGAACAAAAATTAAACTGTCTTTACAGATTTATTTGAAGAATAAGTATGCCACATCTCAACAAAATTGGCCCACAGAGAGCCAAGTTGTTTCATATGGACAGACAGACAGACAGGCATGAGCTATCGCAATAGGTGCTTCACGCATCATTCATAAATGCACCTAAATAAGACCAGCAATTTAAGCAATGTAATCAATTGGAGCAAATTTGGGTAAAAAGGTGGAACAAAGATCTGCAGCCACAACAGGTTCCCTTAGGAATGAACTTAAGAAAAAGGGATTTAACTTGGTTTCTGGTGCACACCATATAGTATCTGTTTTAATAACATTTATGGAAAGTAATGAAGCAGAGTGAAGGAATTACAGTTTCTAGGGTGGTCTGATTCACAAATCATTTGGATAATATTCTTGGAAAAAGATAGAATGATTTAACGTGACAGAATAAAAACGCTAACAAGTGAAAACATTAATTAATACATTCTATTGTCAACCATATTAGCTTCAAATTAAGTAACTGGGTTGGAACAAAAGCCTGCAAATGCTGTGGCCTTCCTGCACTGAACTTTTGGACTTGTATCATAAACCTTGATTATGTGGTTGAATGAATGTTCAGCATAAGTGTAAAAACGTTTAATTATAGGGTAATTTTCCACAGATCATCATAAGCAGTTACTGAGTTTATCCCAATGTTTTATTGTTTCCGTTGCAGGAAAGGTTCTGGGACATGGAGCCTTTGGAAAAGTAGTTGAAGCCTCAGCATTTGGAATTGACAAGTCAAGCAGTTTAAACACAGTTGCCGTTAAGATGCTTAAAGGTGAGCTTTTTATTTGTAGTGCACTTGGACATGTGCATCCTTTTGCAAATCACTCAGTTGATGGCTCTGTGTTCATTTCTACTCCATGGTTTTTGCAATGATTTACAGAGAGGCTGTGATGAATAAACTCAACAAAATGGATGAACTCCTCTAATTCTTACATTTTGGTATTTCCTTATGTGTCCTATGGGAAAGTTGATTTTCCTCATATTTTGAAAACTCATTTATACTACATTATTCTGCAGGTACATCATGCATCTTATTCACTTGAACCAACATTTGTTTTTCTTCCAGAGGGTGCAACAGCCAGTGAGCATAAAGCACTGATGTCAGAACTGAAAATCCTCATTCACATTGGAAACCATCTGAACGTGGTGAATCTGTTAGGCGCTTGCACCAAACCCAATGGTAAAAATTTTTAAATGAATAAAATTGTTATGCTTTTAAATGAGGCACAGTGGGGAAGATCCAGTGTACTGGCTTTGAATTCAACATCTGGACATTGTCTATGTGGAGTCTGGGCATTCTCCCAATGTCTACAAAGGTTTTCTTCTGGGTACTATGGTTTTCTTCCCAGATTCCAAAGCCACACATATTTCATTGATTGGAGATACAAAATTGACCCAAGTGTGTCTGTGTGCAAGCATGGGCCCTGTTCAGAATTGGTGTCCTGCTGTCCTTTGCTTCTAAGATACTTAAAGTATATGTATGCATGTATTATACCGTTAATGAATAGCATCAAAAAAGTAGCCCTCTTGGAGACCAAATGGGAAATTGAGAACCCTGAGGCCCTTAGGGCCCTTTAATTTTTCAGACTTCTAAAAGAAAATTAAGTTGATGTAAATTGAATCAGTAGAGGTGACCTTTCAGGATTAGGACTTCTCATGTACATGTTCAGATTAGCACATCAAAGACATATTTCACAATTCACAGGCCGGATTAATTGGGAAAATGCCATTGTAAAATGCTAACAAATTATAGCCCCTTGATGACACGACTAGGTTGATTTTATGGTTTGTTTGTTTGGTTTTTTTTTTTGCTTTGAATGGATATTTTTTGACATTGGTAGTTTTCATTTAACACATATTAAACACATTAAAATGGGTGTTACTACTCTTACTTCTGATTGTACAGGATGCCCCAGATAAGGATTACTTGGAGACACCAGTACGATGCTGTGACAGACTGAAAGAAAGTCTGTGAATTTTGCGCTGTAGATGTTAGCTTAAGAGTACCAAGGAGGAAAGTTAGGACCTCATGATGTTAACATTGAGAGAAAGGGGGTTCAATAATGCTGTTGTGACTGTGGAATTTTGTAGTAATGTTCTGATCCTAAAAATGATTCTGAGATTAAAATAGAGGATTTAACAACCTGATCTCTGACACTGCATCTTGAGTCAGAAAGTAAATTGAGCCCACTGTCAGGAACGTACATGCATCAGATATTTGGTGAGAAGAAAACGTGATTGATCAGTGAAACTATTTATGCTGTTTGAAAATGGACTTGTGGAGAAACCACAGTATCAGATTGACTAGGAAATACCCATTATGTAGAACATCTCAGGGGAGGAGAAGAACTTTGTGGCTAACTGAGTTCATATTTAATATTCTTGAAATAATGAACTCTGCATTAAGTGTTGTGATTCTTACCATGATTATTTATATATGTATATATATATGTATGTATATATATATATATATATATATATATATATATATATATATATATATATATATATATATATATATATATATATATATTGTGGGTTCTTGTTTGGTATTCTGTATGAAAGGTGAACTGCATATTGATGCAAAGTTCAGGGTTACATGAGATGTTCCAAAAAGTATAACCTAAGTCTAACCTAATCAAAACTAATACAGCTCAATCCCCCATATATTGTACTTATTGTACAGTAAATACAAATGAATGTACTGTACACACAACACTGGAATCTTTGAATCATTAGTTATTGTTCTTCCCTTTACTTCTGAAGATATATTGGTTTTGGTGTTTATATTATTTTTAACTTCTGTGTCTTCCTAGGGCCTCTGATGGTAATAGTTGAGTACTGCAAGTATGGCAATTTATCCAACTATCTCCGCACTAAGAGAGAAACCTTCCTTCCTTATCGGGTAAACCAATGAATTTTTAAAATTATTTAACCAGTCCCTTTATCACTCATTGCCCTTCACTTAATATTTATATATACTTTGCTTTAAAGTAGCTTAACAGCAACACTCTATACTATTTTTCACTTGGTTTCTTTCCACATGCACTTCATTATCTTACAGTTGGTCACTCTTCTCTTCTTTATCTATAAATTCTTTTTTGCTTTCACCTGATGCTTTCAATATATACTTATTCATCTTCTGGCACTACAAATTGATTACATGGATAGGTGATTTACAAATTGGCAATGAACATGGCCATGAATATTTTGAAGATGTAAGAAAAAATCTACATAGGATGGTAGACAAGGTTTTAATCTTCTGACATTCAAAACAAGCTTTCTATCCTCTCTTTCAGTGTACAGGGCAGTAATCAATTATAAAGTCATTTCTACACTTCGGCCTTACTAAGTTACTTTTATGGTCAGAGATTAGTTCAGGATCAGGTAGTGAATACCTTACCTATTCTTTGAGGTAACCCCATCCACAAAGCATATGTGGACACGTAGTATTTTGATGAATATGACAACTTACTTATATTTCATGGCCTTCTTTTGTACCAGATTATCCTGGAATGAAGCCTAAAGCAGCATTTACTGACTTCACAGTTGTGACGTGTGAGCTGATCATGGGTGAATGGTGCCTTATCTTTATCAAAATATTCCAGACTGGCAGACTCCATGAAAACAGCACTTCAGGGCTCTATTCCATTAAAATTTATTTATTCTTACATAGTGCTGTTCTCCATTGACTGGCTCGGAGCATTGCACAAATTTATAAGTATAAAGTAAATACAGTAGAATCTCCAAAAAAATCACTATTCATCATATGCGCTTATATAAGCTCAACTATATCCAACTAATCAGATGAGTTCATTAAAAATAATTAATTTGAACTTTTGCTAGTCTAATCATTATTATAAACTGGAAATAGTGGTGCAATATAGCAGAGAAAGAAGCTGTCCCAAAAGAAACACTGGAAGATATTCAATGAGAATGCCATGAACAGCACTAGTTGTTTAATTTATAAAACAAAAATCACATTTCACTAAAGTACAATCATCTTGGAATATTTAAGATACAAAAATCTAGGTGCTGAGGTGGAAGTTCTCACTTGATAGGTACAAAATCAATGCAGCATAGCCTAATATAAAAATAACTTATGGCTCTGTCGTTGCCATGAAATGGAAATTTGACATTTAGTAAAAAATCAAGAATTGGCAAAATCCTGGCATGTGCCTTAATTTACTGTTGAAATCCACATATAAGATACCAAATAAACTCCATCAACCCCTGACCTGTTACACAAAATTAACAACCACATTAAGAAATTTGGTTAGTTTGGTACAAGTGAGAGTGTAAACTCCCTGTTTGAAATGTTAAAAAAAGATCTGGAGATGGGTGAAGTCAGTAGAATTTTTTAGATTATCTCCAGGGAGTCTTAAATACCGTTATTTTTAAAGCACTCTGCAATCAGCTTCTTTTGATCTAAGTGCCAATATTCAATTTTTACTTTATTGGGCACCAGGTGACTCCTAACATTGAATAACCTCAAAGTATTACAAACTGGATTTGTCTTTTTTTTTAGGACCACTCACCAAAAATGCGCAGTCAGGTGCGCTCCATGATGGATGCTGTGATTGCAGATAGGCGAAATCACGTAGGAGCCAATGAAAACACTGTTTTTTCCAGAATTATTGCAAACCACAACCAGAACTACAGACCCAGTCTTCAAAAAGGTAGGTGTACTACTCCACTGATCCAGAGACCTAGGTTTGATTCTTGGCAGTGTTAATGCCTGGATTTATTCCAGGTGCTCCGGTTCTCTTACACATCCAAAAGATATATATGATACCTTAGTTAGTCTCTGCACTTTGACCCTGTTTGAATGAGTATGGGTGTGATTATGGGTATGCCCAGCTTGTGCAGGTCGACCTTCTAGAGTTGGCTCCTGTCTTGCACTTAATATTGCCAGGTTAAGAACCAGGGGCCTCATGTATAATGCCGTGCGTAGAACTCGCACTATAACATGGCGTAAGCACAAAAGCCGAAATGTGCTTACGCACAGAAAAATCCAGATGCAGGAATCTGTGCGTACTCCAACTTCCTGAACACCAGTAAAACCAAGGAGCTGGTGGTGGATTTTAGGAGGCCCAGGCCCCTCATGGACCCCGTGATCATCAGAGGTGACTGTGTGCAGAGAGTACAGAATTATAAACACCTGGGCGTACAGCTAGATGATAAATTGGACTGGACTGCCAGTACTGATGCTCTGTGCAAGAGAGAACAGAGCCGACTATACTTCTTTAGAAGACTGGCGTCCTTCAAAATTTGCAATAAGATGCTGCAGATGTTCTATCAGATGGTTGTGGCGAGCGCCCTCTTCTACGCAGTGGTCTGCTGGGGAGGCAGCATAAAAAATAAGGACGCCTCACACCTGGACAAACCTGGTGAGGAAGGCAGGCTTTATTGTAGGCATGGAGCTGGACAGTTTGACATCCGTGGCAGAGCGACGGGCGCTCAGCAGGCTCCTGTCAGTCATGGAGAATCCACTGCATCCACTGAACAGTATCATCGCCAGACAGAGGAGCAGCTTCAACGACAGACTGCTATCACTGTCCTGCTCCACTGACTGGCTGAGGAGATCGTTCCTCCCCCACGCTATGCGACTCTTCAATTCCACCCAGGGGGGTAAACGTTAACATTATACAAAGTTATTGTCTGTTTTACCTGCATTTTTATCACTCTTTAATTTAATATTGTTTTTTATCAGTATGCTTCTGCAGGAGCAGGAGTATGTGAATTTCCCCTTGAGATTAATAAAGTATCTATCTATCTATCTATCTATCTATCTATCTATCTATCTATCTATCTATCTATCTATCTATCTATCTATCTTGTTATTTTTTTCATAGTTGAAGATCTGTGGAAGACCCCACTGACTATGGAGGACCTGATCTGCTACAGCTTTCAGGTGGCACGTGGCATGGAATTCCTAGCTTCACGAAAGGTGAGTTTCTCTGCCTGGTATTTGTTCTCTGTGTACTGAAGTATTTTAAAGAAGTACTGATAAATGCCTGAGTAGTTAAAAGAATCAATTCATTTCAGTCATTCATTCTAATGATGTGTGTATGTTACTTTAGTGCAAAGTTTTGAAAACAGTTATCATATCATGATTTCAGATATTTCATAAATATAGCAACAATATTATAAAGCTTCCAAAGCAAAAATATCACTGAATCCGCACATCATCCAGTTTCCCAGCTGTTAACTGATAAAATTATTCCATTTAGCTCTTTCTTAAAACAGCTTTAACAACTTAATTTGTATTATCTTTAATTAGGAGTGGAGTGGATGGGAAACTGTATAAAACAGTCAAACAAGCATGGATCAGTTACAAGGAAAATAAACCACAAAATGGCAAAACCAAGCAAATTTAAAGGTTTCCAAGTTCTTTTCTAAGCTAGTCTTTGGAGTCTTTTATCAAATAAAGTCCAGACATCCAGTTAGGCATATCACCTTCTTATAAATTGGCAATATAATGGCATCATAAGCAATGCAACATCTGAACTGCATGAACCAGCAACAGATATCAATACTGTAAACAATAAGACAGTGGCCATTGAAGATGGCACACAACATGGCACCCCAGTGAAGTTACAAAAATAAAATTAAAACAAGCCAACAACCAAAATATAATTTATCTTAGCAAATCTTATTTAACAAACTGTTCAAATTAATTCCCAGCAATATCCACACGAATCTCACCCATCATAGTTAAATGTAGAACAGATATTTCTCAGTCTTTAATACTTTTAAATTCATAATTTTAAATTTGACCCTTTTCAAGTGTTCACAATTGAACATATAATAGACTGAAATTGTTAAAAATAGCAGAGTTGCTAATCTCCTGGTAAATATTAATTATGCTGACTAGAATTTTCTCATTTATGTAATCTTCTATTTGTTCTATACCATAAAGAAATAAAAAGCAAAGACAATCAGCGGCTATCAAATATTGTAATTGTGCTAGACGTCCTAATATGATTTATTGGGTGCTCTCTTTTACCTTATACTAGTAGTAGTTCTTATAGTACTGTTATGTACTCTGCAGTCACCAAAGACCCCATCTTCCCAAATTATTGCTGTATTTAACCAGATTCCTTTTACTGGCTAATGGTTAGTGAGTCTTTTGTCATGATTTTTGTGTTTCCAATGTTGTGTTCATTCTAGTGTTCAAGATCTCCTGCTTCTTTGATTTTTGAAACCTTTGCATGGTAATTTTGTCAGTGGTTTTGCTTTTATTAAAGACCGGCCATACTTGCTTCTGAACTTGTGTTTATCCTGATTGCACTTGTACTGCTTACTGCTCATCTACTAGTTTCCATTTTGATGCCCAGAACAAATTTTAATGCTGCATTTGTTAGTCTCAGCTCTCAATATGAACTGAATCCATTTTTATCTACTTCCTTCACTTTGTGCAAATAAGTTCAGACGGTACCTTTCCCTTTCTCTTGTAATATTTTTTCTTTCTATATACTCTTATTTATTTCACACTCAAAGGACAATAATCTTACCAGGCTGTATGTCCCCTACTACCAAAAGTAACATGTGTATCATATTTATATTAGTTTTCATTGTGTTTGCTTTTGGTGAAATGCCAAAGTAATAAGACTTTCCTTACACATGGCCCAAATGTCATGGTGATTATTTCGTGGGGTAATATTTTAACAGTCTAATATTCCATGCTTTATTAAATAAAACATTGCTCTATTTTCTTCTCCCCTAGTGCATTCACAGAGATTTGGCAGCCCGAAACATTCTGCTTTCAGAAAATAATGTTGTTAAGATCTGTGATTTTGGCCTGGCTCGTGACATATACAAAGACCCGGACTACGTAAGAAAAGGAAATGTAAGTCATAATGCTTCCAGAAACCTGAAAATGAAATGCTATGGTATGAAATTAACTAACTAGAGTACATTAGAGTAAAAGCTGAAATAACTACACAGCTTTGAGACTGCACTCTCACCAAGGCAGAGGAGTATTTTAGTTTGAGCTAAACTCAGTGATTTAAATGGAAATGGACACACAGAAGTATCAGAACACAACCTCAGCCAGCAGCACTAAAGAAAAATCCTACAGAGTGCCTTACTGTAGAACAAGCTGATGGAAGAGCCAGGGTAAAATCTGGCCCACAATATCAAGAAACTTATTTGGAGAATTTAGAAGAGCTTAATAAACATTTTCAAATATTGCAAAGAGACTTTTACACCATGTTGAAGAACATAAACTCTGACTCATTGTAACTTTAAAATAGAATTTTCAGGTTCAGAAGATGTATCTTGTTTTTTACTTGTGTTCATGCCAACTACATAGAGAATGAACAATATCAAGATGGAAGTATTATTTCATGTGATTTATTATGTCCTGGCAAATACATTCATTTCTTTGGGTGACACCTTAATCCATGGCAATTTACAACATTTTTTATGGTTTTCCAATTGGAGCACAGGCAGGTCAAGAAACGTGTTCAAGGTCATGCAGAGTCAGCAGTGGATTCTGAACCCACAACCTCAGGGATTGAAGCCCAAACCCTCAACCACTACTCCACTTTGACTGTCTGCTATGCCTCACTGCCTACCTGCCATTCCAGATATCCTGGTGCACGTATTCATCCATATTATCCAGTTTTCAGTCATAAAATTGAATTTCTTCTTTTTCCAGAGCATCTTCTTATATAATCCAATACCATGGCTGTCCGTTTGTCTGTCCAAGATTTTAAATCACCTGTAGCTCGCAAACCGTTTGAACTATTGACCTGAAATTTGGTACACATATACTACATGATGCCTACTATCCGCTTTCAGAGTGAAGATTGACCTCCAAGGTCAAAGGTCAACCGAGGAAGGTGAAGGTCAAAAATCAAATAACCTGTAGCCTAAAATTTGGTATGCATCTACTATGCTGAAACTCTGCACTAAGCATTTACATTAAAAACAAA
The DNA here is from genome assembly GCF_016835505.1 of Polypterus senegalus. Classification (NCBI taxonomy): domain Eukaryota; kingdom Metazoa; phylum Chordata; class Cladistia; order Polypteriformes; family Polypteridae; genus Polypterus; species Polypterus senegalus. The sequence continues at coordinate 121,656,818 of NC_053166.1, read as the reverse complement.
GTATTTTGGAATTATTACTCTCTTCATTTTTATTTTATTTTATTGTAGAATTAATTCTCGGCAGCGGCTGTGCGGTGCATGTGTATGAGCGCTGTTCTCATTCCCTCCCACCTTCGCCGTCACTTCCTCTATCTCTTCATATCTTAAATCATTCTTGAGGCAGATTGAAGACTTAAGTGCCAGCTTAAGTGAAAAATTAAGGAAAACGCAATACAAACACAGACTTGATCATTTTTAATGTGAAAAGATGCCAATGAAAGAAGAGAAGAAGCGGGCCGCTAGGGTGGAGAAAAGAATAGCTTCTTAGCAAGCAGCAAGCACATCAACCTCTGAGCAAACAAATGCTAAATGTACAGAGAAACAGAATGAAAACTAGGAATGCTCAAGTCAAGTGTAACGTGAAGTACACCGTTACTGGTTCAAAAATAATTAAGATTGGTGATTCCCAACAGGACAATTAAAAATAAATCAGAATATTTTTTGCAAGTTATCTCTACTGTATTTTTGAATGCAGGCAACTGCTTTTAACTAGTGTAGCAGTAGGGGGCACTATCACTACCTTGAACCGTCAGATACCATGCCAAACACCAGGTAAAAGTGCTACAATAATTATTTTTATTATAATAATGTGCACTAAGCACCCTCCACTCTACACTATTCATTAATCACAACACAAATAATAATAATAATCACAATCCTCCGACTCCCAGACGCATTGCCCTCCTACCACCCAGCTCAGTTCACCGTCTGGGAGCTCCCATTGTCCTTTTATATTCCCTGACCCGGAAGTGTTCCCAATCCCCAGTCCATGTGATCCTGTATCACTTCCGGGTCAGGTAAAAAGTTCTTTTCTTCATCCTGTAAGCCCGTCGCTCTTCCTTTGACGAACTTCCGGGTTATAAGGCACAAATAAGTCTTCAGTCCTCCTTGCAGCTCCCTCTTGCGGCCCCTGTGGTATCCAGCAGGGTTGTGTATAGAAGCTACATAGTCCATGACTCCCTGCTGGTCTTCGGGGCACCTCCATACTGCAGGGAGGGCTCCATCTGGCGGCTTGGGGGACTTGGCCGGGATAAACTGCCGGACATAGTCCACACTAGCAAAATTTAAACTGTGTTTGTGCAACACAAAATGTTCATAAAAGGCATCATCCTAACTCTGTTAATCAGCCTTTGTACCTCTTTTATTTTTACACAAGAAAAGAAAATATAGCTTGGTTGAGTATAACAGAATATTTTTCACAGTAATGTGTACTAGATACGGAAAAATAAAAATATGCATATTTAAAAGAGATGTAACAACATAATATTCATAAGGGGTGTAAAATGGCAAAGCATATCACCTCTTAAGTGGCCCTGTATATAAATGTTGCCTCTTTTTGCCAGCATAGTTCTGCCATTTGGAGGTTTATTGTAGAACATCTCTCTGCCCATTGTCATCGTGTTGCTTGCCCTTGTCGCCAACATTCGCATACCATTTGGACACCCAAATTGTTTTCTAATCTTTTAAATCTTTTACCTTATATTTTAGGCTCGACTGCCGTTGAAGTGGATGGCACCTGAAAGTATTTTTGACAAAGTCTATACAACCCAGAGTGATGTGTGGTCTTTTGGGGTCCTGCTGTGGGAAATATTCTCATTAGGTAAGAAAACAGACACGGAGTGATGTAGAGGAAGCAAAATGACATTAACTGTTACCATAAGGTGGAAAGTGAACTGGAGATTGGGGATTGCCTTGCTCTTAAATATGAATGACTTCATAACTGCAATATCAAAGTGAGGATAATCAAAGTTACTTCAATTTTTACTGTATGTCAGAGAAAATAAAAAACATTTTGGAGAAAAAAACAAATAGAATTTTAACTAATAACACATTTTCTAATTTACAGATGTTCTTGAATTATACAATATATGCAAGACATTAACATTTTAGTATTTGTTTAAATATTATGTTAAGCTGTAATCAGCTAGCACATGTTCCTGTTTTACAAAAGCAGAACCCAATATTCACACCTTACTACATTTACAAGAATGGAATAGATTTTTAAAATGTATTTATGGGTTGCTGCATCTATTAGTAGACTTTGATGATCTCGACACTTTTGCCCAGAGATTCATTTGAATAATATTAAAACAGATGAAGTTAAAAGAAATTCTGTAAGACTCACATTTTACATATTTACATAAAGGGAATTTGTTAAACCTCAGATGCAGTAGGTTAATTACTGCATGCACAAATACATGTATATTTCTTCACACTGGGCTTTTAAGATTCCAATACAAATAGCACCCTATATATACTGTATATTTATATGTGTAATACATATATATGTGTATAATATATTATTTACATGCAGTACCATTTACCTCACCACCTTCAAAATGTCACTATCATGTATGTAATGCATACCTCTATTTTTCCTTATTTTATTTTGAAAGGTGCATCACCGTACCCTGGAGTACAGATTGACGAGGAATTCTGTCAGCGTCTTAAAGAGGGTACTAGAATGCGGGCACCAGAGAATGCCTCTCCTGAAATGTAAGTACAGTCAGTCCACTCCTCCAGAATTTTTTATTATCATGATACAGTAATATTAAACCCAAACTGATGCTTTCAGAGATAATCTATAGGTTAACATTGTGAAGTAAAAGTGCCCTTTTCAATGCAATAGTCTTTGCAGTCCAGTAGGGAACAATATTCTTGATTTGCATTTCCAAATGTTTATACAGTATTTCATAAGACACAAATCAAAACAGAAAATGGAGAACCATATAAAGTACCAGCAGAACAATACAAATTGGAGGTTATCAAGCGGGGTCATTTTTGCTAAATCGCTTGTAATTCGACCTCTCCAAATTAGAATAATTGCTGTTATTGAACTATCTGGAGTATAAACACATGTTTGGTCTCTTTGTAAAGGTAACATTCTCTAGTTTCAGTAGTCAGAATCACTGTAGGTGTGACTGATCAAAAGTTATGCACATTAGAACTCACAAAAAAAACTTATTTTTTTGTTCTCGCCTAAGTTTTTTTGTGAAAATAAAGGCCTCTATAGCTGCAGTAGGTAGGTGGGGACAGAAACACACTATGTAGACAACAGAATAACTTGTTGACTACTCACATTTCAAAATTGAAAAGAATACCTGTAAAAATGACATTTTTACACCAGTTTTTATGTGGGCATGTCCAGGTGCTTTTTAGAGGGACCATTATCCACATTTTGGAACGTATGGAAAAAGTGTAATAACTTTTGAATGCTTCAACCCACATATATCAAGGAGGATCTCTACTAAAAGCTTACACCTAAAGGAATCTATATTTACACACAGTGTCACTCTATTAGTTATAAAAATAATAAAAACAATAAAAAATACACATTTCTATGTAAAAATAGTCAATACAAGTCTTATGGGCCAAAAATATATATATATATATATTTTATTTTTTACTTTTTTTTTTTATAAAATGCACACAAACTATATACATTTCTTTTATAAACTGTTACAACACAGCTCAGCGTTTTTCCATGTGCACAAGGGCAGAATGCACAAGGGCGTGTCACATGTCGCTCTCTGCCATTAGATGTCTCCTGGGCCGATTGATTACTTTCACGCCACGTACATGCCTCTAATACTTTTAATCGAGAGTGTATTCACGTTTATCTGTACTTTTATCCATATTTAAAATGCGAAAAAACTTGGTGAAATCACATTAAACAACCACGCACCAAGTCTGCAGACTGGCACAAATGCCACCTTCGCGCAGCTCAGATCGTTTTGTTTACAAGTTAGTATGGCAAGTTACATATCTACGTGCTCGGCTGCTCATTGGCTGTAAGTTTTGAGTGTCACTCACAGTGTCCAATCAAACTGGTAGATTCTACCAGGGTTTGGAGTTGTACGTCATCGTTCAGCTGTCTGTGACACTTGTTGGCTATACGAGGTGCCAGTCAACCCCAGACCCGTCTTAATTGGCCAACTTAGGTGTCAATCAGAAGCTAACACTTCCGTGTAACATGCTGTAGCATGGTTATCGCCGACAGAAACAAATTACGTCTGATATGATCAATAGAAATGAAAAAAATGAAGTAGCTAGTCTCAAGTTATGAAACGTTTTCTGGAGTTTTTGTCCCTTTGAGGATATATCGTGTGTTTTGGACCTAATCGTTTTACTGGATTATATTCGCTGGAGCCTTACGGACAGAATGAGATCAATACTGCTCGGAAATATTGATGTTTGACTTGCAGGGGGTCTTCAAAGGTAGGGAAAGTCAACTCTTAAAAGTATGTACTTCTCTGTAAAAAAGGCTTTAGTGTCAGTGCTGTGGTTGTTGTGTGTCAAAATGGTTTATATCATCAGAAAGACGAGACTTTGAAGTTTCATTTGATGGGTAGTATGTCGAGATGCATGACAGATGGGCATGCACACATGGCTGTGACGTCGTCAAAACGCTGTTATGCCCCAGGACCGGTACGTGTGCGCGTTAAAGCAAATCTGCATTTGATGTTTTAATATACATGAGCAACTACTTCATATACACTGGATCCACAAAGTATTCAGACCCCTTCACTTTATTGTCTTGTAGATTTAATTTTAAATGGATAATTTTGCCAATAGTGCCCACCAATCTATACTCAATAACCCACAATGACAAAGTGAAAGCATTTTCAGAAAGTTTTGAAACATTATTATAAATCAAAATCTGAAATGTCTCTATTTTTATAAGTATTCACTTGTTTAATATATTAGTGTGAAGTATCAGAAACTCACTAAATCACTGAATCGCCGATGAAAGTCGCATCCACACATTGATCCCACATCCATCACCAGTCTATCACATTTAAGGCACCTTGTTTCCGTCTGTCAAGTGCTCCCTAATGTTGTGTTATTTTCTTCAGAAATCTAGACCACAACACAGACAAGCATTGATTGAGAACCATCAGAGTATGGAAAAACTTGTGTGGCCTACTGCACCAGATTATTTTTGTTTTTAATTTATGGTTCACATTTCTTCTCTTAAGAAAGCCACAGCAGAAATGGAAATGCCCATTCTATTAAAAAAATGCAATTCTCACTTCATCACAGAACCAATTTAATATAAAAGTTTTTCAGGCATAGTCCACAGTCGATGGATGAAAAAAATCTACATTTGTTGCTGCGGGGCTGTAGTGGAGTCATTTTGGCTCATCGTCAATTTGTTCTCTCCACTTTAAACTCTGTAGATATCAGATCATGCTGGCCTGCTGGCAAGGTGAGCCAAGGAAGAGACCTACATTCCCTGCATTGGTGGAGATTTTGGGAGATTTGTTGCAAGAAAATGTTTTGAAGGTGAGATTATTGAGAAATTTATTTTGAAATCTCTAGGTGCAAAGTGTTATGGTGGACAGGAAGCCTTTCAGTCTAGCACAATCCTAGAAACTCCAGATGTTTTAAGTCTTATGCTATTTTTAGCTAAAAGCAGAGCTGTAAAAACATATAGTTTAATAAAATGTGAGAACCATTTAGCCTAAACCTGTAACTTTAGATGAATAATGGCTGTATGAGTGTTTTTTAAACTTCCTTATGTCTGACAGCAATGTTAACTTATTGCCTTTCGTGGTAAACATTCATTACTCAGTTGGTCAGCATATGACTTGTTCAGGTTCACTGACTGAGAGTGATGGGAATCTGAAGTTGCGCAATCTTATTGTTTTAAATCCAATGACTATAATAATAATAACAATTCTTTACATTTATATAGTGCTGTCTCACTACTCAAAAATGTATGACTCTTACTTGGTCCAGGATAAGGAATTTGGTCTTGGAATAGACTTAGGTTCTGTTCAGCACTGACTCCTTCCTTGTCCATATTTTCCTGGGATAAGACCTGGCTTCTCAAACATCTAGACTGAATAAATACGGTTAAAAAGTAAATGGATGGATTTAGAATGTGTATATTTATTGATTCCTCATATTTACTAGGAAGGAAAAGACTACATTCCTCTGAATCTATCCCAGAGCTCAGAAGATGATGGATTCTCTCAGGCATCTTCACGGCCACCATCCCAGGAGGAGGAGTGTGAGTTGCATTTGGCATGTGAGGCCATGGCTGGCAGGTAAGGCCTATTTCAGAAGACATCTATGAAAACAACTAACCTTTTATAATCTTAAATCAACAAAAAATCAAAAAGTCAGGTCACGCATTCATGAAACATATGTAATAACATCAATGGAAAACATTTATCTCCTCTTTGTCTTTAATAGTTGGGAGCAGGGTAACCAAAAGGCTTGTTTTCTCCTCAGATACTACAACTGCTTGTCTTTCTCTGGCTGCTTGAATGCAACCTTCCCAGTACATGGCCATGGGCGAGTCAAAACATTTGAAGAGTATCCTCTTGAGCAGACGTCCCATAAGACACATTTTGTGAGTAAACAGCTTTGCCACTTCTTTCCTATTTTTAATGTTTTGGTCTTTCTTTTAAATGACTATGATAGGCAGATAAATCTGAAACCAAACATTAAAACTAACAGCGTTTTGATCAGCTTCTGAGATAAACACAACCAGAGCTACCATGATAAGAACTGCTAGGTTAGAGCTATACGATTTTAGGGATGATATGGGGAACATACTAATTTATTTTTTCTACTTTATTATCCTTTGGTTTTAATTTCTTCTCTGTTGTGTTCACACTGATCATAACTTATATGTCATCTATGTTTTATGCTCCTTTCCCATTTACATTTTTCCTATATAACTGAAATTTCAAAGTCCAATTAAGCTCAAACTCGAATAATTCCAATACACTTGTTACTATATATTACACATAAAAATGTATAGTTCACAAACCACCAGAAAGCATTTAAACAACTTTGGGAAAATTTTCAAAACTACACACAAAGAAAAAAATTCAACTACAGTCTTATTTTCTACATCTGTGACCATGGTGCCACTGAGACCCTATTTGATGTCTTTCACCATATGAAACTGGACCACAGAGAGCGATGAAATTTCTACGGATGTTCCTGATACTCTATGGATTAAAGGGTAGTGGAAATTAAACTCATTTTAGCCTGATTCCACCACATGGCATGTAATACTGAAAAAGCAACAAAGGTAAACTTGACACTGACGTATCCAGCTATTTTCAAAACCTGCTTATTCAGTGCAGAGATGTGGGAAAGCTGGAACCTATTTCAGCAAGCTTCAAGCACAAGGGAGGAACAATCCCTTGACAGGAAACCAGCCTAAAGCAGAGTAAAACACATACACAGCCAACTGAGCATCATCAGTCCCCCTAACCTGCCTGACTTTGGACTGGAAACTCATATGGACACAGGAAGAAACTCCACCCAGATAGTACCTGGGACTTAAACCCCAGTTTCCTTGTTGTGATGCAGCAGCACTACTACTGCGACACCCTAACACTAACTCATTGTGTTGCAAATATCAAACCAGAAGGTGTAAAACCAGCGATTACTGCCATGTAACAGAAAGCTAACAAAAATTAGAGCACAAGAATATACAAGGAAAAAATAAAAGCCCTACCTACAATTATTTTGTATCTAATTTTCCACATAACAAACTGAAAAATATCAAAGCTGATATATGTTTTTAATTATTATTTTCTTTCACCCATTTAAAAGAACTAAAGACTAAAATAAGAGACTAATTACTGCCTTGTGCTCATTGCTCGCATGATATAACAAAGTGTATTGTGAGTATACAGTATAGAAATGTCAGCCTTTATTTTTGTCAACCAGTTGGGTTGGGTTTTCACTGTAGCCCTTTTTTGTTGGTCTTTACCTAAATGGTGGCATTCTTCATGAAATTCTTAGAGACATGACACCATTAACACCATATCTACTGTACATGTGGTACATAAGAGATCAACTTTCAAACTGTTATGCCCCAAGAGGGTTTCTCTTTTTCATAAAATTTCAAATGTCACCAACATAGTGTGTGTACAGTGAAGGCAGTGAAGAGGGTACAGAAACAGCTGTACCCATATACAGTATATACATAAACAGTTATTATGTATCTTGATCTTGTATGTCACCCTAGATATACATGTCAGTCATCCAAGTTCAAAATACTCAAGATATTCACAAGATGTTCCACAATTCTTGAAGACCTGCCAATATAGAGTAAAGGGTGGGAGGACCTGACCTGTCAGTGTCTACATTTATGTTAATTGGGAGCTTTTATTCTGTCTTTTATCAAGCTCACAGATTAAATTTTGCAGAAAATAAGAATTATGATCCCTCTCCCACCTGGACAGAGGCAGTGGTGCTGTAAGAATTATGTTTTTGAACTTCTCTAGCGCCTTCAACACCATCCAACCTCTGCTCCTTAGAGACAAGCTGACTGAGATGGGAGTAGACTCACACCTGGTGGCATGGATCGTGGACTATCTTACAGACAGACCTCAATATGTGCGTCTTGGGAACTGCAGGTCTGACATTGTGTGCAGCAATACAGGGGCGCCGCAGGGAACTGTACTTTCTCTGGTCCTGTTCAATCTATATACATCAGACTTCCAATATGACTTGGAGTCCTGCCACGTGCAAAAGTTCGCTGATGACACTGCTATTGTGGGCTGCATCAGAAGTTGGCAGGAGGAGGAGTACAGAAAGTTAATCAAAGACTTTGTTAAATGGTGCGACTCAAACCACTTACACCTTAACACCAGCAAGACCAAGGAGCTGGTGTTGGATTTTAGGAGGCCTAGGCCCCTCATGGACCCTGTGATCATCAGAGGTGACTGTGTGCAGAGGGTGCAGACCTTTAAATATCTGGGAGTGCAGCTGGATGACAAATTGGACTGGACTGCCAATACTGATGCTCTATGTAAGAAAGGTCAGAGCAGACTATACTTTCTGAGAAGGTTGACATCCTTCAACATCTGGGGGTGGCAGCATAAAGATGAAAGACGCCTCACGCCTGGACAAACTTGTTAAGAAGGCAGGCTCCATTGTAGGATTAAAGTTGGACAGTTTAACATCTGTGGCAGAGTGATGGGCACTAAGCAAACTCCTGTCAATCATGAATAATCCACTGCATCCACTTAACAGTGTCATCTCCAGGCAGAGGAGTAGCTTCACTGACAGACTGAGGAGATCGTTCCTCCCCCACACTATGCAACTCTTCAATTCCACCCTGGGGAGTAAATGCTAACATTAATTTTATTTAAATTTTTTTTCATTTTTATTACTATTTAATTTAATATTGTTTCTTTGTATCAGTATACTGCTGCTGGATTATGTGAATTTCCCCTTGGGATTAATAAAGTATCTATCTATCTATCTATCTATCTATCTATCTATCTATCTATCTATCTATCTATCTATCTATCTATCTATCTATCTATCTATCTATCTATCTATCTATTATGTTATGATGAATCCTTATGGAGGCCCATGTTAACTAGCTCAATTACAGAATGTAGATGAATGCACCAACCGCATTGATTCTAGGGCTTGTTCATTTTTTGGACACATACACATTATTGCATAACAAATAAAAGAGCCAGTCATGTATAATCAAGTGTGGCAATGCAATGAACGAAATTGATTTTCTTTATTGGCTTCATTTTTCAGGATAACCAAACAGATAGTGGGATGGTCTTGGCATCTGAAGAATTTGAACGAATAGAGCACAAACACAGAGGATTCATGGCACACAGGTACTTTGAGGGATAATCATTCATTTTAATTCAAAGGAATGGTGTTCAAAAATCCCTATCTTTGATAGTAAAGCTCTTAAAATTAGTGGGCGCCCATTCCCATATCCACAACGGTCTGCTTTAGGTATTCATACAATCGTCAGTCTCTTTTTCTTTCAATCCACTATCCTTCCTCTAAATTTTCTCTACCTTCCTGCACTTTTTTCTTTCAGATACAGCTCGATCACTGCCTATCTCATGTTTTTCTTTTTTCAATTTTGTTTCAACAACCAGTTTTCAATTAAAACCTGTCTTAATTTTCTGCATGCATCTTCAAGGTGCTGGTAAAAAGCCTGTCACTCTTTCTGTTAAGTGGGAGATCTGCACTCCTCTTCTGCCTTAAACTGGAATTCAGTCTTTAAATAAATCAAAAACTGTTCCAAAAATTCAAACAACCAGCTTTTTTTTTCAATGTAAAATTGTCCACAGGATTTATACAAATGATTATTTAAAACGATGATTAATGAGTTTAGCCCTTTTATAATTTATTCTCTCCTGAAGTGCCTACTTTCTTTTTTCCATATGTTTTGGTCCTGCCTTCCTAAGCTCATCTTTTTGGTCATCTGTTTCTTTCTCTCTTTGACTCATTTGGGAAGTCTTTATTCCTTATTCTCCACAGCTTTGTTTTACTTCTAGATTTATTTTTTATAGTCCTTTACACCATCCAATAAAAAACTGGTCTTAGTGAGTTCTTCTGCTGTTGATCTTTCTGACCTTTCTGTTGAAAAAGCAAGACCAATTATTGAACTTATTTTGTAACTTACTATATTTTTAGAACTTTGACCAATTTGTATTAATTTCATTTCTCTTTTCCATCCACTATATATACAGTACATCGTTAGAAAAAGGAGTTGCACTTATTAATAATCACTTATTTCATTTTAAATGGGATGTGTAGGGCATCTGGTTACATTTTTTTTCAGTCAGCTCCTAAGGGGGTGTGGATAAGTGCTGGTGAGGATGGGAATTTTATTCTTATTTTGATACCTGAACCTTTCTTATATGGTTATCATCATTTTCTCTTTTGTCTTTAAAAATAATTTTTAAATAATTACAAAAAAAAAAACAATTTTACTTTCAGATATGTTGTTCTTACATACTAAAGGAGATTTAGGAAGTACAGGCTTTTGATTGTGAAATTTCCCTTAAATGCCCTTTCAAATGGTTACTCATATTCATAGAGTTTTGATGTGCCCCTATACTCATCCCTCAAATCATTACAAAATAAAAAAATATATTAACTTTTTCAGCATTGTACATGCACATTGTACTTAGAAATCTGAGACTTTGATCTCTGAGAGGAAAAATTCAAATTAATTTTGGTAGGACATTACTTTAATCTGATGATGGTGTCAGAACATGACTCCAGGTAGCCTCAATCTCAGTGCTAGTTGAAGCTTATTTAGAATTCCAGGTGGCATGGATGAACGTTGTCCCTCATTGTCCATAGAGGGTAGTCGGTATTATTAGACTTGGAACAGATGAACTGGTGGAAGGGAGTTAACGGGTCCCCCTTGGTGTTCAGAGTGTGCGCCCCTTCAGTAACACAAGCAGCGACCATTTGTGTTTATACCTCAGACTTTAAGCAGTGCACACCCCTTGACTTTCATAAATGATGCCCTTCATATGATGGCACCCTAGACAATCACCTATGTCGCTCAATGGATTGATCAGCTCTGCTCAGCCTGTATTATGTTCCATAGACACATACTGTACATATTCAAAGTCAAATCACTTGTTGACTCAATTTTAACAAACTTATTACAAATATAAAACTGAAATTTCACATTAACTCCAGTATTCAGACCCTTTCAGACACTTGAAATTTGGCTCAGGTGCTTCTCATTCTATTGATCATCATTGAGATGTATCTTATCCTTATTTGGAGCCCACCTGTGTTTAATTCAGTTGACTGGATGTGAATAGGAAGGGCACATACCTGTCTAGATATGCTCCCACAGATGACAATGTATATCAGAGAAAAAATAAGCCATAAGGCTGAAGGAACTGCATGAACAGTTTAGAGACAGAACTGTGTCAAGGCACAGATCTGAGGAAGTCTACAAAACATCCCTGTAACAATGAAGGTTCCCAAGAGCACAGCTGCTTTCATAAGTATTAAATGGAAGAAATTTTCAACAACCACAACTGTTTCTACTACTGGCCACCACTAAGGTGAGAAGGGTTAAAGTAAGAGAGGTGACCAAGAACCCAATGGTCACTATGGCTGAAATAGATAGATAGATAGATAGATAGATAGATAGATAGATAGATAGATAGATAGATAGATAGATAGATAGATAGATAGATAGATAGATAGATAGATAGATAGATAGATAGATAGATAGATAATTGCAGCCCATACTGTGTTTCTGAACCCAAAACAGTTATTTAAACATACAGACAAATCACAAGCTGCTACACTTGTTCTTCGGACAGTGGGTATCCATTACTTTATATTACTGACCAGACAATGCAGACAGAACTATACAGACAGGTACCAATGGCCTGTGTATATGTTATTTAAATGGAGAATTGGCAGGAACAAACACTTTTGCACCTTTGTTTATCACATGTTAATATGTGTCAGGTACAGATGCATGTGTGTATCAAGTAGAGCAACCATGCTAGTATTTTCACACACAAACGTGTCATAGAATGGACCACAACTCATTTAATATCCACCCAATGTCAGTCCCATGGTTAGATATATAAACTGTTGGTGAACAGGCCTAAAAGTTGATTGCAATGGTGATTCCCAAAGAGGTATATCCGAATGAATACATTGTACCTTACAAAAATTGGTGTGAAAGTCAAAAGCCCAAGTTCTACTTGTGGCTAAGAAAGCCAAAAATGTGCAGATCTCTTAGGACATAAAACACAAACACTGGGAACCATATCAAAAACAATGCATGGATTTGTATTTCCAAGATACTGCTTAGTTATGATTGTGGAAGGATCAGGTTATAGATAAAATCTCAAAAATGTCCATTGCTTGGTGGTACTGTTGTTGCATCAAAAATACTAGAAAATGCCACAAACAAATAAATCCATTAAAATCAGTGTTTAAATGTTGATGAAGTTTTCCTCTCCTGAAAAGCCTTGTATTCATTTACAAATAAACTTTATCAGCAGAATAATATTTCATGCCACAAGTTTCAAAAGTTCTGGAATGGTTCCAGGAATGTGATAGAGAATTAGTTTAATGCAGCTGTCTCACCAGTTATCAGATCTCAGTTTAATAAGACATCTGTTGGAGGAGATAGAATGAGATACTGAGAGAGGAGATCTGCTCCAAGTTAAACTGTAATGGACACAACCTGGGCCAGCAGCTTACATATGCCTCACTTTAGCCATTTTTATCCGTGATTTGAAGAACTCAGGATGCTCTGAGGTCAGTTGAAGAATCATCTCACCATTAGGTATTCTGTATCTTATGTGGCCACTTAGTGTGAATTCAGTTCAGTTTTCTTTTATAATATTCATCACATAACAAACTACAGTGCACATATTCAAGACTAAGCACATAAGTAATGTAAGAATATTTGCTTCTGAATTATTTAGCATTTATTGTTTCCTACTACACCTCTTTAGTATTATATTTTAGTAGTATAAATAAGCAATAACATCTGAGAGCTGCATACATTTCTAAAAAATCAACAGAGAGTCAAGAGACGTTGAAACATTAAATAATCATAGTGAAATGTGGGCTGAGGAAAAATACTGGAAATGAAAGTCTGTTTAAAATAAGTTTCAAGCATCAGGAATCAGTGAAAAATGCAGTGAATCCACAGTGAGCATAAATGACCCAGTCTTGGACTGTCTGCAGTTTGAATTGTGAACTCTAGAGTTTAACTCTAGAGCTTAGTTCATTATAGCCTCCTTTCCTTAGTTTTCAGCATCCATGACTACCACTTGAGGATCCTCTTTTATTAGTATAGCTTTGTTTAAAAATGAAGTCTTCATAGAATAAATAGACAATATTTTTTGTTAACCAACTATAACACGATAACTTATTTATGGGAATTTAGGTACTTTGAAAGGATGAAGAATAAAAAATGTTCAGATAATAGATTGAATTATTTTATTAATTATATATAAATAAGAAGTACTGTGGATTTGTATCCACATCCTTTCTGCACACTTTATTCTGTTGTAGATTTCATTTTTAATGGATAAATTTTCCATTTTTGCCCATCAACCTACACTCAATAACCCATAATGACAAAGTGAAAACCTGTTTTCAGAAAGTATTGCAAATTATCAAAAATCTAAAACCAAAATTTCTCCTTTATATAAGTATTGAATTATTGAGACCCTTTCCTATGGCAATTCAAACTATGGTCAGGTAAAATGCTTGACATGGGACAGTACTCCCCGGTACCCAGTACCAGCACCTCTTACAATTTTTAGATTACAGGTGCCTTTACATAAAGCAACTGTGCCCATTCTTAGCATACCATCATTTTTAGGGGATTTTCACAAGGGACCTCATCCCGTCCCACTATTCGATTGAGTTATGGTGCATCCTGGCACTTGAAGTTTCAATGGTTTAAACTCTTTGACTGAATGTCACTGTATCAATAAAACAAGAGTACCGCTAGCAACACAGATCAGGTGTATCCTGTTTGCCTAAATTATCCTTAAGATGTGTCTAGAACGTGACTGGAGTCCACTTGTGGCAAATTGACTTGATTGGACATTATTTAGAGAGGCACACACATGTGTATAGAATGTCCAACAATTTACAGTGCATGTCAGGACAAAAAAAAAAACAATTCATGAAATCCAAAGAACGCTTTAAAGACCTCTGCGAAAAAACTGTGGTGAGGCACGATAAGGGCAAGGGTCTAAAACCATTTCAAAAGGCTTCAGTGCTTTCAGGAGCACAATGGCCTCAATAATTATGAAATGGAAGAAATTCAGGATCACCTGGACTCTTTGTGGAATTCACCGTCCAACCAAACTGAGGAACTAGGCAAGAAGAGCCTTGGTCAGGGAAGTGACCAAGAACCTAATGGTCACTCTAACAGAGCTTTAGAAGTTCTCTGCAGAGATGGGAGAATCTGTTGGAATGATGACTATCTCAGCAGCACTCCAATAGTCAGATGGGAGCAACTCTTGAGTAAAACATATACAGTATGATTGCCCAGTTAGAGCTTGAAAAAAACAGCATTTTAAATGACTCTAAGACCATAAGGAAAAATATTCTCTGGTCTGATGAGACATAATATAATTTCTTTGGGCAGAACTCCAAGCACTATGGGTTGTGAAGACCAGGCACTACTCATCACCTACCTACTACCATCCTTAGGGTGAAGCAAGGTGGTGGCAACATCATGTTTGGGGATTCTATGGTTGGGACTGGGAGACTGGAAGACTGGTCAGAATTGTGGGACAAATTAATGCAGTGGAAAACAGAGAGGTCTTTGAAAATACCTCCTCTAATACATGCAGTCTTGTACTGGTAACAATGGTTGATATGAAGCATACAACCCAGGACAACACTGGAGTGGCTTCAGGACTTTCTGACTGTCCTTGAGTGGCCCAGCCAAAGTCCAGACTTAAATCCCATCGAGCATCCCTGGATCCAGTCTAATGGTGCTGTTAAATGATCTGCCAGGAAGAATGGGATAAATTGCCCAAATCCAGGTGTGCAAAATTTGTAGAGACCAAGAAGACCTGAAATGTAATTGATGCAAAGAGGTTTCTGCAAAGTTTCTGAATTAAGGGTCTGAATATCTATATAAATGACAGATTTCAGATTTAGATTTTTACTAAATTTGAATACATATCTGAAAGCAAGTTTGCACTTTGTCATTATGGATTTTGAGTGTAGATTGATGAGCAAAAATTGAAAATGTATCCATTAAAAATCTACAAAACAAAGTATGTGGAAAGTGAAGGGTCTGAATCCTTTCTGATTCCACTGTATAACAAAGTAAAACTTACATAACCTTTTCTTTTCCTTTATAGTTCCAGCAGACGTACAGATGCTACAGCCCTCTTTACAGAGCAGATAGGTCTCTGCCAGCCACCCTACCTATGTCAGCTGTCCGGACAGACCTTCTACAATAATGAGTATGGACAGCTTTGTGAAGATGGCCTGGGAGATTTCTTCACTGTTCCAGGTGCAGGAGATTCTGACACTGCCTGTCTTTCTGCATCGAGTTTTTAAAGGCACTGGACATGCATGATTAAGATCAAAGAGTGAAGAGCTCCCATTTCAAGCTCTCAGCTTACTGATTTTTTCTTTTCCAGTCTACTGCACTGAACTGAATGGTCCTTAAAGACAATATACTTTCCAACCACTGGGTGGCAAACTTATCTCAGAAATATTATTTTAGCTGGTCATTATGTTCAACTAACCAAGAGCAAAGCTTTTTTATATTATAATTTTGTATAAAAGTTTTAAAAGTAAATAAAACATTATATCTGTTTCTTATGCAGTGTGATTATTTATTTCATTAATAAACCTCAAACTGTTTATTGAATTATTTTGTTAGAATTCCTTTAAAGGTTTCGGAGGCGTAAAGTTAAATGGGTTATTCATAGAATTTGGCAATTCTAAATCACTGAACAGTGGAATTCTTCATTGCTCACGACTTTTTGGTTGCTCCCAGAAATGTCACATTTTAAGTATTTGACAATTCATATCTTCCTGTATCAATTATACTTAGCAGTCACCACACATTCTTCTCTACATCACCATGTCTTGATTCAATTCTGAGTTTCTCTGTATTTGCAATTCACATTTGCAAGGCTGTGAACAAATAGTGCCAAGTAACATCAGTGTACCTGACTAGAGCAAACATGCAGCACAATAACATTTGATTTTGAGCACAATATAACCATGCATACAGATTGAAAAGCAAGCGTAAACTATGTCAATATATAACAAGTAAGTTATCACAAGAGATATTTCATAACATTATGTTATTCCCTCTGGTATTACTCTAAAAACTAGAGTCAAAGTAATGATTTGAGATCCAAGGTTATCTGAAAAATATATGAATATTATTGTTGGTGCCAGATGTGGGTGTTCCAGTATCTGCAAAACAGCTGCTCTCATAGGTTTTTCATGCACTACAGTCTCTAGAAAAAAAGGAGCAATAAAGTAAAACATCCAGCAAATTCTATAGGCAAAAACATTTTGCTTTTGAGACAAGGGAAATGAAAAAGGACAGTCAGGCCATAGATGTACAAATAACAGTTTCCTTTACAGTGGTGTACAAAAGGGCAGCTCTAAAACTGAACCACTGAAGATTTGAGTGATGGCTTCTGTTGGGTCAGAGATTGGAGTAAATAGCTTGAATCTATGGATCTAATCCATTGATACAGGCTAGTGATAGTAATAACTAATTGGCATAGTACTCATTAGTCCTGTAAATGCCAACTTTATGTCTTTTGAATGCATTGCTGCAGACCATGTACATCCATTTTGTGCCACAGTATATGCCAAGTTATAAAGCATGCATCATCTCATTCTGGCGTAATAAACCAGACAACCAATGACTTTAGTTTACTGCACCAATCAATAAATCTTAATCCAATATCCACCTTTGAGAGGAAATGAAGTAGAAGGTTTATAACAGGGTCTTCAATCACAGTCCAGGAGGGCTGCAGTGGCTGCAGGTTTTTGTTCAAACCCGGTTGCTTAATTAGAAAGCAATTCTTGCCAATAATTAAATTTCATGGCTTGTTAGTGCTTTAACTCTGCTACGGTATGTCAGGTAATTCTCATATCCTAGATTTCCTTCACTTTCTAAGGATATCATTCAAATGATTTGAAGGCTAAAATGGATGAGTAATTCTCAGTCCTTCACTTTTTTCTCTTCACTTTCCTTCCAAGTATTTAATTAAACCCAATACAGTAGTGCATGATAAATACACACAGGTGTAAATAGTAACAAGCTAAATGGAGAAATGCTGGTCCCTTTTGTCATTTGTATGCTATTGCTAATTAGGAGCAATTAAAAACCAAGAACACAGCTGTTTAAGACTAAAATAAGCAATAAGGGTTCAAAATCTTAATGAGCGAGACAACTAAAGTGAAGCAGAACTGTTACTTGAGCAATAAGTGCTTCTTATTAAGCAATTGGGTTGGAACAAAAACCTGCAGCCACTGCGGCCCTCCAGGACCGTGATTGAGGACCCCTGGTTTATAACATAGTTACGACATGATGCCAGACCCTAAGGAGTGTTTTCTTCACCTTGTTGAGTCCTTGCATCAAAGAATTCACGCTGTTCTGCAGGCAATAGAGGCCCCTGCCAATTACAAGCAAGGCATACCTAACAAAGTGGGCACTGAGTGTATGTTTAGCAAGTGATTACAATCAGTAATAATAATAAAGGATTGTCGTGTAAAAATTGTAAGAAAGCAGTCGTTAGATGCAGACCTATATAAAACTTGATCACATGCTAATACGTTGTATGCAAAATCCTTACCTCATTTACCTACACATACAATTCCATTTAATGCAGTTCAGGGCCAGTGCTATTCTGGAAGCACTGGGTACTTATTGTTATACCACCCTGCAGAAGATACCAGTCCATTGCAGAGCACACACACACCCAGCCACATTGTGGTCAATTTAGAGTTGCTGATTACATCACTGGAGAAGCGGACAGAAAAAGAAAATGCAAACTCAATGCAGACCATGACCAAGGTGCAAGATGTGAAGCTAGGATGCTGGACTCATAAGCACGAACTACTATACAAATGTGACAATACACTTTGTCCTGACTATTTACAAATGGCAGACAGAAACATTTGGAACATGAAAGGTTAAAAACATACATGAAATTGATTTAAAATCTTTTCTGATATTTGAGGTATTGCAACATAGGCTAAAATAAATTGACACCGTTGTCATAAAAACTTTTGAAAAGTAAAACTTTATTCTCTTTCAAAAATATAAACAATGTGTAACAAGTTAAAAAGAAAACATTTTTTAAATATGACAAATACAGTATAACAGAGATCGCTGTGCATTCTAAGTCAATCCAGTGGTTCTGGAACAGTCCATGTAAACATACTGTGCCTACATACACTAAAATCCAAAGACATTAAGACATTTTGCTTCCATTTTTAAATGGATGTTTTAATTTGCACCTCTAATGTGCAGACCTCAGCGTCTTTAGAGAGTACGATGAATGAGATCAGCCATAAGCAGTCTTCACAAAATTTGTATCTTTTTATTTTCCTTGTTAAGTGAAAAAGAAATTTGGATGACAGAAGCCTTCTTAACCAAGCAAGTACAGCATATTAAAAAGAAACACTGGGCCATGAGCATAAAATTCAGAATTTTCACTTTTGATCGCAATGAACGCAATGCATACTCTTTTTTGCTTTCAATATGTTTTGCATAACTTCTTTCCAAGCTCCACAATTGATGATAATGGTTTATCCTATTGCTACTGAAAGCAAGCCCAATTTAATACATTAAGGAACATTGTGTTAATTCTTGAAAATGTGTTGAATTGCCTAAAGATGAATTACTGCCATTGTGGGAAACACTTGGGAGGGCTCTGCCCTCTGAAGCTACCTTGAAAGAGTAATTGTCAAATCTCTGAGTATCTAAAATTGCTGTTTCAAATTATGATAATTTAAAATAAAGTTAAATGTAACTTTTTCCACAGTTTCCTTGTCAATCATGCTATACTTGATTGAGGATTATGGCTATTGAGGTGATGGCTCAGCCGCCATATCATAAGGTTGCGTTCATTTTTTTTTCAGTTTTTACACAAAAAGAAAACACAGTGACAAGTGACCTTTGAACAGGAGTTGGTGACAGGCCTTCCATGACATCAGCCCATCTAATTTTTATATGTTTATTATCTTCTCTTTGCTGTGTGTGTCACATCTACCCCACCTCAAAATGGTCAAATAGGAGCCAAATGCTATGCAACACCCTGACAAGACCAAGATTTCAAATTAAGTCAGATCCCTAAACCTAAAATATGATTTCCCAAGTTTAAAAGCAGAAATAAGGAGAAAAGTTAAATTTTTTTTTTAGTTTAAGTCATACAGTAACTTGATTTTGCATTATCGGTATTTTAAATAAATCCAGTGTGGGTACTCTATTGATTTTTTTTCTCATGGCACAAGTGCTCTCTCTTGCATGTGTGAAATTTTAAATATAACAAAAAAAATTAAATATTAAGCACATATACATAATATAGTGTGGATTTTCTCCAAAATTGCACCTCCATTGAAGCAACATCACAACGAAAATATGCGCTCTTCTTGCTTTGCCCCTTAGCACAATGACTTAGGCTCCATGCTGATTCCAGTCCATTGTCCTCTGTGTACCTTTTATGGCGTGGTCCGCTCATGAATTATCCTTAATTGCTGATTTCTTCCTTGCAGTCATGCCTACTTGAGTTTCTGGTAATGCAACACATATGTAAGCAGTGTTAAAAGTGAAGATCAATTAGATTGATATTTTTGCTCAGATTTCAGTTGCACAGGACTTGGAGAAAGCTTATGGCAGGGTGCCTCGAGAGGAGTTGTTGTATTGTATGAGGATGAAGGAGAGTGAAAGGGAAGGTCTACAGGACAGTAGTGAGACCAGCTACAGTATGTTATATGGGCTAGAGACGGTGACACTGACCAGAAAGCAGGAGACAGAACTGGAGGTGGCAGAGTTAAAGATGTTAAGATTTGCATTGGGTGTGACGAGGATGGACAAGATTAGAAAGGAGTACATTAGAGGGTCCGCTCAAGTTGGACGGTTAGGAAACAAAGTCAGAGAGGCGAGATTGTGTTGGTTTGGACATGTGCAGAGGAGAGATGCTGGGTATTTTGGGAGAAGGATGCTAAGGATAGAGCTGCCAGGGAAGAGGAAAAGAGGAAGGCCTAAGAGAAGGTTTATGGATGTGGTGAGAGAGGACATGCAGGTGGTGGGTGTAACAGAACAAGATGAAGAGAACAGAAAGATATGGAAGAAGATTACCAGCTGTGGCAACCCCTAATGGGAGCAGCCAAAAGAAGAAGAAAAAGAAGAAGAAGGACACAATAAACATACAATGTACAGCATGTTATGCTGACACTGCCCTCATTTTCTATAGTACATAAAATGTTTTCATAACTTTTGTCTGCAAAAGAATACAGGTAAAAATACATCATGCCTTGAGTTAACTTAAGAAAGATCATGCATTGTAAAAGCAATGGCATACAAATATAAACATTAAAAATGGCAAAAGTGACATAATTTAACTTTAACGGTTTGTCAATCCCTCACATGAATTCATGCATTTTCTGTGAAACTGAATGCAACATACAGTAACCAAAAGTATTTTTTTCATTACCTCTACTGCAGCCTACAGTAGAAGTTTGTCCCAATGAATGCCTATATTGTGAGTGCAAATCGAAAAGTAAAGGAAATTTTAGAATTCTGCAGTAACTGCAACAGATAGAAATTGATGCAAAACAACACATTCTCAATGGCTTATGGGCAATTTGAACATGTACAATGCAATGCTCTGCCATTTGTCTAGTTGAAGTCAAGGTCAAATGAACATGGACACTCCACTACGGGACTGCACCATTGTTGAACAACACACTGAGTGAGATTTTCTTTGGGCAGAGGGAGTGAAACAAGTTGAAATTCACGAAAAGATGTTGGCTCAGTATGGAAGTGAAAACAGCACAGCTCAACCAAAAGTTTATGAATGGGTAGAAAGGTTTAAAGCAGGAAGAGCAAGTGTAACCAGTGAAGCTCAGTCTGGTCAGCCATCTACATCATGTACACAAGTCCACATTGACATGCCGAATGCCTTCATCAGAGAAGACTAATGGATTACGCTGTCTGCTGTTGCTGCACGTTTGGATATGTGCCAGACTGCATGATAACTTGGGGTAGTGTAAAGTTTACACAAGGTGGGTACCCATGACAGCTTACTGATCTACACAAGACAACATCCTTGGGTGAAATTCAGCAGGTTTCAGACTCTCTGCCCAAAGAAATATCACTACAGAGCATTGTTCAAGCAATGGTGTAATTGCACCATGGAGCATCCATGCTCGTTTGACTTTGGTTTTCACTAGACCAGGGGTCCTCAATCACGGTCCTGGAGGGCCACAGTGGCTGCAGGTTTTTGCTCCAACCCAATTGCTTAATAAAAGTTACTTATTGCTAAAGTAACATATCTGCTTCACTTTAGTTGTCTCGCTTGTTAAGATTTTGAACCCTTATTGCTTATTTTAGTCTTAAACAGCTGTAGTCTTGGTTTTTATTTACTCATAATTAGCAATAACATGCAAACGACAAAGGAGACCAGCATTACTCCATTTAGCTTGTTAGCATTTACACCTGTGTGTATTTATCATGCATTGCTCATCCATTTTAGCCTTCAAATCATTTGGATGATATCCTTAGAAAAGGAAAGAAAATCTAGAATATGAGAATTACCTGGCATTAACAAGCCATGAAATTAAATTAGTAGCAAGAATTATTTTCTAATTAAGCAACCGGGTTAGAACAAAAACCTGCAGCCACTGCGGCCCTCCAGGACTGTGATTGAGGACCCCTGCACTAGACTAATGGCAGAGCACTGCACTGTGTGGGCTCAAACTACAAACAAGCCATCATGAATGTGTTGTATTTCATGAGCTTCTTTCTGTTGAGGTTACCACATCATTTTCAAATTGCCTTTATTTTTATTTACCCTTGTATTTTGAAAAATGTTCTTCAAGCATTACACTTGAAGTTTGCAGATTAAGTGTCCGGGCTAAGGGTCAGCATGACCAAATTTTTCAAGTATTTTCCACACTACTACAGGCCAAAATCATTTTAGAGATTTAATTGTCACTCAGGTACCCATTGTGAATTTTCTGTTCAGCATTCAAACAAGGAAGTTCTGGCTGAGTGTTAGGGATGAATGCGAATAGCAATAATTCTTTTAAGATGTGTACAGTGCCGCAGTGCAGACCACTTGAGGATACTGAAACAAAGTCAGAATAGTAACATGTCACTAGACTGCACAATCTGAAGTAATTGAATAAGGGGAAAGTGAGAATGTAGTCATTAACTCAGGGAATAAGTTTAAGCAATTAGGTTGAAAAATATAGGCAAGAAGACAGGGCAAAAGTTTTAATTAGGGTATAACAATGTAAGCTCCAAAATAAAAGTTGGGTTTTACTCAAGAATGACTACTTACTGGGTACAGGAAAGATGCTACACGATAATAAACTGGAACTTGAACTTAAATTATAGCAGTAAAGACACACAGTTCATTTGATAAAGGTCTAACTGTTAGTGCCAAGCAGCAGCAGGCATATCAACGGATGTGGGAAAACCAAAACCTTATCTGAATGTTTGTAAATGATGTCCACTGAGTTATAACATCATCATTAGACAGCATTCATATGGAATTTGTTAAAGATAGTTTGAAAAAAAGAGCGACCGGAAAGTTTGTGAATAAAAAGCACCATGAAGTCAAATGTCAAATGGTCAGCGTGAAATGGCAGCTAAAAAGGTCAAAACACATGTAGGAAAATAGAGAACAAACAATTAAATCAAACACAAAATGAGAATGATATTTCAGAGAGCAGAGCAAAGATCTTAACACCAAAGTCATATTGGAAGCATCTTTTAACTTCCTCTGATTCTAAAACTTGATTGAAAGGGTTTCATTGTTGAGAGTTCTTCAGTACAAAGAGAGAATGTTTGGATGAGTGTGTTGCCATCTTAAATAGGTATCAACTGTTATCACCCTACCCGATCATGTGACCATAGTTACTATACACAACATGGCCAAATGCATGAGAACTCAACACATAAAGGTGTCGCAATCCAAGATGGTGGTCGGGTGATGACTCTATCAGAATGAAGCGAACTATAAACCATCACAAACATAAGTCACAAAAATCTAATCGTGAAATTAAAAATTAAAAGCACAGTCTATACACGTCAATCTATCAATAATTCCTCAGGACACAGTACTGTATATATGTGTTCAGAATTCACAATCAAGTTTAAAATAAAGTTAATTTGTTGTTTATATCTAGCCTTTTTAGCATTATATTATAGTTTCTGTTTCACCAGTTTACATTAAAATTACTGCTGTGTTTTCAGTTTTGTTTTGAAAACTAACAAACTCCATCATCATAGTTTCTGTCTGACCTGCCTACCACTGACATAACATGCAAATATCATTTACTGAGTATTCCAGGATTTTACCACTTTTCCGTTTATTTGTCATTTGACATGATCAAAACTTTTTGGTGATTGGAATAAAATGAGTTGAGTCAGGATATTTACATTTCTTAACAAGAAAATAAAGAAATAAGGGTATAAAACAATATTGTTACAAATTCAATAAATCAATAGTATAAAACACTAACCTGCATTCAGCTTCAATCAGTTAACTGAGATGTTGATTTCAGGAGCTTTCTCTTGATACTTCATTTCTGACTGTTGAAAGAGAACATTTCCATTATTTCAATTGTCTTGTTCTAAAGAACAATGATGGGTCACAAACACTCATAGATGTTTATGTGAGGTCTTTGTTAGAAATCCACATTTAGTGAAAAAAGAAGACATTGGTTGGTACAAATCGAAATGGTCCTTTAAAATGTTTTCAGTGGAAGGCAAAGCTTCACTTTTCTGCCTGAGGAATAATAGTGGCAAAGAAAAGTGAAAAGGGCCAGGAAAAGGAACGTAATCAGAAAATAGGGGCTTAGCTTATAGCCAAAAAACCAAATGAGTGACATGATAAAACCAAAGCAGCATCCTAAATTGTACTTAAAAATCAGAATAATATTAATATGTTACATGTCATAACTTTCTGCCTCCCCCTGTCTGTGAGTGTGAATCAAAATTTACTTAAATGTCCTCTTCAATTTTTCCTCCACAATGGTTAGCTGCACTTCTGCCACATGAATTTAGCATCCTAGGTATGAATCTTGATTCAGTCATTATCTGAGTGGAGTTTACATGTCCTCTTGGAGTCTCTGTAGGTTTTTCTAATGGTTTCTTTGCACATTCCAAAGATATGAATGTTAGATAAATTGGCCATTCTGGACTGGCCCTGTATGAACTGAGTGAAAATTACTTAGTGTTCTCTTCAGTGAACTGGTGTCTCATCCAAGATTAATTTGAATGTCGCCCTCAGTAATGCCAAAATGTTTTTAATCCTAAAATGTAAAAGTTGGATCACAAAACAAATGGATGGGTTTCCACATACTCAGATGTGCAATTGCCTCTATACCATCTCCTTAGAAAAAATGGATGTTTAAGGTTGAGAGGTTCAATTTGAACAGTTTTGAGTTTTCTCTCAAAATTGTTTTATAGTGCCTTGCCTGCAGTTGTACTGTAGTACAATGTTAGTTTTTCTTGTATATTCAATCTAACAAGAAATGTTCTGAGATTTTTCAGGTAAGGAATACAGAAATTACAAAGTGAAGTAGTCATGCTAAGGGAATAGAAACACGTTGTATGTTGAAATGCCACTTGCAAGTTAGAATTTTACTGTATTCAGTACACATGTCAGAGATCCTATAAACCCCATAAATTACCAGTAACCTCAATGTCACTTTAGATTACACTATTTTTGTATAAATACATTTTTTGTCTTAATTTTTCACAACATTCCTAACTAGCCGACGCCCACCGTAGCATACAGTGGTGTAAGAATAGGAACAGAAAACGGTGAGAAAGGAATTCAGAAATCAAAAAGAAAGAAATACTTGTTGAAAGATGTAGTTGTGAATAGGTGTTTGGCAGTCCGAAGGAGAAATAGGAATCGAGAAAAACAGTGTGGGGGTGTATGGGAGGCCAAAGGCAGCGTAGGGAAGGGTTTGGAAGAGGACAAATAGGAAACGAGAAATGCCGTGTCGGCTGCGTGTGGGCTGGATCGGTTTTGAAGAGGAAGCAGGACGAACCAAGGAGCTGGGAATGCAGTAGTCCAAAGGATAAACAGGAATCGAGAAAAGCGGCGTTGGCATAGACATATGTAGATAGATGCCGCATTCACTGTGTTGCCCAGTCGACACAATACGTCAGTGCGTCCACCCTATCGCGAGTGGTAAAAGTGACATTTAAACTAATACAGGTAGACGTGGAAACCGGGTTTTCTGATGAAAAAACAATAACGTTTAAAACAGTATTGTTTTCATACAACAGATTTTGGCAAATCGTTTACATGCAATTATTTATATCCATTTATACACTAATAATGGCAATTATTAAATAATAATAATAATTATTATTTAAATAATTCTTCCCATTTAAGTAACATTTCTCAAACTGCCTTCTTCCATCTCTGAAACATTTCTAGACTTCATCCTGTTCTTATGCAACACAGTACTGAAGTATTGGTTAATGCCCGAGTCACCTCACGTATAGATGACTGTAATGCAATTCTATCTGGCATCCCACAAACACGTATCCATCAATTAACACTTCTTCAAAATTCTGCTGCCAGGATAATAACCTGCTGTTCTAAATCCACTGAACATATTATATCTATTCTCTCTCAACTTTACTGGCTCCCTGTTAACTACAGAATACAATACTAAATACTGCTCTTAATATTTAAAGCTCTCCACAACCTCACTGATGTCCTACAGACTGACACTCCTCTCACTCACTCAGATCCTCATCTGCAGCTCGACTTTCTGTACCACACATCAGACTCTGTGCTATGGGAGCTCGAGCGTCTCTCATAGTGCACCTCAACTCGGGAATTCTCTTCTCTCTCATATATGTCAGCTTGATTCAATAACACATTTTAAAACTGCCCTCAAAACTTATCTTTTTAAACTGGCATACCAATTGTGAATTTTGCACTTTTACTGCCAGTTATCTTTGTTTGCTAATTATTGCTTTTTGATTTATCATTCTCTTGTTTTAATTTTACTAATGTTGTTTAATTTTATTTTAAGGTGACCTTGAGTGCTAAGATTATAAAACGGGATTTTCTAATGGCCAAATATAACCAAAACAATTGTTCAGCCTTACCTATGAAATGTAATTCCCCGGGATCTGGTTTAGAGCTTACAGCGGTTTGTACAATCCCAAACAGCACATGCGTGACGACATCTTTATTCATTGCTTCACTCCACGGCAGTGCCACTCGCAATATGGCGGCTATGTTGACGTACCATGCTGCTGGTCATGCAGCGTTTAGTAATTCTATGTCTATGGGCGTGGGGGTGTATGGGAGGCCGCAGGCAGAGTGGGGAAGGGTTTGGAAGAGGAAACAAATGCCCTGTCAGCTGCATGTTGGCAGGACCAGTTTTGAAGAGGAAGCAGGATGAACCAGAAAAAAATATATATAAGAGATATCTGACTCTTGGTCACTAACTTAGACACTCAGCTTCTTGCTCCATTTTGGTTGGTCCAATGCTACACCATCTTATATACTCTGCTGAAAGATTATTTTGTTTTGTTCTTTGCTACACCAACAATACTATTTTACTTCACTCTCCTCTACTGGCTTCCCAATGTGTAAAACTCACTTCTTGACTTACCACTCCTTGTGTGGATCTTCATGTTTTAGGTCTCTCTATGTATCTTTAATACAATTCTCTTCTTCATTTTCTTCTCTACCCTGCTCAGTAAATGTTTCTCCTCTCTGCAGATGTGCTAAAAATGTGTGCTGTTTTTCAGTTCATGCCCTGGCAATATTTCAGGTGCCTCTTGAAGACTTATCTTTTTACATGAGGACTGCTTAAGCTTCCTTCTGTATGGCTCTACTCAACATACTTAGCTTTTGTTGATACCTTCACACAGTAGTTTTCCTTCTAGTCCTGGCTAAACTAAACTTTCTTGGACCTAAAACTGTTATTTTCAATTACCTAGTAACTTTGCATGTTTTGACAATTACCCTTATATGCTGTATACATTTTAAATTTTGCAAAATGCCTTAGAAAAGAAGTCAAGAAAGTCAGGGGGGTAGCATCGGAATTTAATTAATTGTTTTTTCAACAGTTCACTTACATTTTCACTGTCTGAGTCACTGCTGTGTTGAGTCACTTTCTTCAGTGGTGTATCACTTCTGTGGACCTCTTCTGGTAGAATGTCATCAAGCCAACTCAGATCATGGCGAGAAAAGATCCACTCCATAGCTTTCCGTACTGCCACCAAGGCAAGTAACTAAAGACCAACAGGATCAATTTGATTATTTAAGTAGCCATTTTCTAAACGGATACAAAATAATTGTCTTACTTGACATGTTTGTTACTGTAAGTGCTATTTTATTTATATTCATCAGTAATCTTTTTAATAAGGCTGTCAAATTCAAAATGATTTAAAAAATAACACTTATTCATTCATTTCATTAAATAATAATGGTTTAAAATATACTAAGAGCAATGTCCTGATTGGAAATATCACTCTTAACAGCAAAGCATTGTAACAGATTTTTTTTTCGTTTGCTTGGTATAAGATATAAGTAAGACTTCTAGCTTACTCTCACTACTCCTGCATAACTAAAGCGGTTTTATCGACCTTAAGGCAGCGTTTCTCAACCTTTAAGTATTTGCGACCCGAGTTTTCATAACAGTTCTAATCGTGCCCCCCCCCAACATTTTTTTGAAATGTA
Organism: Polypterus senegalus; assembly: GCF_016835505.1. NCBI lineage: Eukaryota > Metazoa > Chordata > Cladistia > Polypteriformes > Polypteridae > Polypterus > Polypterus senegalus. The sequence goes on along the minus strand of NC_053166.1, from coordinate 121,628,568 downwards.
GATGCATATTTTATTATACCTACTTAACTTTTATCAACATTTACTTAACTCTATATTTATTGTTCTAGTATCAGAATGTAGTTTAAGTTAATGTGTTTTGGTTTCGCCAGATGTTTTTTTCATATTTTTGATTCTTGTTTTTTTTTTTCACATCTTCGCGCCCCCCTTTTTGTTACTTCGCACCCCCCTAGGGGGGCCCACCCCACAGGTTGAGAACCATTGCCTTAAGGGAATAAGAACAATTCAGCAATAAATACTGACTTTTAGTGGCATTAATGAGGAAGCACAAATCAATCCACTAGGCATGAGAAAAGTATCATGACATTTTCTAAACTGCTTAATCCAAACCAGGGTTGTAGGTTGGAGATTGGAGCCTGTCCCAGCTAGCACAGAGCACAAGGCAGGACTCTGGACAGGGCACCAGCCCATCACAGTGTGAACACACATACACACACAAACACACACAAACAAACACAGAAACTAAACACATACTAGGACCAATTTAGCATTGTCAATTCATCTAACATGCATATATTTGGACAGTGTGAGGAAACTGGAATACATGGAGGAAACGCATACAGACACAGTGAAAATATGCTAACTCCAAGTAAAAGCTAAAAGTATGCAACCTTGACACGTCCTGAAAGTGCATACTGACTTGACTCATCTCAGGGACCAGGTTTTGATGGATTTGGCAACTGTCTGTCAGCTGAGTTAAGGGACAATTCTACCTGTTTTTTAGGAAAGGGAAAGTTTCCACAGTGAAAATTTTTACTTATACTCAGTACCAGTCTTTGCATGATGGTAGCTTGGTTAGGATTCCTCATGAAAAATGGAGTGCAGGCAAAGTCAATGAGCGTGGATTTGAAAGTAGATTTTTAGGTCTACCAGGATTAACTGGGTGGCTGATGTTACCAAGGTGCTGATTAGAAAGCACACAGCCAGGGGTCCCAGTCCTGCTGGCCCAATGCATCACTTAATCTGTTGCTCTCTTCAAACTGACTATCATCCTGTATCTTGGAAGAGCTTTGTACTATTTAACCAGACTCAACAAAGAAAGAAACTTATGGATAGTTGACTTTTATTGACCTATTTTCACAAAGTGGTTGTTCACTCCAATTTATTTTCAAATCACATTGCCTCTGAGAGAGAGAGAGAGAAGCATCCCTTACCATGATCGGAAATATAATAGCTGCAGAAGTGGACTTTAGGATCCAGAGAAGAACAAGGCAGAGTACTTGTATGAAGGTGAAAATGTGTACACGGTACAAGGGTACATGACGCAGAAATATGAGATCAGGTTGGTGCTTGGCAGGAATGAAGAGCAGCTTCAGTCTATCCAGGAACTACAGACACAGGAGAAAGAGAGAGTCAAAAAAGCCTGAACTGACCTTGGTCATTATGAACAAATACCATGCATAATACTGTCCTGACAAGTGGCAACCCAAGGATCCTTATATAGAGCAAAGAATGACCAATGATACAGACAAAACAATTGAGGTTTCTTCAGAATTCGATGTTATTTCTTATAAAAATTTATATAGGTATACCAAAAAAATTAATGGTCAATAGCACAACATTTCCTAAATAAATCTGTGACCTTAACAGTAAAATATTGCTGGCCACTGCTTTATTATGTGGAATCATATTTTCAAAAAAAGTAAAAATTGTTCTTCCCAAAAACTACTGCATTTGAGGTACAATTTAATTCATTAATATTTATAACACGTGTAAAAGTGTTGAAATGCATTAAGAATGCTAGTAACTGCGTGAAGTTTAATTTATATTGAATTATTCTTACATATAGACACACAATAACGCACAGATAGACATCATTTTCTGGGATGCCTCAAAACTAAATCTGTTAAGCTCCAAGTAGAAATCTTAAACCAAAACTTTACTGTCAAGCAGTGTACACCCATGGTGTATGTAAGTAACTGTAAGGCAAAATCTATGGTGTGATTATCTTCTAAATGAATAGGGTTCTGTAATAACTGTATCAGGTTTATTTTGGACTGACTTTTTAATCACTCAATCTGCATTAAGTCCATATGCATTCCGCCTTGTACACACATACTGTAAACATCAGACCAAAGGTGGAAGAAATCACATTAAGGAATGTTTAAAATGTGTAAATCAGTTGAAATCTGCAAGAAAAAATTTTGACTCCGCTGAAATTCTTTCCCTATTGATACCTGTAGTATAAGTAGAAAAAATAAAAAGAGCATAGCTTTCATACAATGCCTTCAGGAAATATTCAGACCCCTTAACTTTTTCATATATTGTTGTGTTTTAGCCTTGTGTAAAATCATTTAAATTCATTTATCCCTCGTCAAACAATACTTGATAACCCACAATGACAAAGTGAAAAAAGGATTTCAGAAATTTTTACTTTATTAAAAATTGAAACATTACATTGACACAAGTATTCAAATCCATCCATCCATCCATTATCCAACCCTCTATATCCTAACTACAGGGTCAATCACAGGGGTCTTCTGGAGCCAATCTCATTCAACACAGGGTTCAAGGCAGGAAACAAGCACCGGGCAGGGCACCAGCCCACCGCAGAAGTATTCAAATCCTTTACTCAATACTTAGTGGAAGCACCTTTGGCAGCAATTACTGTGTGGAATCTTCTTGGGTCTGACACTACAAGCTCTGCACAACTGCCCTTGGGGATTTTCTGCCATTTTTCTTTGCAGATTTTTTCAGTCTCTGTCAAGTGAGAAGGAAACCGTTGATGGAATTTTTTTTTAGGTCCCTACAGAGATGTTCAACAGGGTTCAAGTCTGGGGTCTGGCTGGGCCGCTCAAGAACATTCATAGAGTTAACACTAAGCCACTCCTGAGTTGTCATTGATTTGTGCTTTGGATGATTGTCTTGTTAGAAGCTGAACCTTCAGCCTAGTTTGAGGTCCAAAGTGCTCTTGAGTGCTCTACAGCAGATTTTCTTTAAAGAAATCTCTGTACTTTTTTCCATTCAGCTTTCCCTAAACTCTGTCAAGTCTCCCAGCACTGCAGTTGAGAAACAACCTCATAGCGTGATGCTACCACCATCATGTTTCACTGTTGCAATGGTATTGCACAGAGGGTTATCGATACCTGGTTCCCTCCAGACATGATGTTTAGAAGTGAGACCCAACAGTTTAGCCATAGTTTCATCAGACCTAAGAACTTTGTTTCTCATAGTCCGAGAACCCTTTTGGTATCTTTTTGCAAATTCTAAGCAGGCTTTCATGTGTTGACTGGCCACTCTGTCATAAAGTTAGGGGAGTGTTGCAGTGGTAGCTAACCATCTGGAAGTTTCCCCCATTTCTACATAAGTTCTTTGTAGCTCAGCCAGAGAGACATTGGTTTCTTGGCCACCTGTCTTATCAAGGTCCTTCCCTCCCAGTTACTCAGTTTGGCTGGGCAGCCAATTCTAAGAAGACTCGTGGTTGTTCCAAATGACATCCATTTAAGAATTATTGATGCAACAGTGCTCTTGAGAAATTTTTTGTACCTTTCCCCAGATCTGTGCCTCAGCACAGTCCTGCCTCTAAGCTTTGCAGGAAATTCCTGAAATCTAATGGTTTGCTTTTTTTCTCTGATGCATATACAGTAGTCATTCATAGGACCTTCTATAGGCAGGTGTGTGACAGCTGTGTGCCTTTCATCAAATGAATTAACCATAGGCAGACTCCACACAAGGTGTAGAAACATCTCAGTGATGGTCAATAGAATGGGATGCAGTTGAGCCAGATTTCTGGTGTCATAGGAAATGGTCTGTATTGTTATGTTAATAGGGTATCTCCAATTATTTATTTTTAATAAATATGACAAAAAATAGTAAAGTTGCTTTGTTGTTCTAGTGTATTAAGCGTCACTTGGGGCGGGGGATTAATTTAAATGATTTTATCATAAGGCTAAAACATAACAAAATGCGTAAAAAGTGAATCTGAATGCTTTCTGAAGGCATTGTATTTTACAGCAAAATAGTTTAGCTTAGTGAGCACTTAAAATGTACTGAACGTATTTAATAAAGAGATATGTGCAATGCATGATTCCTAAAAGTGAGCTGCATGACATGTACAGAAATGAATATATTGTTACCTGGAGGCTGCTTACTGCAGATACTCCCATGTACAGAAAAATCCCGTAGAGAACAGGCATGGGGATATACTGAAAGGGAGCAAAAACACATGGAATAAGTGTTAAAAAATTAGACAAAAAACACGAAGATGGAGATAAGAAGAAAAAAACTTAAACCATGATTTTTTATCAATTTCTATATTGTAAGCACTGGGAAAAAGGAGGCGAGCAAAGAAATCAAAGGAGTGAGTGAGTAGTGAGCATTGAGCAAGCAAAATGAGTGAAGAACAATGTGAGCAATGAGAAGTGGGAAGTGAGTGGACAGCACCAGAGTGACATATGTTATAAGTATTGAGTACTCAGGCAGTGAGCAGAGAAGTCCAAGCTGTTAAGGCTGGATTGTCCTATAAATTTCTATTGTTAGTAATAACAAATGCAAAACTTTAAGAAAATGTCAGTATTCTTTAAATGTATGAAGCAATCTATGTTTTAAGAACGTATCTAGCTTTAATGTGGCACAGATATTTTCTGCATTGCAGTTGGCTGTGGCACAGAAGTAGACAATACTCTAAGATAAAGACAGGAAACACAGAAGTGATATAATATTGCAAAACAATAAAGCAGAAATGTCCAAGAAAAAAGCTCAAAATGGAAAAGGGATGACATCTCCACCAGAACATTCAACAATATAATTTACAAAAACACAAATCTAGACACAAAATAACCAACAAAAATGTTCACTGACACATAAAACTAAGTCCTTTAATGAAGGAAGTGACATCCTTCACATCTTCTACAGCTCTTTGATGGCCAGTGTAATTTTCTATGCTGTTGTGTTCTGGGCTGGTAACATTACTTCAAGAGAGGCCCACCATTTTAACAAGCTAATAAAAAAGGCAAGATCAGTTACAGGTCGCACTCTGGACCCCCCTGAAGGTAGTAACAAAGGAGAGAATGAAAACTAAACTGAGTGCCATTATGAACAATGCTGCACATCCTCTCTCTGACACACTAACACTGAGGACTTTCAGCCAACAAAATATTCAGCAGAAGTGTGTCAGAAACTTGTTACATTATACCAACGGCAATACATCTGCATAATGTCTCACTCTGACTAGGATTGCCAAGTCAGAAGTTTTCTTTATCTTTAATTTACTTGCTTTTTAGTTATTCTGGTGAGGGTACAGACCATAGTGTGGGTATATATATATATATATGAATATATATACCTGTATATATGTGTGTGTGTGTGTGTATGTATTTATTTAAAGTGCTATCTATCTATCTATCTATCTATCTATCTATCTATCTATCTATCTATCTATCTATCTATCTATCTATCTATCTATCTATCTATCTATCTATCTATCTGTCATTAAGATATTGGATTTAAGCTAAAAACTTTGATAGTATGGATTGTTACACCCCTGGCGCCACTAATATAGGTACTCAATTTGCTTTTCTGTCACAGACAGTTGAAATACAAAAAACATCTTTGTCAAGGTAAAACTAGCTACAAACTTAGAATATAGCTTAGTCAAAACATTTTAAAAAACACAAACGATATTATTAAATATAGTATATTAGTATATTATGATATTACATGAGCAAAGCCTTCCAGGTAGCAGGCAATGAGTAATGAGCATTAAAGTAATGAGCAGTGGGTTATAAATACATGGAGAAAAATTTTGGACTTTTGTTTTTTGTTTCGCTGTGAAAAATTGAGACTTTGTGACAGCTAAACATACAAGTGAAATTTAAGAAAGGCAACAGTATTACCTTCAGGACAGGAGCCAGAAAGACAGAGAAGCCAGTGAGAAGGAACACAATCAGACCAGTGAGCCTCTGCTCCCTACAGAAAGACAGCAAACCACAAGCATCACTTTAAAGTCTACAGTAATCTTTTCCCTAGATAAAGTTCACTCACAAATCTAACCAACAGAGGTCTTCACTCACCAGCATCATGGTATCATGACATAGGCCTGTGCATCTATTTGGACAGTGATTTCATTTATCCTTTCAGCCAGGAGTGCAGTCTTTGTATATTGATTATTTTCACACTCCGTCTCATTTATTATGTTGCTTTGTGGAATTTCTACTTTAATAGTTAACCTACCGAATTCCTACAAACTTTGGTTCTTCTCCTGGTGCCAAGCTGGAGTCCTCCATCTTTAGTCCATTCATGTGAGCTAGTGAGATGACTGTGGAAGATATGTACCAAGGAAAACCAAGCACCGACATCAGAACCATCAGCACAGCAATCCAGAAGAAATCCAGATGGATGCCCGCTCCTTTCTGCCAAGTAAGGAAGTGTCAGCCTTTCAGCCTGTGCTTCTGTGATTAGTGTATCAGTCTGACACTGAGTGCACAGTTAGTGTAAATGTGTGACTTTATAGGCAGGCAGAGTGTGCTGCTTTCCTTTACTTACTTTTAACTTGAGCTCCTTCCGGTTGAGGATGACTGCAGTAATCTGCTGGTCCATGAACACTAAGATGGTTAGCAGAATTGCAGGAATAGCAGAAACTAGAGTCAGCCACCATGGGTTCATCTTAAAAGGTGATACATACCACTGTCTGGTGGGATTAGTTGGCTGAAAAACAACAGGAGCTAATAACTACAAACATAAACATTTGCTTAAGATAGCTTGACAGAGCCTTACACAGCATTTCCTCTACAAATGACTAGCCCACAGAGTTCAAGGGGCATCTAACAGGTTGTGCTCATATTCTTTACTAAGGTCCCATCTGTCCAAATGCAGTTTTGAAAATAACTGACTTTTTGAAATGACTTTTGCAATATGCTGCCTGAAGCTTCAACACAGAAGGAGGCAAATTAATTAACTTGTACTTATAGAAATGAAGAATACTGAACACTTACCCTTTGGTCAATACTTCATCTGAATTAACTGGGCATGTCTACTTCTGTTGGCACTTTGAAATGTTTCACGGCTCATATATTTTGAGTTTGACATGGTAAGAAAAAAGGAGTGACACTTACTTTGAACTCGCTGGGAACAAGCAGCTGTGGAGTCTGAATGCCCACAAGAAAGTTGATTATGCAGAATGTCACAATGACAAGGATAATAGAAAAGTCACTAATCAGCTTTCGAACCTAAGGGTAAGAAAAGCAGCAGTTGACCAAAGTTGTTTTTTTAATTTTTTTTTACATGATATTCTGTGCTGAAGGTCTAAGAGGGTGCAGACCTATAAATACCTGGGAGTGCAGATGGATGATAAATTGGACTGGAGTGCCAATACTGATGCTCTGTACAAGAGAGGACAGAGCCAACTATACTTCCTAAGAAGACTGGCGTCCTTCAACATCTGCAATAATATGCTGCAGATGTTCTATCAGATGGTTGTGGCCCTCTTCTACGCGGTGGTGTGCTGGGGAAGCAGCATAAAGAAGAGGGACACCTCACACCTGGACAAACTGGTGAGGAAGGCAGGCTCTATTGTAGGCATGGAGCTGAACAGTTTGACATCCGTGGCAGAGTGACGGGCACTGAGAAGGCTCCTGTCAATCATGGAGAATCCACTGCATCCACTGAACAGGATCATCTCCAGACAGAGGAGCAGCTTCAGCGACAGGCTGCTGTCACCGTCCTGCTGCACTGACAGAGTGAGGAGATCATTCCAGCCCCACACTATGCGACTCTTCAATTCCACGCAGGGGGGTAAATGTTAACATTATACTATTGTCTGTTTTACCTGCATTTTTATCACTCTTTAATTTAATATTGTTCTTTATCACTATGCTGCTGCTGGAGTATGTGAATTTCCCCTTGGGATTAATAAAGTATCTATCTAATGTCAGTTGGATTAGAGGCATTGATTCCAGTCATAATATCCATCCATTTTCTAACCTGCTGAATCCAAACACAGGGGTCTGCTGGAGCCAATCCCAGGGCACAAGGCAGGAATCAATCCTGGGCAGGGTGCCAACCCACCACAGGACACACACAAAAACACCCAGCCCAATTTAGAATCGCCAATCTACCTAACCTGCATGTCTTTGGACTGGGGGAGGAAACCTGAGCGCCCAGAGGAAACCCACGCAGGCACAGGGAGAACATGCAAACTCCACGCAGGGAGGACCCGGGAAGCGAACCCGGGTCTCTTAACTGCGAGGCAGCAGCGCTACCACTGCGCCATCATGCCACCCTCCAGTCATAATAATATCACATAAAAAATTGATTTATAGAGCCTTTGTGAGAGGATCCTTTCTATAACACAGCACAACGTACAGTCTTGTATTTTGCAAGCACACAGTTCTTAGGGACTCACTGATGCGCTACATAAAAAGTCAGCCTGGAGTTTCACTAATGACTTCTCAGATTTAAAGGAGCTTCACTTCTGGTTAACAAATCCCCAGTGTTTGAGGGCTACAGAATCTGAGGTGTGGTGCTTAAAACATCAGGCTGCAATATCTGAGCATTTTAGAGAGAACACAAATGCATCACTTACTGACTGTGGAAAGTAACTGCTGTCTTTAAAGTTCTTCAGTATGAGAGACAAAATAAAGGTTCCAAAAAACAGCAGGAATGACATAAGGGTGACATCAGGGACATAAGCACAGCTTTCCCCAACTAATGCACCTCCAAGTCTCATACACTCCTTCTTTCCCAATGTTGTCCAGTTTGCCTGCAGACGGACAGATAGATAGATAGATAGATAGATAGATAGATAGATAGATAGATAGATAGATAGATAGATAGATAGATAGATAGATAGATAGATAGATAGATAGATAGCTTTATTAGACACATTCATATACTATATGTCAAAAAATAAAACACAAGCTTGCCCCATATGACACAGATTTATTTTTATTCATGAAGCCCATATTAGCCTATGAAGGCTTCTAATGGCTTAGCACTGGTTCTTAATTTAGCAATTGAATTGTGTCACCCTTAACTGGCCTAAAATAAGAGCATCCAGGCAAAGAGAGACATAAGAGTCTAGCTAGCTGTTTTTAATGTCAAAGCAGCACCTTTATAAGGATTAAGAAATGTGATGAAATAAAGGAGGACCATACAACAGAAAAAAACTGGGGAAAATTTCTGCATCCAGGAAGATCTCAGATTTCATTCATTTCAGAAACAGAACATTATATATTTTCTATAATTTGATACTATTGCTGCTGTTTTTTGCATCTTAGTTTTATAGGAGCAGTGTGATTCAAGAAGGCAAACTATAATTCACTCATTTTAGAAAATGTTGCTTTACTTTTTGCCATCAGTATATACTGTATTGGCACCTTTACTTTAGGAGGGCCATCTTTGGCTTTTTAGTTACATACTTTCATACTTACATACTTTTCATACATTTCCCCTTGGGATTAATAAAGTATATATCTATCTATCTATCTATCTATCTATCTATCTATCTATCTATCTATCTATCTATCTATCTATCTATCTACTTGTCTTTCAACAATTTCCCTTTGTTTCCCTCTAGTGGCATCTTCAAAAACTACACAGTTATTACTGGGTTGATCAACTGTAACTGTATTTAACCATGGATGGTCCCACCAGTGAAAGTAATAGAATCTGTCATTTTTTTTCTTTAATTTATCTGCTTACCATCATGTTACTTGCAGTACTGTACTGACTTGACAGAAGTGTTTGATTGAAGTCCACTGAGCTGTTGCCTGTGCAAAAAAGAAGATCCATTTTTTGGTCATCCTCCTTACTTTTCCAATGCATTTTACCTAAATGGCAATGCTGAGCTAAACAGCTACAGATAGGTGTTTTACTTCTAAATTTTTCTACACTACAACACTTGCAATAGGCTCAATAAAAGCTTTCACACTCTGCTGCTAACATTAAAACTTCAACCACTGGATTTGCTTTGAACAAAAGAGAATACATGTCCTTCCTTCAGGAAAGAATATGCTAAGAATCTGCATTAAAACTTATTTCCAGGTTCACATTATTCAAATGAACACACTTTACCGCCAAAACACAAAAGGCATATTTTTTGAAACCAGAACATTTTTCTACTTTGAAATTAACATATCTGGTAAATTATAAGGCTTTTGTTCTATGGTTCTTTTAGTACCTCATTGGTCACTATTGTAAGCTGCTTCATAAGGCACTATTTTATTTTTGTAATTAAAGTTTCAATTAACAATGCAACATTCCAGGGTAAATGAATGTATGACACAATGGTGACATAATAAATGTGACTTCAAAAATTCTGCACTTTTCCTTTAAGCGTGAATGCTTGTGAAATGAAAGAGTGTCCCTAAGGCTTACTGAAGCTAAATACCTTTCCCTGCTATTATGATAATACAGCTACTCCACGTCTTACTGCCGTTGCCTTTCAGCACAACAAAAATCAGTTGATTCAACAAGATGTATGTGTTCAGGTTAGGTGTAAGCACACATAGACAGCAGTACATTTTGAGAGCTGGAGCTGATTTCTGGTTTGTCCTGCTTAGACACTGCAGTTCATGTGGTTTATAAATGTATTGAGTTTTTGTGGAGCTGATGCCATCTCAGACACTGCATAAGTTATAGAATGTATTTTGGCCTAATTCATTTTGAATTATCTTCAGAACTCAGCAGTTAAGATCCGTACCAGGAAGGCTAATGTACCAGAGCGTCATATGAATTTACATATGGCAAAAACATCTCATTATATTAAAAGGGTGACAGGACAGATCCAAACAACTATAGGCCAGTAAGGTTAACATGCATCACAGGGAAATTAATGGAAGGAATTATTAAGAATAAGATTGAGCAACACCTGGCAAGGACAGGAGTTATTCTGAACAGTCAACATGCTGGAATTCTATGAGGTTGCAACAAAAGCATACGATCAAAGTGGAGCTTATGATATTATTTATCTTGACTTTCAGAAAGCATTTGATAAGGTGCCACATGAGAGGTTGGGCATCAAGTTAAAAGAAGTGGGAGTTCAGGGTGATGTTTTTAGATGGGTGCAGAATTGGCTCAGACACAGGAAGCAGAGGGTGATGGTGCGAGGAACCTCATCAGAACTGGCCGATGTTAAGAGTGGTGTTCCACAGGGGTCAGTGCTAGGGCCGCTGCTATTTTTAATATATATAAATGATTTAGATAGGAATATAAGTAACAAGCTGGTTAAGTTTGCAGATGATACCAAGATAGGTGGATTAGCAGATAATTTGGAATCCGTTATATCATTACAGAAGGACTTGGATAGCATACAGGCTTGGGCAGATTTGTGGGAGATAAAATTTAATGTCAGTAAATGCAAAGTATTACACATTGGAAGTAAAAATGTTAGGTTTAAATACACAATGGGCAGTTGGAAAATCGAGAGCACCCCTTATGTGAAGGATTTAGGAGTCATAGTGGACTCTAAGCTATCAACTTCCCGACAGTGTTCAGAAGCTATTAAGAAGGCTAACAGAATGTTAGGTTATATAGCACAATGTGTGGAGTGCAAGTCCAAGGAGGTTCTGCTCAACCTTTATAATGCACTGGTGAGGCCTCATCCTGAGTACTGTGTGCAGTTTTGGTCTCCGGGCTACAAGAAGGACATAGCAGCGCTAGAAAAGGTCCACAGAAGAGCGACTAGGCTGATTCCAGGGCCACAGGGGTTGAATTATGAGAAAAGATTAAAAGAGCTGAGCCTTTACAGTTTAAGCAAAAGAAGATTAAGAGGTGACATGATTGAAGTGCTTAAAATTAGTTACAGTGGATCGAGACTGTTATTTTAAAATGAGTTCATAAAGAACACATGGACACAGTTGGAAACTTGTTAAGGGTAAATTTCGTACAAATATTAGGAAGTCTTTCTTTACACAAAGAACGACAGACATTTGGAATAAGCTACCAAGTAGTGTGGTAGACAGTAAGACGTTAGGTACTTTCAAAACTCGACTTGATGTTTTTTTGGAAGAAATGGATAGGACTGGCGAGCTTTGTTGGGATCAATGGCCTCTTCTTGTCTACAGTATTCTAATGTTCTAATGTTATTATCCACCAGCCACAGTATGTGTGTTTATACTTTAGTCGACATATAAATAATAGTTTGACACTTGACTTTTTGCTTTCCAAATCCTGTCACAGAAGTCTTGATTAAGACACAGTCAGCTTTTTACCTTCAATTCACTAAAACTCTTCCTAGGCCTAATTATAATGCCCTATTTGTCTTGACAATCACATATTTAAACCATACACTCAGCTATATCTTTGTTTTTTTCAATTATAACAGTCCCTGCTTTTGAGTCTATATAAAATTGGACTGTTAGCTCTTCCTGTAAATAATTATGTATTGTTTTTACTCTGTTGAATCTTTTTTGTCTATATTGTCTTGTAACCTACTTTCCATTCAATACTTTCACTATAAAGTTCTGCAAAGTTTCTTCTGAAGCTTGCTGTTATTGAAAAGTCATTCAAGAATCTGCTAGTGCTCCATTTTTACTGTTATTTGTTTTTGCTGATTTTCATTGTCATTGGTTACATCCTGCAACCCAAAAACATACTGGCCAAACAGAGTCTATGAGTAATTCCTCACTTTCTTCCATTGATTCTCAATACTTGCATCCAATGCTGCTAACCTTCAGCCCCATGTGACCCTATGGTAGGTGAAACGATATCAGAAAATGAATAGATGGGTGCTTTTATATATATTGTGTTCATCACAATATATATTAATATATTGTATAGCATTTTATCCATCTAGCTATTTTTAAATCTGATTTATTCTAAGCAGGGCTGCAGGGAAGTTATTGTGCAGTAAACCTGTTTTGCTCCATAAACCACCTTTGTGATGGTGCACTCGGAAAAAGACACTATATAAACAAGATTTAGGGTTGGTTGCCTCTTTCCTGTGGATGCCACCAGGATAGATTTCAACCTCACTGCTCCAAAGTTGTATTAAGCACATTTAGAAAATAAACAAATTGATAGTCAAATGGATGAAGTACAGAATCAGTGGTCATCTTGGGTCCTGGGACATTTCTTTCCTCACTATGCCTACTTTTTAAAATTCTTTTCTTTTATCTAGCAAATGACTGCTGTGTCACCAGAACAATGCACATACAGTATGTATTTATTTCACTGACATTTTGATTCAGAGCCACAAACAACCCACAATGGTACAATTATTTCCATATTCCTATAACTGAAATACTGGTAGGCGAAGTGACTAACTCAGGGTCATTGATTGAATCAAGGGAGGAGTGGGCTGACGACTTGGAGGTTTAAAGTTAACACTTCAATCACATTTTGCCTTTTACTTTTAATACAGTGGGTTTCTTGCAGGGGGCTGAAAGCAGAAAGTGTTAAAATCAATACTGAGTGTTGAATGTATAGTATGAGCCTCTGAAGCCCTCCAGCATTGATGTATGAGCTACAGGGCCATGAAGTATCATTCATGCAATAATTTAATAGGAGAGGAAATGTTCTGGCCGCAAGATCAAATTCATGATAGGAACGGATGGCTCGGGACCCTACCCAGCTGGGACGTCTGTAAGGACCATGGGAGGGACAATGCCTCCCCTGGGCCACTAGAGGGCAGCGGCCCTGGTCAGCATGGGGGCCATGGGAACAGAGCTGGGAAGCTCATCCCTGTTGGGTCCTGTGGCCACCGCCAGGGAGCGCCCAGAGGATTAAGGAGCTCTGGAATACAGCACTTCCACCACAACTGGAAGTGCCCCTGGAAGTAATTCCAGGTACACACAGACTGCTTCCGGGTGCTCATACGGCACTTCCGCCACACCAGGAAGTGCCATCAGAAGACTATCAGAAAGCACCTGGAGCACATCCAGGGCACTATAAAGGGTGCCGCCTCACTCCATTAGATGAGCCAGAGTCGGGAGGAGTAAGACAGAGCTTGTGTGAGGAGCAGTGGAGTCGGCAGAAGAAGTAGAGAGAAGGAAAAGGACTGTGAGCTGCATAGTGATTTGTGCACTGTATTGGTTGGGAAGGTGCTGAAGGAAATAAACGTGTGTGTTTTTGGACATTTGGTATCTGTCTGTCTGTGTCCCGGGGTTCATCTTCCACAGCACATAGTAGGTGACCTTGGAGGTGCCATATGCACTAGTTCAGAAACACCAACCTGAAAGCAGAGGTGAAGTGCAAGTACAGCTGTACTGTGTACTTTCATCTTCAAAGTAACCTGCATGGATTGGGTATTGTTGTGCCAGGCTCAGCATCTTCTTTATGGCATCGTATATGAAGATGAGGCTGATAAGTGTACAGAAACCCTCCTCAGTGAAGCGTGTGAAGTACTGCACTAGGTAGCTGGCATCTGTTGCTACCAGGACAAGGCAGAAGAAGGCTGTCCAGAGACCAATCCACAGTCGCAGCTCCAAATAGTCAAGCTCCTGCTGCCTGTGATAAAGGAGAATTACATAAGAAATGCTTAAATAAATTAAGGACCATATGAGTACTTAAGGCATTACACGGTATAATGTTTGTGTTCACTGGCTGTTCAAAGCAGTCTTTTTCCTTTGGATTCACCCTCCTGAAGCAACCAGTATAAGCATAAAATAAAAGCAACAGCATTCTGAGAAAGACAAAGGCAGTAAACAAGCATATGAGTGCCAGTTTTCTGTTAAGTGACCAGTAACATTCCTTGGATTCCCTAGGGTGCCTACCTACAAAAGTTGAAGAGAAGTCTCTCGAAGACGAGCACTGGCCCAGTGCTGCTCAGGATAGTGAGAGGCTGACCTGCAAAGAGACAGAACAGTGCCCCGGCCACTGAAGTCCCAATGAAGCTCTCCAGCACACCCTGAAAGAGAGCAGCTTGCAATTAGAGACGTGTACGCACAAAGGCTCGTTGACTGGCCCTAAATGTACCTACGTGCCCCATTGTTGTATTTTTTACACTTTGGTATTTGTAGCTAAGGGACAACCTTTTTTGAGTCACATACAGTGCATAATTGCCATATTGCTTAGCATGTTTCACTATTACTTACCAGGAAATTATCAGTTGCATCTCCCAACATCCCACCAAAAGTGATGGCATTGGTCACTGTAGCCAGGTAGATGAACAGAATCACTGGCAAACACTGTAGGTTTAGGCCATCATAGAAATCACTCCAGTACCAAGGAGCTTTTCTTTTGATGTCATTAATAAAACCTCCAAATAACCTTGAAAAAAATAATAAAAAGATTTCAAAAATATTTATGTGCCACTAAGTGGATGCTCTTTAAGCTGGGGCACAATGCATCATTCCAAAATATGTTGCCCCACCTTGAGTTAAACAAGATCAGATGCATACCCTCTAACTGGTCTGTCAACACCTGATGGCACCCTGACTACCAAAGTCACCGGGCATTTTACCTGCTGCTGACAGATGCCTGGTCTGTGCACTTAGTCTCACCTCCCCGTCTTCATCATTTCATCGCTGATCTCATGAACATGTCCAGGCCCCAGGCTGTGGCTTGTAGACTTGTTCAGGTGAAAGGTTGATCCTTTAGCATACACATGCATCCTAAAATTACAATTTTGTTAAAATCAATGAGTCTTTTCTTATATAGCATCCTCACAAGAAAGAAAGACTGCACACCTCAAAGTCTCAAGATAAAATATGAGATCATTCAATTCAAGCAAATTTACAAAAATAGTATGGGGCTCTACTTCTTTTTGCATTCATTTTTTTTTTTTTGGGTATGGTGGTTTGCAACATAATTCAGAAAGAAACAATGTAAAATTAATCATCCATTAATATTTATGTCTCTTTGATTCCCTGTAGGTAGCTGAACATTAATTTTTGGCAATTAGGGTGCCCCCTTGTGACTAAGAACATATGTACCTTCCTGCAAAATACATTAAAGACACTATATAAAAATAATAAGGACTCTGCCATTGCACTGCACTTTTCCATCAGATAAACCAAGCCAAACACCTGCAGTATCATTTAAATTTCTCATGGTATCTTGTCACAAGTACTAGCCCTGTTCATTCAGGCTGTCATGTTACACCAAGCTTTAAGTTGACTAAAAGTGCACTGTCTAATGTTTCAAACTGCCAACTCAGCAGCAGTGCAGCTCCCAGTATGCAGCAGGAAGGGGCTTTGGGAAACACCTATACATGGTGTAGGCAGTGGCTCCCAAACTGGAGGTGCACCTGCATGATCCACAGCCTGTCACCTTAACATAAGGCAGGGCAATTTTTTTAGGTCTTCTTTTCACACCCAACACATAACTGGCATGCAGAAACACACATAGACAAATAGATCTTTAAAAAACAGGCACTCACACAAACAGATTCATGCAACTGAATACACATAAGAGATAACACAAGTATTATCACACAGCATAGCCTGACCACACTCTTGCCTGGTGTCCACACAACATATTAATCTCTGATCTTCTTGGTGAGCCACTGTTCAGCTTTTATTTTATCCATCCATCCATTATCCAACCCGCTATATCCTAACTACAGGGTCACGAGGAGCCAATCCTAGGGCGCTAGGCAGGAAACAAACCCTGAGCAGGGTGCCTGCCCACTGCAGGGCACACACACCCACACACCAAGCACAATTTAGGATTGCCAATGCACCTGACCTGCACGTCTATGGGCTGTGCGAGGAAACCCACGTAGACAACATGCAAACTCCACGCAGGAAGTGAACCCAGGTATCCTAACTGCGAGGCACCAGCGCTACCACTGCACCACCATGCCGCCCCCTTTTCTTTTCTTTTCTTTTCTATTATATTATATTATATTATATTATATTATATTATATTATATTATATTATATTATATTATATTATATTATATTATATTATATTACTAGTCATGTGCGCCCAACTACGTTGCGTGTGTTAAAGTTGTCTGTGAAGGGCTCCCTGTTTAAACACAGCTGCCAGTCGTGAACTGGGCCCTTCATCACACAGCATTATGATTTTTATAAGGGAAACAAAATTACAAAAGAAAACCCTTGGACATTGATTCGATAGGAACGGCCTACTCGGAATCACTGTCCGAATAATAATTATGTGGTGGTGTAGGAGCATTTCTGCTTCTGTCTGTTCACAGTCCGTCTCGTTTTCACGACGCTATCGTTTCCTCTCACAATGTCTTCTCAACCTTTCTCCAATCTCGCAGGTTGCTTTGTGGCAATCCAAAGAGTAAGGCAATATACACAGAGCAATGGTTATAAATGGGGGACACATAGGTATCCAGGCTCTTTAAATCATAAATAGGGATCACTTCACTGACATGTGAGCAAGCCATGTTACAACTGTAAGACGCGCAGAACTCACCGGCTACAACGTAACAGTAATAATTTCCGGAACGTGCTGTTACATTGTCATTCATTTTACCCACTGTCTTTCTTTCATTCATATGCTACGTAGGCACATACCTTTTATCTTCGGCAATCTCATTCTCTAACCAGCGTAACACTGTCCACCACCCCTTTCGTTATTCTGGCACATTGTTGACATCCGTGAATAGCAACAACGTACTAAACTGGAAGGTGGTCTACGCATGCGTGGAATTCGCGGACAAACAAAGATCAAGATCTAAATGAAGATCTCTTTAGTTAATTTAAAGCACAACAATTTATTTAGTTTGAATGTCTGTGTTCTGAGGTGTGACTGGAGTACTACAGTCTTCAGTAGTATAAGCCTGGAGGAGATTCTTAATGTAATGCCTATGTTTTAGCTGTCTCTCTACTGCCATCTAGTGCTTCTTCTTCTAATTCATTCGCGGACAAACAAAGATCAAGATCCAAATGAAGATTATATATAGAGATATTATATTATTTAGTTCCCTTTGTATGCAGCAATAGCACAAATGAGTAAAGAAACCCATTGAATCCATGCATGATAACTACTACAAGGGGAGGTCTTGTGAGTGAGACACTAGATAACAGCTGCCCCTAAGCAGCCAGTCAAGTGAATTGTGGCCAGATACATTAGACTAAAATACCTCTTGTGAAGAGAAGGCAGATATTTTGGTGGCTTTATGCGGACTGTGGGATCCCAGCGTCCCGGTGGCAGCACAGTAAGTTCATCAAGAAATTCATCAATCCCTGCTATCAGCTCTTCCTTGTTGTTAGCCTTCAGTGCCACATTGTGGTACAGCTGGAGGAAAAGACAAATGAAATTTCTGTAAAACCTTTCAAAGGAAAAGTCAAAACTCAGATAAAAGACAGCAAACTGAACCCTTGAGTAGAAAAGATACCTTGCCTTCAGTGTTCCTTTCCACCCCTTGCTGGTTATCAGCCTGATTTACACACAGTGTTCTGATTACACTCAAGTGCAGGATATACAGCCTTAGTGTAGCTATCAAATGAGTTACTAGATGGAAAAATGGCTGCCATCCATTTTCATATTAGAAGGTTACCTCATCTGTAAGCAGAGTTGCAGCAGCACGCCCAATCTCACGATATGCATTCGCTTTTCCTCGAGGGCCTAATAATATGAAGAGGAACCTGAAAGAAATATTAAGAATTAAGAAAATATATATAAAGGTACAAACCTACTTATGTCCATTGTTTTTCTCCTGTAACCTCCCTAGAAATCAATACCTGGTAGCAAGTGGAACCTCTGTAAGTTCCCCCAGCAATACAGCCTGCTTCAGCCTGAGAAATGACACAAATGGCTTCTCCAAAAAGTCCACTTCCCCAACCAGGATGTTGAACGCTTCTGATCCTTCTGGTATCTTTTTTTTAAACTTGTTTTTCAGCTTAAAAGAAAACATGAGAACTGTTACGACCTATATTAGATTACAAGAAAGCTGGATAATATAGGGCTTCCTGCTAACTAAGTGATTGGTGTGACCCTATGGAAACTCCCTTTGGTACTATTCCACTGAAAACTTTATTCTAAATATCATCTTTACACCTACTGCGGTGGGCTGGCACTCTGCTCGGGGTTTGTTTCCTGCCTTGCACCCCATGTTGGCTGTGATTGGCTCCAGCACCGTGACCCTGTAGTTAGGATGTAGCGGGTTGGATAAGGGATGGATGGATCTTTACACCTAGCCCTATCACTCCATCTTGGAAGCAGATCTTTCTTAGCTTTTGTTTGTGCAAAATAACACTGACATACCACACACCACAGGCCCTCAGATGTTTCCCCTGCATCCACTTTCAGGCCATTTTAGAATCCTACTCCAATCATTGTTGCTCATTTGGAAATCTTTGATAGCAAAGAACTAGAGATGCAGGATCAAGTATTTACTCTTCCAGATCTTGAGAAGTCATTGATGTCACCTGAAACTACTCCTCCCACTGGTTCAATGAGTCACTGCTCTCCACTCCATGACACCCAATTCAGAATTTTTCTACCTTGTTTTTGTGAAAATAATACAACAGCGAGTCATCCATGATCTAGGACAGCGGTTCCCGGGATTGGCTCCAGCAGACCCCCGTGACCCTGTAATTAGGATATAGCGGGTTGGATAATGGATGGATGGATGGATTATTTTCATGATACAACTAACAGCGGTATAATATTTGTCGGATGAAAATACGTTTGCCTCGCACAGATTGACTTCATTGGTGTCCTCGTTTACGAAATTTTTAAGCATTAAAACATATTTAATCGTTTCTTTACATAAAAAATGATTAAATAAGAATAAATAATTAATTCTTTGTTTTGGGGATTAGAATTACTATAAAAAACAACACAAGGCATTTTAACAGTTATTAAACCACTTTAAAAAAAAAAATGCAAATATTTCATCGAAGTTAGCCGAACACATGCAAATCTTATGGAAGTAAAAACGATAGGATACCGCGACACCGCACGATTATCATACCGTTGTTAGTTGTATCATGGGTTATTCTCATCTATCTTATATTATGCAGGGGACGCAGAATTATTCCAGGTAGAAAATACAAAACTTTGAGAACCGCTGATCTAGGAAATGTTGTTATCTCTGCCATGTGAGTTTTTTTTTTGATGCATATGACACACAGCCGCTGTCTCACACATTTGGCTACACATTGCTAAACCTCTGAAGCCTCCTCAATCTGTAAACACTTTCAGAGGTGAAACTCCCTTACTTTGTGACAATCGTTTAACAAAACATCATCTCTCCACAGGTGAAAGTCACTCTGCTGTTTGGTACTGTTTGTCTGAGTTCATTTTATTTATGCAAGCCATGGCTCTGTAGATGCCAACTCAGAAGCAAGACTTCCACATTTAGTAAAGCTCGTATGACACCCCCACCCAAGTATAAAACTCACTTGGGTGTCTGGTATACCATCACTGTGAATTTCCTTTATCATGTATTACCCTCTTGTGAAACTCAATCATGTGACTCATTCATGCTGTATGAAACCTTTTCTGTAGGAGTTCTTTAATCATATGGTGCTTCTTAACATGCTCAGCTACTATTCTTTTCCATGTCAATATATTGAAAGACTGAAAAAACCTAATGTAGTTCATTTCACAACGGAGTTTGTGTTTTCAGAAAATGAAAATTAACAATATTAGGAATGTCTGATGTGGCAAAATGAGAGTGGTCAATGAAATAAACTGATATATTTTAATAACAGATATACCTGCCTTCTAATTATGAAACAATTGCAAATAAAAACCATTGACCATCCAGGATCTCAAAGTACTGGCAATATCAAACAGGCGTCTTTCACTCACAGACATGCAGATGGCAGTATTGTCTCAGAATATTTCCTAATTTAAGTCTGAAAGTCATGATGTTTTCCAGACACTTCAACTCTGAAATCGATTAAGTAGGCTTCAACATGTTGTATTATAAGTTCAGGGCAGTAACATCTCCTCATCTTTAGAAGGAAGCATGTACAGTAAACGATTACCTGCTTTTTCGTTGGAGAATTCAGTAAGTTATTTTCTTCCTGGGGAATCGGCACTTCCTTACCTGTATCAGAAAGACAAGTGTCATCTGTTACCAGCATTATAAGGTGAATCTTAAAAGTTATCAATATTACATTTACCAAGCCACTTATTCTAACTGGGGATTGCTAGGGGCAGGAGTTTATGCCAACAACAATGGACAGAAAGGGGGAATCAGTCCAGGACATTGCAGTAATGGTCCTCATACTTGACCCAATTTGGAATATCCAATAAACTTAAGCAGCATGTCTTTGTGATGTACACCCACACAGACAAAGTGAGAATTATTTGTAAACTCTACATACACTGTGAATAGGCATGGTCAGGATGCTGGACCTGTGAATTGGCAGCACTATCCAATGTACCATTACTAGATATTAGTTATTAATCACAGTTTGTGTTATACATTTGTCTGCTTGAATTTTTAGAATGCCCATCATGGAATGCTAATAATCCATCCATCCATCCATTTTCCAACCCGCTGAATCCAAACACAGGGTCACAGAGGTCTGCTGGAGCCAATCCCAGGGCACAAGGCAGAAACCAATCCTGTGCTGGGTGCCAACCCACCGCAGGACACACACAAACACACCCAGCGGCCAAATTTAGAATTGCCAATCCACCTAACCTGCATGTCTTTGGACTGCGGGAGGAAACCCACGCAGACACGGGGAGAACATGCAAACTCCACGCAGGGAGGACCGGGAAGCGAACCCAGGTCTCCTAACTGCGAGGCAGCAGCACTACCACTGCGCCACCATGCTGCCCGAATGCTAATCAGTTCTCCATAAATATTGCGTTATAAAGGCTTTGTGATAATGTTAACTAAGAAAAGATACTATATAAAATAAAGAATATGAGGACAAAAAACTCAATATGACTAACTTTTTCTGGTGGAGTATATCTGTTTAGCATTGTACAGAATTAGACATGCACGCACCTTATAAAATTAAAGAAGCCTCCCTCCCAGACCTCAGCACATTATAGACAGCTCCTAGTAAATTTCCCTAATCTCTACAAGATTACCAAGAAGTCACACACGTTTTCATAAACACACAGACAAGCAAACTCCCTTCTAGATTAGAGATGAGTACACTTGGCTGTGGAGAGCTATGGTGACAAGTTTTCATTGCAGCCAGTCTAACAACTGGCAGCCCCTTCAAGCCTGGGATGCCTTATTTTGTCCTTGTTACCTATTCTATAGTTTTTATAAAGTCTAGCAATTTTGTTTCTGTCCATGTAGGCAGGTCTTTACTACTGTATAATCATTTTTGGAGGCTTTTCAAAGTTTCTTTATTCAATGTATCGAAGATCTTGCGGTCTACGCTGTTATTCTACTTTAAACTGTACTACTGTTTGTGTTGCAAAGTGTCATAATGATGTGCTTGTCTATGAGGCACTATATAAAATAGATTCCCTGACAAAAGATGAAATTAATACATGTCATTCAAGCTAGTGACTGCTGATCGAAAGTTTCTCCTTTTTCAAAAAATTTCAGAAAAATGTGGCCTGACTCAAACTGAACAGAATAAAGCAAGCCATGTGCTTGTTAAGAAAAAAATCACTGTGAATTGAAAAGCAAAGATACAAAACAAGAAGCCCAGTACAGCAAATGATTCCTTTACAGTTGTAAGCTACTGTCTAATCAGAAGATTGTCTAGTGTGAAGACCTAAAAACACAGTGGTACCACTAAATTGATGGTGCCCACTTGCTGTTCATTTTGATACCAGCATTCTGCTTCACTCAGGTCTGTTTCCAGCTCCTCACTCCATGGCTCTACAGTCTTCTTTAAAGGACCGTTTATGATTAGGCCAATGAAGGGATTTACCAAAATACCTACCATTTAAATGTCACTGTATTCATACTGCCATTGCCACACATAACACCAACTTTTTTAAATGGCCTCTTCCTGCAAATACTGTCTGCATCCACTCAATTTTTATTCTCTATGTCCCAGTCATAGCCATCCAAAAATGTCTCTGATACCAATAACGAGTCCTGTTTGAACTTCCCCCCGTATCTGTAACCCATATATGCACGCCTATTCTGCCCCATCATCTAAATGCCACTTGGAGCTATACTATCCGTCTCCCTAAATGTTCCTTATGAAAATAGTGACATTTTTCTGTATATACAGTACTTCTCCATACTTCTCTTCTTTTTCTGCAGGACCCATGCACTAATGTTCCCCCCAAAAACCCCTAGTTTCCATATCAAACTTGTTTCCCTTCCTCAAAAGTACCGATACTCTTCCCTTCCTGTTAGTGCCATACTCCCATTCCACACTTAACTCTACATAAATGCATTTTAGCCAAAAATGTCTAACCTGGCCGAGACAGTCTCCGTCCGAATCCTTTCACAGTCCTCAGCCGACTCATCTTTGACTGATGCCAATGTTCTTGTAAAAGAACAAATTCAATTTTTTCCTGCAGGCTGGGATTCAGGCAGCAGCTGGCCAATGTTATGCTGGTCAGGGTTTCTACAATGAAGGAAAGCATTTAGGTGGAACAGACAGTGTCCAGAGGCTGACAACAGGTAGTGCCAAAAGCAGGCAACTCTTGCCTGACAAGAGGTATAGTGCAAGCCTCCAATGCACATCCAGTTCTCATCAAGCTGAGCTAAGGAGGGCGCCCTTAAGAGGTAACAGCCAGAAGTACTCACCCACAAGCTGCTTCAAGTTGCTAGCCTCTATATCCAGAAGCACTGCACCCCGCATAATGCAGGTACGAAACTCAAATACACTGTGCAGTGAGAACGTGGTAACGTGAGGCCGGCTCCAACGTTCGCCTCCGTCTTCCACTTTCTCCTCGAACTTGATCCACCTGCAAAATGAAGAGAAGTTCAGCCTTGAGACTGGTGATCTCAGCTCCATGTGGATGACTTACTTCTTGTGTCAACTCAAAGTCTGTTTGGTTCATTAAAGCGACAACAAAGAAAAGAAATTCAGAGTGCAGAGTTTTAGATTCTAAAGCTTTTTGTGGACTGAAGGCAAGTTCTTTGGTCCCCTTGAAGTTTTTCACAGCTCAAATGAATGACAACTGATGATTAACATAAATACATAAATCAAATAAAAGTGTATAGGGGGTGGTCTGGCTTCTGAATAGATGGTCCAGGACTCCTGCATCTAATAATATCATCACACCATTCCTGCTTTCAGATGAAATCAATAGGCCATACATACTGTATATTCATAGCATCATCCTGTTGAATTTCAGTATACTGCATATGACTGAATTTTCATGCAGGCTACAAGATAAACACTTCCACTGAGGAACACAAGAAGATAACTTCAACCCATTGATGCTAAGGTAGCATATTCCCTCATCAGCCATCTAAACTACTAAAGTGCTCTCAACTGATTTACTTCAAATCAGTTTTAGATGCAAATCTATGAGGAAATCTTAATTTGAAAAGTCAGACCTAGACAGGCATAAAAACAGAATAGAGCAATGGTATACAAACTGGGAGCGATCAAGTTGTGCATATGGGGCCCCTGCAGTCCTGTGAGATTGGCATTCATAAAAAAATCCAATTCTAGTTTTTAAAAAATTTCTTTAAATTGTCTCATGTAGTTTTAAATAAACAAAGCTGAAAATGTTATGCAATTGTTCTATGAAAGTAGTCCTGAATCAATGTAGTTATAGATGAGTTCATCGCTCCAGCCAATTTCAAAATGGAAGCTATGCAACTGAAACACATTTGTACATTCGCATTAATATTCTCCTAGTCAGTTACAGGGCACAGTTTTTGATCAGTATATCAGTATATTTATCAATGTCACAGCATAAGAAGTGAGACAATTACTACTGGCTTTAAGAGGAAAAAAGGATAAGATGGAGTGTCCAGCAGCAGTGAAGGAAGAACTATTGTAATATTCTTGTGAGAGGGTGGACCTACATGGTGAAGGTCTATCTTGCGCTTTGTTGACCTGTTCTGTTATATTTACTCCTTTATTTATAATACTGGTTTTCACATAACCAGCCCCTCCTTGAAATTCATAATTTTTGGATACATACAGCATGTGACCACATTGCTGCGTACTTAAACTTCAGTGTGGAGCGTGTGGCGAAAACCTAGAGTGTGCCAAGAGCGCGCGAGGACATGTCTCAGTGTCTGACGCCATTTTCACTGAGGGCATGTTAGCTATAGCAGGACATTTTAACATTTTATCCATCTTCCTTGATATCAGCAGTTACAATGCTGATATCATTGGTTTTAAATTTGATATCAAGCTTTTAAAATTTGATATCACGTTTTTGAAATTTGATATCCAGTTTTTGAAATTTGATATTGAACTTTTGAAGTATTATTTCAAGATTTTAAAATCTGAGATTACGCTTTTAGTTTTTGAAATTTTATATTGTGCTTTTCAAACTTAACTCCTAAAAAGAGAGCTTAAGTACTACTATATTATGGCATGCCGTAATAACATTTAGTCCACTTTCCTTTTTATGAAATTTGATATCAGGCTTATAAAATTTCATATCACACTTTTGAAATTTGTTATTAAGCTTTTGAAATTATATATAATTTTTTTTTAATTTGATATTATGCTTTTAAAATATGATATTGAGGCTTTGAAATTTGATATCAAGTTTTTAATGTCTGATATCCATCCATCCATCCATCCATTATCCAACCCGCTATGTCTTAACTACAGGGTCACGGGGGGTCTGCTGGAGCCAATCCCAGCCAACACAGGGCGCAAGGCAGGAAACAAACCCTGGGCAGGGCGCCAGCCCACCACAGAATGTCTGATATCATGCTTTTGAAATTTGAATTTGATATCAAGCTTTTGAAATTTGACATTGTGCTTTTGAAATCTGATATTAAGTTTGAGGATTTCAAAATCTCAATATCAAATTTTAAAAGAATGATTTCAAATTTTAAGTGTGATATCAAAATTTATAAGCATGATATTAAATTTCGTAAACACGATATGAAAAAATGACAAAATATGATGTCAGAGTTTAAAATTCATAAATACTAGCGTTTAAGCTCTCATATGAAATGTCAACAGTGTGATATCAAATTTTAAAAAAGGGATAAATATCTTGTCACTTGTACAAGTACATTATTTTGCCAAGCTAGTTACAGTAATTAACTAGCTTAGTCTAAAGTTGTACTAAAATATTTTAAAGTATAGTAAATAATTTCCAACATTCACATACATTCCTTTATGCCTTCTGCAAAAGAATGCCATATTTTTGTACTACGTGGAGTATATTTACAAATGATGATCACCCTGTGTTATCCAAAATGGGTTGAAATGCGTCACTTGATAAACAATCATGCCTCAGTGAATGTTATTGCTAGAGATGTTAAAGTTTGATTAACTTACTACATATAATCCTACACACAACCCAAAAACATGGACGCCTGGTGGACTGGTGTTGCTAAATTGGTCTGTGTATGTGTGTATCTGTTCACCCAGTGATGGAATAATGTTCTGTACAGGACCTGTCTCTACCTTACGCCAGACGATTGGTGGGATAGGCTCCGGTTGTCCTATGACCATGCCATGGTTAAGCAGGTTAGGAAATGGATGGATAGATAGAAGCAGCACCCTTAATGTGTAAAGGCAGAGTTTTATGTTCTGACATGAGCAGATGGTTTCATTTTAAAATGAATAAGTCATGATGTTGCTTATCCCGAAATATAATATGCAATCAAAGTTTCAATTACAGGCCTGAAAAATTTAGAAAAGCAAAGGTAATCATTTAAATGATAGACACTTCCTAAAAACTCTTGTTCTGTACTGCATTTATTGCTGAACCTCTGGCTGTAGCTTGGTGATTTGAAAGCTGTCATTACAAATGGCAATTGTTATTATCAAATATACTCAAAATATGCAATTCTAATCTTGCAAACCTAAGATTACAACTTCACAGTCTAAGATGTGCTTATGTGAGTAGCTGGAACTCTGAATCTTGTTAGTAAAGCTTTAAAAATGTACAGGAGTATAGGCTGCGGCAGGATGAGAATGCTACTGTCAGATTGCTGCCAATCCCAAATCACTCTGCCATCTAACCAATAGTACCTGAGCTTTGAGACGAGTGGGCAGAGCAATGACAGGAAGCTGTTGCAAGGCTCAGTATGTTCATTATTGATGACTTTGCTTTCATCGTTCATTTGGGGATGAGAAAACATGTAAGGGATTAAATCTTCTTTCCATAGAAAAGTGACATGAAAATAAATGTCTTATTTTTAAGTATTACCCCCAGATTATACCCCCATAATTCCCTTTTTTTCCCCCTTGGCCCTTATTTCCCCCCAAGATGTGAAGATTCCCCCAAACCTGTCTACCCTGGGCATAAGAGAATGGTCTCTTCTGAAGTAAATTCACCCCAATACATGAAGTCAGAGCAGAAACTACCTATTGGTGATTTAAGACTGACAGGCAGTGGTGCAGTAAGTGGAATAACTGAAGTAAGAGAGATTCAGTCATCCTGATAACACCTAGTTGCTGAAGACAAAAGTGTGACATTGAACTTTATGTGTGTATATTATATTAGGGATGGGAATCAATTAAAAAAATGAGTTAAACTCATAAATATATTAAATTAATAGCAATTAATTGCATCTAACACTATGCAATTATAAAGTCAATGCATTAATCATGAAGTGAACACACATTGAATCATATATTTTATGTAAAATGAATACAAAAGTATTTAAAAAACAGTTTAAACTTAAACAATGACCTAAAACCTGAACTTTTAACAAAATACTAATTGAGCAAGTACAGTAAAGCCTGAATTTGAATGCCTTCCCAAAAAGCAAGTTGAAAAGAAGGCAGTAAGAGGCCAGTGCATTAATTATCAAATTGGCATAACATACGAGACAAAGATGTGTCAAAGTAAAAATTTAATGATCCAAATGACTGTTGACTTTGAGTGGACTGCTGAAGACGGATTTAATTGCCCCCTCCCCTTCGGACAGTTTAGCACACGTATAGATTTAATGCTTTTGTGATTTGATAGAATTGAGGTGTGCCTTGCGTTTTTTGGGGTAACGAAAAGTGTGCCACCACAGAAAACGTTTGGAAAACACTGCTCTACCTACACCATTGCTGCTGGCGCGCTAAAAAAGATCTCTATGGCTTTTATCTCACTTAAAAATTGATACCATGTATTACCTGGAGGGTTATGTTGCATAAACATCTTTACATAAATTAGTGAAGATACTGAAAACTTGAACATGAGTAAGAATAATCATTGCACTTCTATCTTGTAGAATTTTATCATTATTTTATGACGGTCAGCACTGCAAACTGTATGGCTGACTGGCGAGTTAAACAGAGAGATACTGGATACTTATTTTAGTTTTAGTGCCACTCAAAGATACTTTATTTAGCAATTATGTGATATGATGTTGATTCAATCTTCTTACAGAAATATAAAATGAAAAAAAGACAATGCGCAATTTTTACCTTTATTTTTGAACCTAACTTTAATTGCACCTGGACTGTAGTAAACCCCCCAACTCACCACCTTTTCCTCTCATGCTCCTGCACCCATGTCAGTATGTATGAATCAATGAAACAAACAACAGTGCAAAGTATTGGCACGTGGCATATCGTTGTGAACCGTGTAATATGAAATATTAACACTTTAAATTAATATTATATTAATGGTAGGCCTACTGGATATGTATGTAATTCTTTAGGTAAACACCTAACTCACTTGAACTATTGATTCGTAATGCTGAAAAAAAAATGCACGAAAATGTCGCCCTGACCACAGCACTGCCATAGGCGTTTACTTCTTTGCAATCCCTGGATACGAGAATATTTTTTATTGTGTTAAACAGACCATATTAATCGCAAGAATTAACGCATTAACTTTCCCAGGCCTAATATATATATATATATATATATATATATATATATATATATATATATATATAAATATATATAAATATATACACATTTACTATACTAACATACACTCATTTATTGAGATAAGACAATTGGTAGATGTCACTGCTAAAAGATACTTGGATGTAATAATAAATGCCAGCATTAGCTTTTTAACAAAAGTCTTACCTACAAAACTGAATATTTTAAGAACAGTTGGGTTATCTTTAGTTATAAAGCTGTCCTGTTGGGGTGTTAAATAAAGTTTATTATTATTATTTTATTTATTTATTTTTATTTTTTTTTTTTTATTGTGAAAGTGGGCTCTTCAAACAGACTGATAATTGAAGGGAGCATTCAGTGGAAAAGCTACTTTAGAGTCCGGGGTATTATGTTGCAACTAATACATTTTGGAGCCTCGGTAGGATATTACAGGAGGAAGCACAAAATTAAAGTTTGGTCATGAATATGCCTTAAAAGCCCTCGTCAGTTACACAGCACCCAAACACAAGTCTCCGTACTAGGCAGCATTTTAGTTGTACCGCTTTAATTTCACTGTATGCCTGGAGCAAACCGGATACAAGCAGCCTGGGCCTGCAGAGCTTCTTTCTCAATGATACAATATTTAGTGTTTTGGCAAACTTGTTTGGAATATCATCATTTTCGGAGCAGGTTTAGAAATTAGAAGACTAATGCAGAAGAACAGACATTGAGGAAGAAAGAAAAATAATAATTATCAATAATGATATGCATTTCTAACAATTCATTTTAGTGTTATTAATACTAATCTGCAAGTAGAAATAATTTGTTTCACACAGAGTTTCTGATGTTCTCGAAACTTTGTCTTTTCTTGAAGAATAAATCTAGAAATTGACCGAAGATAAAAGCAGAACTCAGTCTCCTTTTTTCATCACAAGTTTTATGTAACTTGTGTATGATTTTTCTCCTTCATTTGAACCCAGATTTATATATAATTGTATACCTTTGTAAATGTAAACATCTTTAAGTTCCGCATCAAATCACAGAACTGTTTTTACATTAAAACCAATTCATTAAAAAAAATTGCATATTCTAGGAAAATAAAAAATACAGACCCACACAAAAACTAATAATAATCCCTTGTTAAAATTCCCTATTGCAATATTAGGGAGGGCAGTATGGTGGCGCAGTGGTAGCGCTGCTGCCTCATAGTTAGGAGACCTGGGTTCACTTCCCGGGTCCTCCCTGCGTGGAGTTTGCATGTTCTCCCTGTGTCTGCGTGGGTTTCCTCCCACAATCCAAAGACATGAAGGTTAGGTGCATTGGCAATCCTAAATTGTCCTTGGTGTGTGTGTGTCCTGCGGTGGGCTGGCATCCTGCCTGGGGTTTGTTTCAGGCCTTGTGCCCTATGTTGGCTGGGATTGGCTGCAGCAGACCCCCATGACCCTGTAGTTTGGATATAGCAGGTTGGATGATGGATGAATATTAGGGAGGCAGGATTCTAGAACTATCACCTTTACTTGTGTGTAGTAACGAGTTCAGTGCTTAACAATTTAAGACCAAACAAATAGTGGCATTTCAAAACTTTTCAATTCCTGGAGGTAGTATGCCAAGAAAAGACGATGAAAATCCCTCCCTGGAGATATTGCATGATATTTGATCACATAGGTGTCAATAGTGTCTGCTATTACCCATAATAATGTCATGTGAGCACTCATAACAGAACCCACATCCAAAATTATGCCCAGCTTCGTAGCATTGGATTTATTTTAGTGGGGGTACATAACCTGGTGGTGCAACTTTTTGTGTGGCGTTTGCATAAAAAGGTTTGGAAACTCCTGGACTAGATAGTAGAGCAGTGGTTCTCGAGCTCAGTCCTGAGGGCCCTGGTGGTTTCAATCAAATTCACAGTCAATAATTCATTTTTCATTTTAATTGATCTCATTGTTTAATAAGCTGCCAGATTTGTTCTGTTATTTTGCATTAGGAAAAGTGCAGTAGTGTGAGATTGATGTCAGAGGGGGACATTTTTGTACACTGGGTCATTCCATTTCACTCTTAGGAAAAGAAACATGCAAATATTACATTTAAAGCCCAGCAGATGAACAGGCAAAAGGCACCCAAGGCAAATTTCCTGGGTTATCCTGTAACTGATTATTGTGATGGCTGTCTACAAGATATTGGTATTTACTGTCTTGCAAAAGAGTCACCACTTTGAAGTTTTTGGCTGGTTGATATTACAAAGAATACAAAGTTGTGATAACAGAACTGCTCCTTCCTTGGAGGACATCTGTATTTACTTGACTTGGCAATTAACATGTTTGACAATATTGGTTTCTAAACAGCAGATCGGTACTCTGTATCTGTAACAATACATTTTGTTAACTTGTATTTTCATTATTTGTTAAACCCAGGAAATTTAGATGTGGCATTGTTTAATCTGATTGTCCAGAACTTATAATTGCAGGGACTGAAGGAGATTTAAGCTCTGGCCAGGAGAAGGCAAAAGGTGGGACAGTCCACTGAGAACACTGCCAAGACACTCGGAAAGAGCACCGGGGCTCGCAGGCTAACAAGGGTACGTGGCTGGCATGACGAGAGGCACAAGGACAGCAATACTTCCAGGGAGGAAGAGACAGCTCCACAAGGAGACGCCGATTGTGGGTCCAGCGAGAGAGAGAAGCTCATGAAAGGACCAAGCTAAGCTGGCAGACGAGGAATAAGACGTGCCTAGGTCACAGCAACACAAGGAGCCCAGAGTGGAAAAAAAGGGAACGACGAAGAGATGCTGACAGGGATTCAACAATTTGACACAACTTCTGTTGGGAAAGGAGTGTCCATTGAACAGAGTGCATCCGTGGACAGTTGAATGACTAAGTGTTGGGTTAACACAGTGCGCAAACTGGACTCTGTACCACTAAAGGTTGTATCCTCCAATTCTTGTTTTTTAACAGACTTTTAGAGTGTACTGTGTGCTTTCCTTTTTTTAAAAAAGGGAATTTCGAAACTAATATTGTTAGATTTTGTTTATGTTCATTTATCTTTTTAATGTACTTATTATTGTCTGATGTAATAGTTAAGTTACTGTTGGTTTTCCTGAAATTACTGTTGTGTCTTTCATTGTGTGTTTACTCACCGCCCAATTTAAAGAAACCTGTGTGCTATTATTGGTAAATTTCAGGAGTTCCCAGTCTCTTAATAAAACTGGGTGGCGTAGTCGGATATTTAAATGGTGTCTAGGTTAGATTACCTGTATGGTGACCAGACACCTGTCACATTTGCATTTATAAAAAACACCAGTATTGTTTGTTATACTGTACCCTTCAATGCTTAACTTCGTTTTCATTTTCTTTTTAAATCACTTTTTCTGTGGCGTTTGATCTTTTAATTATATTTGATTACTGACAATAAACAATGAGCGGAGAAAACAAGAATGCAAACAAAATGGAATAGGGCATATGCAGAACATAAAAAAATTAACAAAAAATTAAAAATTTTAAAGAATGCATTCTTTCCAATTTAACACAAATCCTTGCTTCATTCTGTAAGTATATAGCATGTTCAGTTTGTAAATTCAGGAATAATACAAATGAAATCAGAGAACTAACAGCTTGCTTAATTAAAGTCCAAATCCAATTAAAAGCAGAAGCTGGTTGGGATGAATACATGCATCCACAAGGGTCCTCAGAACTGAAATTGAGAAGCACTAGTCCAGAGAAAGAGAGAACTGGTCATTGTGACAGATCTGAAAGCACACACGAGGTCCTGGTCGACTTCCATAATAGCTTATAGTAAAACACTTGTGTAAAGGAGGTTGTTGGGTCCTCCTTGGCACTCCGGCCACATTTGTAATATCAATGCTAAGAAGTGGTTAAGACAGTTTAGTTTTTCTAATTATTTCATTAATTAAATAATTAAGGCAACATAAACATAAACTCTATCTTCCTATCCTGGACTAGAGACTTGTAGGAGCACTGCACGGCCTTTAGACAGCCAAAAGACATAAGTAAGGTGAGATGCTCAGTTTTTAAATAGGGCTTTCTTAAAGAGCACAGCTAGAACTTTCTAACCGCTTCATAGCTCATGGCTTTGCGTAACCCCGCATTGTGTCTCAGAGGCCTCACCCCATCTGGTTCTCTTTCATAAGATAAACTTACCTGGCTGTCTCCTTCCACATGACATTGTCCTCATCCTCCTGCCACAGTTCACTCAGCTGGGTGAAGAGGGGTGCCAGTGGAGCTTCGTAGTAAGTTACAGCCACTGGGGGCAACGTTGAAGAAAAGATGCTT
Organism: Polypterus senegalus; assembly: GCF_016835505.1. Lineage (NCBI taxonomy): Eukaryota > Metazoa > Chordata > Cladistia > Polypteriformes > Polypteridae > Polypterus > Polypterus senegalus. Next base: position 121,595,591 of record NC_053166.1, on the reverse strand, counting down.
CTGCTTGCTACCTGAGAAATGGTCACAGAGCATGTAGGGCGCTGGTCGGCCGTCCTCTCGTGCTCCCCGCAGCCTCGGAGAGATGTGCTCGTCACCACCATGGGCAGTACAGCCTTCTCCTTGAAGGTCATGAGATGTACTTGGCTCACCAGACCACAGGAGTGTGTGCCACCAAGAGGCCGTGCTCATCTTTTTAGGAGGCTTCGCCAGCTGAATCCAGACAGGAGCACTCACATGACATTAAGTTTACTAAACATACAGAAGGAGGAGGCATCCTGGAGATGTAGCAATGCAGGCGAAGTGGCAGAGGCTGCATCTCGCCAGTATGGAGCAGTCCCATCTGGAATCTAAGCAGGTGGTTGTCATCAAGTCAGATATGAGCGCATAAATGGGGTCTTAGGCAGTGAGTATATGGTGCAGCCTAATGGAATGGAAACCCTCAAGCAGCTGCTTTCAGAGGAAATATTAAGTATAGTGCCATTCGGAGTGACAAAGGTGAGCATGCAGCACAGGAACAAGGCCAGAGCAGGGAAGGCGGCTGTATTTACTGAGTTGTGTCAACATGTCTTGGTGTATCTTGCGTTGTTTACACAACATGCCAGGTTTCTCACTCGCTCACTCTACACCTCAGTATTCACAGTCCATGCTGGCAGTGGCAATGCGTCATTTCATGCCCTTTCACAAAGCAGAAACAGGAATTGTATTTCACTTAAAATCATCTAAACGCCTTGACCCAGCACCCCAGTTAGCCTTTTTAACACTTCTAACTTCTTTCATTTGTCTTCATTTACTTATCCCTCGTTTCACTGGACAATATGAATAAAAATCAATGTCCTTTCTGACCAGCCAAAGAATACATCAGGGGTCCAACCATCCATTATCAAACCTACTTAATCCAGGTCTGGGCTGAAGTGGATTAGAGCCTGTCCTAATGGTTTTGGGTGTAAGGCAGGAACCGGCCCAGTTCTTCAGTGGGGTGCATGGTATAAATTTAAAAGAAGAAAATACAAAGTGGACCTGGCTCTGGAGATTTTTATGGGATTCAAAATGGCTTCCTGCTGTCTTAACAGTGAGCAGCTAGCGCCACCACAAGGAAGAAGAGAAGACACAACTAAATCTTGTTTTATTAGCACTAGCTAGTCACTTAATGAAATAATCCAGTCATCCATCCATCTCTTGATTTATAGGCAAATCCTGGTAGAAATGGGTGAAAGTGAAGACCTGGTGAAAAATAGGATGTCAGTATTTTTAAGGACTGTAAAGAAAGCACAGACACAAGCATAAAGGTTTGAGGTTTGAGCCCCGTATATTGCAACAAAATTAGGTCTCAGTTCAGACATAAGCATGAAATCATAAGATAAAATGGAGGGGTTTGAACGGACAATATAAAGAGGTGGACCGGAAATTAAACGTGATGGATGCTGGGAAGTCGTGGTGGTGTATGGGAGTTGGATGTCATCACTGTGGGACCAGAAGGAAGAAAGGAACCCAGAAGTGCTGTTCTTATGGCGGCGGCGTTTCATCTTGTCTTTGAGAAAAGAGAGAGAGAGGTTAGTACGCTGCCTTTGTCCCCTGGCAGGGTTTGTCACGGTGCGCGTCTGGTCCTTCAGGTGCTCCTGATGCGCTTGTGCATGACATGAACCCTCTTCTCAGCCCAGACCCATCGGGTCGGGCGGACCGAACCGAGAGGTCGTGGACCCGGGAGAGCTAACCGAGAGGTCGTGGACCCGGGAGAGAGCATCAGCATTGGCCTGGAGGCCACCCCGGTGATAAGTGACAGTAAACTTGTAGGGCTGCAAGTCCAAAAAGCACCTAGTGACTCGGGAATTCGAGTCCCGATGAAGAGCCATCCACTGGAGGGCATCATGGTACGTCGCCAGGGTGAACTCCCGACCCAAGAGGTAGTACCGCAGGTACATTACCGCCCACTTGATGGCCAGGGCTTCCCACTCGACCGCCGCATATCTGGTCTCCCAGTCCAACAGTTTCCGGCTTAGGTATATGACGGGGTGCTCTGGCTCAACACGGCGGCGAGACCTGTGTCCGAAGCATCGGTCTGGAGGAGAAAAGGACGAGAAAAATCAGGTGTTCTCAAAACAGGTGCTGAGGTGAGGGCCATTTTTAAGTCAGTGAATGCTTGTTCCGTCTCACTATTCCACACCACTTGAAAAGGGGCCCGCTTCTTTGCCAATTCCGTCAAGGGTGCTGCCCTCTCGGAAAACCGAGGTACAAACCAGCGGTAATAACTCGCTAGTCCCAGGAAGGCTTGCACCTGTTCCTTGACCATTGGACGGGGCCATTCCAGGATGTCTTTGACTTTGGTACACTGTGGTTTCACCAGTCCCCACCCCCACCAGGTAGCCCAAATACTTGGCCTCGTTCAAGCCAAAAAAACACTTCGGGGGTTGATATGGAGGCCGGCTCTCACTAGCGTCAGGAGAGCAGCGTAAACCTGCAATACATGCTCCTTCCAGGTGCCGGAAAAAATGACCACGTCATCAAGGTAGGCGGCACAATAGGACTGGTGGGGCCGTAACACTCTGTCTACCAGATGCTGGAAGGTCGCTGGTGCCCCGTGCAGTCCAAATGGGAGGACATGGTATTACCAGTGTCCAGTAGGGGTGCTGAAAGCTGTTTTCTCTCTTGCGGATGCCGTTAAGGGAATTTGCCAGTACCCTTTGGTCATGTCAAGGGTAGTCAGATAACGAGCCATCCCCAGCCTTTCGAGAAGTTCATCTACTCGGGGCATGGGGTAGGCGTCAAACTTGGAGACCTGATTGAGGCGTCTGAAGTCATTATAGAATCTCCAGGAGCCGTCCGGCTTAGATACGAGGGCGATCGGACTGGACCAGGGCCTATGGCTCTCCTCGATAACGTCCAAGTCCAACATTGCTTGTACCTCAAGCTCCACCTTCGCACGTTTCGCCTCCGGGAGGCTATAGGGTCATTTCCTGACTACCACCCCTGGGTCTGTCACAATGTCGTGCTGAATCAGCGCAGTCCGCCCTGGTGCTTCACTGACCACTTCCGGGACAGACCTGATTGCACCAATGAGCTCCTGTCGTTGGTGGAGACTCAAATTGGGGCCAAGGTTAAGGTGGTCTTTTTCCGAGAAAAGGGAGAGGGCCGGCCCAGAGAGGGGTGGCTCCTCCCTGTCCCTACAGGGCTTTAAGAGGATCACATGGTAAACCCTCTCGCTCAGGCGATGATTTGGCTGAAGCACCAAACCTCTCTTTAACCTCGTACAGAACCTGCCAATGGGCCAACAGTTTGGAGTGTGAAGTAGGCACGAGCACCATTACTCGGTCCCCCGGCTGAAACTCGCATAGGGACGAGTTCCTGTTGTAGCTGCAGGCCTGAGCTGATTGAGCCTTAGACATGAATTTTCTCTAACCTATCGCGTAACTGCGCGATATGTTCTAGGATATTGGTGGAGGGAAGTGCCCCCCCTTCCCAGCCCTCTTTCAGTACGTCCAGAATACCTTGGGGTTGGCGTCCATAGAGGAGTTCAAAAGGGGAAAACCCGGTGGAGGCTTGGGGCACCTCCCGGTAAGCAAAAAGTACTAGGGGTAAAAGTTGGTCCCAATTCCGACCGTCCGCCCTGACTACCTTGCGGAGCATCTTCTTCAGGGTCTGATTAAACCATTCCACCAGCCCATCAGTCTGGGGTGGTATACAGATGTCCTGAAATGCTTAATGCGGAGCAACTTGGCTACCTCCCTGAACGTATCCGAAGTAAAGGGCATACCTTGGTCTGTAAGGAATTCTTTAGGTATGCCCATCCGGGAAAAAAGGGCTACTAGTTCCCGTGCAATGTTTTTTGAATTGGCAGCTCGCAGGGGAACTGCTTCTGGGTATCGAGTTGCGTAGTCGACCATTACTAATATGTATTTGTGGCCTCGTGTCGAAGGTTCTAGGGGTCCTACCAGATTGACACCGATCCTTTCAAATTGCACATCAATGAGGGAGATCGGGATGAGAGGAGCGCAGTCCCTCCTAGGAATCTGGCGCAACTGACAGACTGGGCAGGACTGACAGAAGTGTCAGACCTCCTTGTTAATCCCGGGCCAATAGAACCGGAGTTTCACCCTCTCCAGTGTTTTCTCGGCCCCGAGGTGTGCGTCTAAGAGGTGGGCATGGGCTAGTTCACACACTTGCCGCCGGTAGGTCCGCGGGACTAGCAACAACTTCAGCACCTCACCTTTGTGTTCTGCAACTCGATACAGCAATTCGTTATCTAGTACAAAGTGGGGTCCCAGTGGCGTGGAATCAGCTAACAATATGTCGTTCGTGGATAATATCGCATTCTGGGCAAACTTCAGGGAATCATCATTCCACTGTTCTCTCTTAAAGGATGCCAGTGTGAAGCGAAATTGATACTCCATGCTGGCGAGGGGATCGGGAGAGACTTCCTCTTGAGATGGAGCCTCATCCGGTTGCATTTCCGGGTCGATGTGCAACAGTGAAGAAGGCTCCCCCGCGTCATCAACAGTCACCGAAGTGCACGGCGTGGGAGCAGCTGGGAGGGGACCTTGTTCTTCCATAATTAGACCCAACCTGGCTTTTGGAGTGGTAAATGTTCTAGCGCATTTGCTTTCCAACCAGTCTTGTACCAATATAACCAGGAAGGGCAACATCTCAACGAACATTTTTCTGGGTTCCCCTTCCCAGGTTATGTAGCAGTAGGCGGACCTATATGACCTGGTCTTTCCATGTATACACGTGACCCTTGAGTTCGGAGCAGTCCACTGTCACGGTAGAACCTAACGGTGAGCAACAATGGTGATGTTACTCCCGGAGTCAAACAGTGCCACCACGGAGTGCCCATTAATTAACACCACTCCTGTATTTTTAACCACCAGAGGATTAGACAAAGCGCAGTACCTCTCACCCCTGATCCAGCTGCAGTCCATGGGCTCCTGTTTCAGGGGACAGGAGCTGACGATGTGCCCCACCTCAACACACTTGAAACAGCGTGGGGTGGTGGGGAGTCTGTTGCCCGGTTTAGCCAGGAGCCTCTGGACCAAGGCGGGTGGCCTTTGGCATGGCCCCGACTTCTCAGCCTACCCGAGTCGGTTCACCACCAGCTGTCGCTCAAGTATCTCAAGAAGGCCATCCATGTTTTAATATGGGTGTCTCCGGACCTGCTGGGCGAGATAGTCTGGCATGGTGTAAGTAAAGGTCTCACAGACCACCTGCTCGACCACCTGATCTTTCCTCAGAACTCAAAGGCTTGGACCCTAGGTGGGCCATTGGGGTAGAATTTCCAGTGCCGCCACTCCCTCGCCTGCTGATCGGAGGTTACGCCGTAGCGTTTATAGATCTCGGACTTCAAGAGGTTATACTGGGTGGCTTCCTCCTCGGGAAGATCATGATAGGCTGGGCCTTTCAGGTACGGGGCCAAAATAGCAGCCCACTCAGCACGTGGCCACTGATTCCGGGTGGCGCCCTCTCGAAGATGGCAAGGTACGACTCAATGTCATCTGCCTCAGAGAGTGGAATAATAGGAGGAGGCGGCGGTCACGTGGGCTCTGGCTTTACCGTTTCTGCTGTGGCAAGTCGTCTCTTCGCGTCCGCGAGTTCCGCCTTTGTGGAGGCGTGATCCACCTTGAGGGCCTGGAGTTCGCTGGCCAACATGTTCAAAACGGTGTTTAAATCCTTCCCTTCAGTCATCTTTTCGGGCTTTCGTTATCCTGCCGGCTATGCCTCTGTAAAGAAAGCACAGACACAAGCATAAAGGTTTGGGGTTTGAGCCCCTTATACTGCAACAAAATTAGGTCTCAGTTCAGACATAAGCATGAAAACATAAGACAAAATGGAGGGGTTTGGACGGACAATACAAAGAGGCTGGCCTGAAATTAAACGTGATGGATGCTGGGAAGTTGTGGTGGTGTATGGAAATTAAACGTCATCACTATGGAACCAGAAGGAAGAAAGGAACCCAGAAGTGCTGTTCTTTGTTTAGCCCGGGCTGGGCTTATGGCAGCGGCGTTTCGTCTTGTCTATGGGAAAAGAGAGAGAGAGATTACTATGCTGCCTTCGTCTCCTGGCAGGGTTTGTCGCAGTGCGCGTCGGGTCCTTCAGCTGCTCCCGATGCGCTCGTGCATGACAGGACATACACCGACACTCACTTACACTAGGTTAGTGTGTTGTGACCAAGTTTTTGGAAAGTAAGAATGAGCTGGCCATGCAAACTCTACACGAACAGTCAGCAGGCATTGAGCTAAATCCAGGCTGCTACAGTTATGATTCTGCAACACCCACCGTAGTTGTTGAATGCAGATTTCAAATAGGCCAGATGCATTAAAATCATAAGTCCTCTTAATTTTTTATGTAGCATATTTAATGCTATATACTGTAAATCTGTATGCAGATTAAGGGTGAAGCTCCACTTACTCTTTATCCCTCAGAGGTATGCCAAGCTGTCCAGCAGGTTTAGTTACCTAGAGAAAGAGAACAGGGTGCTGAAGCAAAGGAATTGAAGCGGGTATTGGAATGAGTCCTGGGTGGCAGTAGCAAGTTAACTCACAAAGTGGAAGAGGTCTTACGACAAACTGATGACTAGTGTTGAGAAGTGACTTTAACTTACCCAGAGGTACATACATGGACATAAAGTGATGGACTGGACTTGAATTCTGTTGCTATGACCTAATTGTTACTGAGGTTGGCTCAGGCTCCCTGGACCCCATAATGGAAAATATGGGTTTAGGAAAAATATATGGATTCTAATACTATGTGACACAATACTGATTCTGCCCATCACACACACGGCAAAGGATAAGGTTTAGGTGCAATGCCAAGCCTTTACTTCAGCTGTCTTCAGATGCTGCCTTCTGCCATCAGTTTTGTCTTCAGCAAGTGAAATGCATATCCAATTGGGTTGAGGTCAGTTGAATGATTTGGCCTTTGCTATTGCAGAATATTCCACTACTTTACATTGAAAAGCAGCTGATTTGCTTTTGCAGTATGTTTTGGCTCATTGTTCATCTGTACTGTGAAGCGTTGTCCTATTAGTTTTGCAGCATTTGGCTAAATCTAAGCAGGCAGTACAGCCCTACACAATTCAGAATTCATCCAACTACTTCTGGCAGTAGTCATATCTTCAATAAACACCAGTGACTGACTTCCACTCACAGCAATGCATGACCCGGCCATAAAACTGCCTCCACTGTATTTCACAGACGATGTGGTATTCATCAGATCATGAGACATTTCTTCTCTTTTCCATACTCTTTTCTTTCCAGCATTCTGGTATATATTGATCTTAGATTCCTTTGTTGTCCAAAGAAAGGTTTTCCAGGAATGGACATGATTGAGATTTACCAGTGGTTTACACCTTGGGGTAAACACTCTGTCTTTACTTTCAAGAAGTCTCAATTATAGACTTTGGCAGTGATAGGTGATAGGTGTTCTTGGTTTGGCTAAAAGTTGTGAAGGGGTTCTTCTTTCACAAAGACAGAATTCTGAAGTCAACCAGCATGGTTGTTTTCAGTCGTTTTCATTACTTTCTGGTGTTGCCAAGTTCATCCATGTGTTTCTTCTTTTTAAGAATGTACCGGGTGGTTAATTTGACCTTTCCTCATGTTTCTGCTATTTCTCTAAAGGGCTTGTTTTGTTTTCTCAGCCTAATAATTGACTGTTTTTACTTACATGGACCACATATTCAGAGATCAAAATGATAGCGTCCAAATGCAAATTCCACACTTGGAATCAATTCCAGGCCTTTTACCTGCTTATTAGTTAATGAAATAATGAAACTGCTTCCACCAAAAATGTCCAAATACTTTTGAGCCTCCTGGAAATGGGGGACAATGCAGAATGGTTGTCATTCATGAACGGCTCATAAGATATTTTTGGTAAACCCCTTAAATTCAAGCTGCGGGGGGCGTGTTTTCCATGTAGAACTGAACGGAAGTTTTAGAGCCTCCATTTAGCCACAAAGCATGTCTACAATTATCATTTTCAGCATTTATTTTGAACTTGAGATATTACTTTATATAAGAAATGGGTAAAAAGTGTAAAATAGCAGCGCAGTGATGCTGCTAGACTTCTTTGGTGCTCCAGGAAGCTCAACACATAGAAACAAATATGGAGCTTCCAGAGGTTCAGCTCTGCGGCCTACACACCACTCTAGATCCCATAGCCTGTCCCCTATGCCTTCATTGGTATCCTTTGTTTCAAACGAGGTGGGAAAAAAGTTGAGTACGCAAATTACTGATCAACTCATTACTGGAACAAGAATAATTCTACCTCTGGAAGAACTTCGCAAATCTACTTGTTGCAATGTTTAGATATTGATTATGACACTTAAACAAAACATAGCAGATATTGCAGAATGCACATCACATATGGAAACAAGATTGTCTGAGTTTGTGAAATTGTAATGGCTTCTAACAAAATGGAGGAGACAATAAGCAGGCTGTCTGGTAAGATCACCGATTTGGAAAATCACTCCTGATGAAATAATGTTAGACTAAGAGGTATCCTGGAGGATACATATTATACACAGCTGCCTCAATACTTGCAAAAATTTCTACATGCAGTCTTGTCAGACCTTGAATTACTGGATCTGACAATAGATACATGCTATAGACTGCCTAAACCTAAACATGTTTGTGCAAATTCACCTATGGATGTTATATTTCAACTGCAATTTTATCACATTAATGAGAAGCTCATGCCAACGGCAAGAAGCAATAAATCTCTTCCAGACCCTTAAAGCGAGATAACGATTTTCATGGACCTTTCACCAGAGAATTTGGCTAGAAGACGAGAATTTGCTCCCTATACGACACTACTTCGCAAACACTGCATATTTAATAAATGGGGCTTTCCTGTGAAATTAACAATCGCTAAGGACTCATGACAGTTCGTTCTTAATGCTGTACCCGAAGCTGTATTCCTGCTGAAAAAGTAGGATATTCCTGATATTCTCCTTATCCCCACTAAAGCTGGAACAACGGTTCAGCAACTACAGAAGGACTGGGAAACTGTTAACTGACTTGGTAATGCGTTTTTTCCCCACTCTCAAGCTTTATATGAATCCAGGCTTAACTATTCCATTATCTTAGAAGTTTAAATATTTTATATACAAGAAGGTGCACTAGAGGCTGAATGGCCTCTGCTTTGACTTTGGTTGATCTACTTTTGGAACGTCTGTTTACATTAAAGCTGAGATCTAAATTCACCCCCTCCAAATTTCTTGTGCTACATTGTGTGTGCTTTTGACTGTTTTGTCAATATATATACTAATTTGAGGTCTGCTCAAGAACTTTTTTTTTTACTTTTTTGTTTCTATTGATTATAATAGTTTGTTGTTTATTAATTTTATGTGTAATTACTATTGTACAGCCCCACCTATTTTCAATTGCATTTCGAAACAATTACATTTTAACTTGGGTTTTAAAATGTTCTTCATTTGCTGCAAATACTTTGATCAATATGGTCCTTAAGGTACTTTCTTTTAATGTTAGGGGGCTTAATTCCCCTTTCAAAAGGTCACTTATGTGGAAGGATGCATTATTAAATGATTTATCCAAGAAACTCATTTTTCCAGACATAGTTATGTTAAACCAAATAATAATAGGTTTAATAATCTTCTCTGTTCCTTAACTGAGCATAAAAAGGAGGGTTTCTGATAGCATTTAAGAGCTCCTTATCTGTACAAATTAAGACAACAGTGATTGATCCTGTAGGCCGTTTTATTATTGTGGTAGCATAAATTGATAATAATGTCTTTAATATTGTTAACACATATGCCCCTCCTAATTCTAATCAATTTAAATTCCTTTCTAAACTTTGCAAGCAGATTGAATTGGTTAAGATGGTATCTTTAATTTGGTGTGGTGGTTTTAATATAGTAGTAGATTATACACAAGACTAAAAATCTTTACTTAATAAATCAGTATATGATGTATGGAGGTGTCTGCATTCAGGAGAAAAACACTTTACCTTTTATTCAAAGTTCTATGCTTCGTACTCTCATATCAATATGTTCTTAGTTGATAAATAGACCTTACAGAAAGTGAAATCCTCTACTATTGGCACCATAACTTGGTCAGATAATTCGTCCATTCTCTTAGAGTTGGAGCAAACCTCTGGTTTACCTAAAAACAGGACTTGGAGACTTAATAATTATTTACTTAATTATCCTATGACTTCTTCACAGATTGAACAGTCTCTTAAAGAAATCTTTCATACTAATGATGGTTCAGTTTTGAGCAGTGCCACATTATGGTGTGCATATAAAGCATTCTGTACTGTATATGAGTGGGGTTATTTTTCAGATAGCAGCTAAAGAAAAAAAAGCAGACTGAAGGAAGGCATAATATACTTGCTTGTTTACATAATCTAGAACTTCAGAATAAACAGTCCTTTTCATCTACTTTGGTAAATCAAATAAAGCAGATTAGGAGACAGCTCAATAAGCTTGAACTCAATAAATATTAATTAGCTCAGCGTTTCTCAACCTTTAAGTATTTGCGCCCCCCTAACGTTTTTTTGAAAGGAGCCCACTAATACCAATTTGTTCTTGTTTAAATAATGATATATCATAGATGCATATTTTATTATGCCTACTTAACTTTTGTCGACATTTATCTAACTATATTTATTTTTCTAGTATCAGAATGTATTTTAAGTTAATTTGTTTTGGTTTCAATAGATGTATTTTCCATATTTTTAATTCTTGTTTTCTTTTTTTCACATCTTTGCGCTCCCCTTTTTGTTACTTCGCACCCCTAGGGGGCCCGCCCCGCAGTTTGAGAACCACTGAATTAGCTATGAAGAAACTTATATTTAAATATTATGCACAAAGCGGAAGACCTAATAAAATGTTGGCTAATAAGGTTAAATCACATATAACTAAAACTAAAATTCTTTTTATTATTGGGAAAGACAGAAACAAGATTGTAAACCCCAAGCTATTGAAGTCAAATTTAGATCATACTATACTATATTATATAATTTAAAATCAGGATTCCCAAATCCCACAACCCAGTCCTTCAATTATTAAGGAATTTCCTTCTGAAGAAGCATTCCCATGGGTATCAACAGAACAGTTAATGAAACATAACACCCCTCTCTCTCAAAAAGAGGTTGATACAGCTATAAAATCTCTTAAACATTACAAAGCTCCTGGAGGTAATGGTTTTACTAATAAGTATTATAAAAAACATGCAGCCCAGTTTATACCTCACCTTTGTAAAATTTTTAATAAAGCCATTTCAAATTTAGTTTCCTAAAGAAATGCTTGAAGCAATTGTGGTCACTGTCCAAACCGGACAAACCACTTTCATCTCTTGCATATTTTAGGCCTATTTCTTTGCTGAATTCTGATGTGAAAATACATTCTAAAATTATTGCCTCAAGATTAGCTTTAATTTTGCACTCTATAATTAATATTGATCAAGGTTTATACCTGGGAGACAAGCACCAGACAGCACAAGACATTTCATTGATATTATTGAATATATTGAATCTAAAGCTATCCCCACTATTTTATTAGCTACTAGCAAATACCCGCACTTCGCAGCGGCGAAGTACTGCCTTAAAATTTTTATTAAGAAGAAAATTAAACCTTTTTAAACTGAGGGAAAATATACCAATAATTATTTGTTAAGGATCTCTTTGCATACCACATTGTGAGTTCGGCCCTCCGGTTGTAATATGACCAAGCTGTGCACTGAGCTTACTCTTCAGCATGCAACGTACAGTTGGCCATGTGAACAGTAATCTTGTTTCAAATCTCACAGCTTGGATTGCTGCTGTCATAATTGGTTTGAGTTTCATGGTTTGTTTCAATAAGACAGTATTTGCAGGACTTGTGTTGAAGTGACATTCTGCATCTGTCAAGCGTTGTAAGCACCTGTTTCATCGATAAATTTGCATCCAGCTTTTGAGAGTTTAAACATTCATAGACATCAAAGTGTCCACTACTCAAATCGCCACCTGTGAATCTCAGATGTTTAAGAGGCATTGGCAGTTGTCCAAAGGTGTAAAATATTTGGCCATTTCGGTACACTTGAAAGCGACAACCAAACAATTCAGCGCCAGCCAACAACTCACATGCAGATGCATAGGTGAAGGGCTTAAGCATTTCACTCTTCTAGTGCTCCTGTGTAGTATAATTATCTCCTGTACCGTCATCAGTCCACACTATGAACCTGTCCCAGTCATTCAATACATAAGGCACAATGTTCCTCTGGATATCAAGAGTGAGCCTGATATGGCCGTGCAATATGTAATAAAGAGAATGGAAAAGGCAGGTACCATCTCCGGGCATGGAAGCCACTTGGTAAGTGACAGTTCTTTGATCGATGGTGATCACCTCGATAGACATGTTAATGGGGGTACAGTTGGAACGATAAAGGAAACGGGTACCTGAACAATGTAAAGTAAGTCTAAAATAAATACACAATAACTATAATCGTAATAAACGAACAATAAAACAGCGGAGAAACCGTGGATTAAATAAAAAGGCTGTAGTTATCAGGAGGAAGACGTGAATCCCATGGCGAGGCAAGGAAGGGAATGTAGAGACCGGAGCGACGGACAGCCTTATATAGGCAGGCAGCCAACAACGTGGGAGGCAATGGGATGGGGTCCCAACACTGCCTCACACGGTAACCGAGCTGCAGGCTATAGACGTATATATGTACGTAAGTAGGATTCAGTTAGCGTTGGGAACCCGCGTACCAAATTTCTTGAAGATGGGCCCATAAGTAACAAAGACCGCTGGATAGTTCAATATGGCGGCCGACAGTGGCGTCATACCACCAAAATAAGTACGTACACCGGTTTCGGTTAGCGTAGGGAAGTCGCCTACCAAATTTCGTGAAGATGGGGTCATAAATAAGAAAGTTCAACATGGCGGACGTTATCGATCGTTATGACTGTTACGTGTAGAATTTCGAAATGAAACCTGCTTAACTTTTGTAAGTAACCTGTAAGGAATGAGCCTGCCAAATTTCAGCCTTCTACCTACACGGGAAGTTGGAGAATTAGTGATGAGTGAGTGAGTGAGTGAGTGAGTCAGTCAGTGAGGGCTTTGCCTTTTATTAGTATAGATTGATGCAGAAAAAGCATTTGATCGTGCTCATTGGCTATATTTACAGTATGTGAAGTTCTGAGTTAATTTAATCTTAAAGGACCCATCTGTAAGGCTATTCTGTTATTATATTCAAAACCTTCAGCTAGAGTTTTTAGTGGGGCTGTTGTCAGCTCCTTTTGACATTTCAAATGGGACTAGACAGGGTTGCCCTCTCTCACCTTTAATATTTGCTCTCGTTATGGTGCCCTTAACTGAGCACATAATCGGGGGATTCATGGTGTTCACATTGGCCCTGCAGTACATAAAATTGGACTGTATGCAGATGATGTTCTAATTACCTTTACAGATTCTTTTAACTCCCTGGAATCGTTTCAGAAAGTTAAAACTAAGTTGACTTCTTGTTCTTATTATAAAATTAATGACACAAAATGTCAGGCCCTTAGTATAGCTATCTCTGTCCCTATACGTTCAACAATGAAAGCCAAATTTAAATAGAATTGGAATAATTCTTCAATATCATATCTGGGTATACCATTAACAAATTCTTCAAAGGAACTGGTAAATAGTAATTTCCTAAATTTATCAAATAACATTCATAAAGATAATAAGCGTCTTAGCTCATTGTCATTATCATTGTACTTCCAAAGATCTTATATCATTTTTGCACCATTCCTTTTTTGCTTCCTAGCAAAGTTATAGAAACCTTGCAAAAAGATATATTTAAATTTATTTAGAAAGGCAGTAAACCATAATAAATAGATCAACTCTGACAAGACTCAGTCCCTTGGGAGGTATGGCAATTCCAAACCTGCATGACTTCCACAGAGCAGTAATACTAAATCAGCTGAGACAATGGTGGTCTCTTGACAGTTCTAAACATTGGGATCAAATAGAGCAGTACATAAGTGGATATCCAGATTTGGTAGATGTGTTTTGGCTTGTTCAACTTGGATGTAATTTACTTTTCTTTTTCTTAACTTAAGTTTCTTTAGGAGTGCTTTTTGGAAGTATTGTCGACATAAAAATAAAGAATTTTCTCTTCCTCTTAAAATGCTTCCTTTAACGATATTTCAACATTTAATCCCAGATTTAAATCTTTGGACATGGAAGCAAAATGGACTTAACACATTGGCCTACCTTTTTTCCGTCAATCGCCTTCACTCTTTTCAGTATCTCCATGAACACTTTAATATTTCATATAAGGAATTTTATAAATATCTTTAAGTACGCAACTATATTAACTCCCACTGTCTTGGTCTTATTGAAAGCTCTACCTCCTTTGTGCGATGGTTTACAGATCTTTCTTCTAAAATTAAAGGAATTAGAACATTTTATTCATTACTAGATAACAGAGGTCAATTTTCAAAATTCACATCTATCTTAAAATGGGAAAAGATCTGAACTGTTTTTCTGATGAGCAGTGGCTCTTGGCCTTGGCTACATTACACAAATCTACACATACTGTAGCATTACACATACAGTATAGACCTTAGCTTGAAGATATTTTATAGATGGCATCTCATTCCTGTGATATTAGCTAAAGCTTATTCAAACTATTCCCCTTCAGGCTGGATGCAGTTTGGCAGAAATGATACTCTCATACATATGCGGTGGTCCTGTAAATCAATTTATCATTATTGGCTGGCAGTTTAGAAATGTATCTCATACTCTTTACAATTGAATATTAAATTAATTCCTCATTTGGCTTTGCTTGGATTGGGAATAGATAACTATCAACCAAATTGTCACATTTTTATTTTACAAACTTTATTTGCAGTAAGACTGGTTAGAGTTTGACATTGGAAATCATCCATTGCCTTAACATTTTCTGATGTCTTGGAAGAAATAGATCTCTGCACTGCTTTTGAATAAATGACTGCAATTAAAAATTATACCTTCCCTAAATATAAAAAGGCTTGGTCATACTGGTTTAAAGGCCTGTGTATAAAATAAAGTTACTACTTTAATTAGGTATTGTAGACTAAACTTTATGATTGCACATATTAACAAGTATTCAGTCGGTTTGAAGAGGTAAGGCTACCTTTTTTCTCATTCCTTCACTACTATAAATGTATATGTTACTAATAATGAATTATTTTTTTTTTTAGTTCACTGTTCTATGTAACTTCTACTGTATATTTTATGTAACATGTAATGTTAGTGTTGCTTTCCTCTGTACATTGGCTTGCCTACCATTTAATAAAATTCAGTAAAAAAAATGCAAGTTGAAAGTCTAAACTTCAATCACATAATGATTGCTTTATTTCAAATCCATTGTGGTGTTGTACAGAGCCAAAATTATGGAAGTTGTGTTACTGTCCAAATACTTAGGGACTTGCCTGTTGATGGAATGGTGAGGGTGCTTCAAACAGAGGTTTGGGAACCAACCCCATTATGTTAGTCTTCTTGCATAATAAGCTTATTAAAAAAAAAACCCCAAGACATTTATACCTTTTATTGTATCAGTAGTTGGCCTTATTCTAATTTTATATAACATTCTCTTGAACAAATGAACACATACCACCTTGTTTTAAAAATAATCTCAAGTGGCCTAAAACTTCTGCACAGTACTGTACATATCCCTATCCATCCATTATCCAACCCACTCTATCCTAAATACAGGGTCATGGGGGCGTCTGCTGGAGGCAATCCCAGCCAACACAGGGCACAAGGCAGGAAACAAACCCCGGGCAGGGCGCCAGCCCACCGCAGACATATCCTTATAGTAATCCTAATTAAACAAAGTATGCAAGAGGTGTGAAGCAGCATGTCTCTGAATACCCCATGGACTGTGGCAGGATTGTGTATGGGGTCCAGCTGCACCTGTCACATAAGCCACAGAGCATCAGTTGTTTGGCAGTTAACAGCTGAGTAAAACAACCCGCCATGAAGCAATTTACTGTGCCCTGCTTACAAAGGGGAATTTTATGTGTCCCTTTTACACTTACACCAGGAGAAACCATGAACATTAACCAGGCTCCAGGTTTTTTGCTTCCGTAAGCAAGGCGTTCATGTAGAAGTATCCTCTCCATTAGACAGCAAATGTAAGAGATGTTCATATAGAAACGTACATGCAGGAAATGTTGTTTCAGCTTATTAACATCCACCTCCAAAGCACTGCATAATGCAGAAAATGAAGCTGCTTTCATTCATTTATTTATTTTTCTCTCATTATGTGTTGATATTTTCAATTGGCATTTGCTATAATCATCATCCCAAACTAGAGCAAGGCCTTTAACTTCGCTTGTGGCCTAGTGGTACACTTTTTACTCCACTTTGGAATTATGACTGTGTGATACAAAACAACACAAAAACATGGTGTTATCATCTGCATGATGGCACAAGTCACAAATAATGACTGGAATGTCTCCATGGCATTGCTTAAAATTACTGAGTTCCAGCTCATTCCACTTAAGAAGATACCCCCAAAGTACAAAGTCGCATGGGCAAATCCAGGAAGTCTTACAAAAACTAGAGCAGGAATAAAACAGCAGTGCTAATTTAATGGCTCTTTAGTGCCTTGGAATCCTTAGCTTCTCTGAAGACAAGACATGAAACAATGTTAAAAAAATAAAAAAATAAACATACTACAGCACCGGGCTCTGCCTTTGTTCAGTTACCACTGTATTTGTCTAGCATTTCACATTGTATTACCTCTTAGCAAACAAATCCAAGGCAGGTAGCTAGAGAGGACTGTAGAGAGGAAAGATGGCACAAACTACAAAAAACAGCATTTTAAATTTAAAACGTTTTACTATACAAAATGTACAAAATGTTTTACATTAACTTTTATTTGTTTTTGCAAACACTGAGAAGCCACAACAAAATTTGTGCATTCTATTGCTGCAATTGAGAACATTCGATATGCTGTAAAATGTATTGTTGCTATCATTTTAAATGTGCAAGTTATTCAGGGAAAAATTTTAAACTTTCTTTAAGAAGCCCACAGGTAAAACCTTTACAAAGCAAAAAATGGCAGCTTCACTGCAGACACTTTAGACAGGTCATCACAAAAGTAAATTACGAGACTAAGTAAAGTAAGCAGTACAAAGAGGAAAAGCATGCTAACACATTGACAAATGGAACACATAAATAATAATATTTCAATACTAAAAAGTCTGCCATAAACACAAGACATTCTTAATTTGCATAATTTAAGTACATAGGATATACCTTCCTCAGGTCATACAGAAGCCAAAACTATCAAACAGAATTTATTAACTGCATCATCCCAGGATGACAATCTAGGTTTTTTTATACCAACTAAACTCAAAAGAACCAGGATTGTCTGGTGCTGACCTTCATATTCTTCTCCAAACTCTAGGTGACCAGTCATTTGATTCTACAACTCCTACTCTCTACCATTATTTCACTTTTAAATTATGGCTGATGATCATCTTTCTTCACTCTTGCTTTTATAAAACTGTTCCTCCATCATTAACTTGCTAACTAGCTCACTGTATGTGTTTTCTCACAGGTATTTATTTCTTGTTTCTATTGCTTCTTTTGTTATTGCACCTGTAGACTGATCAGCTGAATGGTTCATTAAAACTTATTTAAATAAAAGAGTAAACTATGACCAAGTATGCTCATAATCCCACTATTATAAAAAGACTGATCCACTACCAAAACCACTGATCGACTATATCCCAGCACAAATGTTTCATTGGCTAAGAAGTATTGAGAGCCACATACAGTACAACATAAAATACTGCTCACAATTCATATTTACAGCAGCCTTGTTACACCCAATATACAATATACTTTATCAAAGAACATGAAAATGTCTATTTGATAGACATACAAGTGCAGGACAGAGGAAAGAAATTACATTTCTCAGCACCGGATAGCAACTTCTGTAAAATTCTTTCAGAATGTCTGTACTAAAAACTATACAAACCCGACTTTAAAAATACTTTCACTCTTAAATTTCCATTAATTGACTTCATTAAAAGTTAAAGCTTCTGCAGATAAATTATAATAAGCACGACTAACTGACTGGCAATCAGTCACTTCCATTTGAGAAGGATTCAATTCTTGACAGGAGTGGGGAGTGTAATATTGCAGTGTGGCAACAGGCACTCCTGAATTTATGCTGAAGATACTGTACATGCAGCGAAGGCTGTTAGAGTCAAAACTGCACTATAAAAGTTATCAGAAGATAACTGCAGTACTAATTTCTTGATATCTGCAAAGATTAAAATTGGGCAAACAGGTCAGTCCAGAAGTTGCTTGAAGAAGGTCAGAGGTTACAAAGAGCCCAAGAATTCTTTTACCTGTGAAAAAGAAAAGCAAGAAGTACAATTTTTAGATAAACATACACATTAAATGACTGAGATAAAAAAATGTCATGTTAACAGTAAAATATTAAAAATTCATGAACTGACCCATTGTTTGAACCCATGTAATCTAATTACAGGGTGAAAGGTGGGCCAGATCCTATCTGGCAGAAGCCACAAAGCATACAGATAAAGTACCAGTATGCCACAGGGTATGCTCAGGTTACATAGGTTTATTTTTAAGTAACAAATCAGTCCAATCTGCATAACTTTCAGATGCAGAAGGAAGATCCACGTAACCAGAAAAAAAACAGAAAGGGTAAAATCTTGAAACACCAGAGCAACCAACCTACAACTCAAAATAAAATCTCTTATCCAAATGTTTTTCTTTACATTTACAGATGTAATATTAACAACTTGCTTTATTAAAATAACTTAATACTGTACAGTCATTTTTATTTATAGCACCACTCATACTGACACCCAATCCCCTTTACATCCAGTATGGTCCTCAAGGGTTCCAGTGAAGGATTGGTGTTATTTCAGCATCACATTTGGGGGTAAAACTTTAGAAGCATGGCTGAATAACTAATTTAACACCTTTAACATTTTTTTCACGTATTTAAAAATTTCATAAAGTTTAGAATTGTGCCTTTCTTGGCAGTTTACTACATAATTTTTGTAGGGCTGCAACAACTAATCTTCATAACTGATAATCGATTATTGAAAATGTTGGCAACGGTCACTTTCATCAACTAGTTGATTACATCATTAGTCTGAATAGGTTCTGCCACTCAATTGCATCATTACTTGATTCAATTGTGCACACATTTAAAAAAGGCAGATTGTCTTCTCTGACACTTGATTACTGTGTTGACCGAAGACTTCCAGAAGTTTTGAGCATTCTACTCGGAATGCAAAAAAAGAAAAAAAGGTTCAGTTGCAGAATGTGTAGGTTTGACCTCGTATGGCTGAGAGCACAACGGTGATGCACAAACATTTGAATAAGATACACACCGTTACAGCCTCTGTTGAGGAGAAATTACAATTTCCATGATCCCAGTAAGTTGAATGTTACTTCAGTGTTATGGGATACAGATATATAAATACAATGCTTGCCAAGCTAGGAATAAACAACATGACTTTCAGTTTGAAGTGAGGAATATAATTCGAGTCATAGTTCAGCACTCTACAGTGCAAGTAAAATACTAACGTATGTGACAGAATTTCATGATAGGTGACTAAAAGTTATGTGTCATTCAGATTTTTCACATGCCACATTTGCGTTTTTTTGTTTTTTTTTTTACTACGGTCATTCTGGTGTAGCACTATGCACGTGCAAACATGTGTGATGGTAGTGTGCATGCGTTTACAAAAAATGGTTACAAAGAAAGGCAAGTGCCTGTATTAGCAGAATTTTTTTTCAGTTTCATGAGCAAAGAAAAATTCAAAAACTTGGCAAGAGTGCAGCAGTGAATTTCACAGCACATCAACAGTCACTGAAACTTCACTCATTCCAAGTCAAAAGATAGAAGCATGGTGGAAAATAGCCAGCTAGTCTGGAACTTTCTATCAGACTTCAACTGGCTTTATGCAATCTGGTGGAAGATGCAATAAATGTGCAAGTACTGCTACAGCAAGCCTAATTTAGCTGGTAAAACATGTTGTGGAAGCATCACACAGCATCTAACAGTACACTCCTAATGGCAACTGACATGCACCAGGCTGCGACAGTGTGTTGGCTGCAAGCAAGTCTGCCAAAGAATCTGTGGCGGTAAAAGTTTTCCAGACATAAAAAGAGGAATGATGATGTAAAAAGATAGGAACTTCAGTTAAAATAACAGTTCTTCTGTCATGGAATATTGTGGTGCTCAGATTTTTACATGATGCTTTGCCAGTAAACCATCTCTTTCACAGAAACTGAAAAAAAACAACTTACAATTGAAATTACATATTTAATTTGGAAGTGTTAGTTTAATGTTATTCTGAATACATAACCCAAATTGTGGGTTAGTTAATTTATTGAAAAGTGTTGTGATTTAAGCATATGTTGTGTGTGTGTATTCATTGCAGAACCAAAGCCAGAAGTGATACTAAGTGTTTTATTTCTATTTATTTTCAATAATTTTATAAATGTTGCACAAAAACAATTTTGTTTAACATTTCTACAAGTAAGTGGCACGGTGGTGCAGTGGTAGCACTGCTGCCTCGCAGTTAGGAGACCCAGGTTCGCTTCCCGCGTCATCCCTGCGTGGAGTTTGCATGTTCTCCCCGTGTCGGCATGGGTTAGGTGCATTGACGATTCTAGTGTGTGTGGGTGTGTGTGCCCTGCCCAGTGTTTGTTTCCTGCCTTGTGCCTTGCGTTGGAGGCTCCAGCAGACCCCCATGACCCTGTAGTTAGGATATAGTGGGTTGGATAATGGATGGATTAATTGATTATTAAACAAATCATTAGCTGCAGCCCTAATTGTGTGGGCTGTTGGGATAACAACATAGGTACTTTAACTTCAATGAAAAGCATTGTTATATTGCTTTAAAAAGTAATTGGACCGCATAACGCACATTACTTTTAATGTGTTACGCCAAGCACTGCTCCAGAGATTGTGCTGTTGAGCCTAGCACTGCAAGTTTAGCTCACCAATATAAATTTAGAGATTGCTGAAAAAAATGAGACAGACTATTTCAACCAGGAGAAGGAATAATGTGACCACCCAAGCATCTGCCTTGCTCTGGCTGCTTCCACCATTTTCTTCCTGTGGCTACTGGATGCTTGTAAGAAGCAAGGACCAGTAGGATAGAGTTGTCTTGAAAGAGTTTACAAACAATGAATGGACATCACCCAGTTCCTCAATGACCACTACCCTGGTCTTGCTATTTGCTACATAGCATTTTAGAAATTGAGTTTCTATGTATAACCGGGTCATTAAAGCACAGTAAAAGCGCTCTGTCTTTACATTTCACATATATTCCCTCTCTCTATATTCTGGTTTCCTACCACACCTCAAAGATAACTATGTTAAGTTAAACAGCAACACTAAAAGTTCCACAAGTATAGGTTTATAGACCATGGAAAGGACTAATATCCCACCCTGGATGGGTTTCTGACTGCTCCCATTTCAGCCCTAACAATCTTCAACTCTATATGACCCATTTTTGAATAAGCAGGTCCAGAAAATTTAAGGAATATTTTAAAGTTACATATTGATGCTGAAATTTGTTAATCATTTGTGTGTACGCATAATTAGAGATTAGTTTGGCTGTTACCTTTGGTAGCTTAGAAGTTTGAGATAAGATATTTCTTAGGGTAATAAGCAACAAACACACTTAAAACTAAACATAGTAGTTATGTATTAAAACTCATATAACAAATTACTTTACATTTTTTTCTACAAACTGCAATATTAAGTCACTAATTTGTGTATTTGGCATTTATACAAACCTATATTATGCATATATTTCCCAGTTTAGGCATATCAGCTGCACCAGAAAAAAAACAAACAAGTGCTCAAACACAATTAAACCTATTCTATGTAACAGATTAGTTTCAGAAAACATTAATAACGATTTAAGGTTTAAAATTGTGCTAATTTTACATTAATCTTAAATATGTAAATTTAATTCAGACTAACAAAATAAAATATACCTTGTCTAAGAGGCCCTCTTGTTTTATTTTGTCGGCTTTAAATTCATCATTTACATCCAAAACTAGCACTGGAAGATCTTTCAAGTATTCAAAGTCAAGCCTATAGGGAACAGAGGAATAGTAAAAATGAAACATAAGAAAATAAATTTCATAAAAGATAGAGTTGAAAAAGGTGGAAAAAGTTAACTTACATTGTTGTCCTATTATATAGCCAGCACTCGTGCTTATAATGCAGTTTCTCTAGGTAGTCAAGTTCAATGCCTTGTTCCTCTTCACGGCCTCTGAGGTGAAGTCTCTGCATGCATTTCTGTAATGTTAGACAAATTAGACTATTAACTGCTAATCACAACCATGACTAAACTATTCAAAATTGCCATTCCTTAATAGGAATGTTAAATTAGTCAAAACAATAAGTAAATATTCAAATACATTCAAAGTTAGGTTACCAATTCTGGGTGTTAAACATGTATTCAATTCAATGAATTGTATTCATAGTGATATTCAATCTGATACCCGTACTCCTTACAAACTCCTGAACAAATTACTCAATAACTTTTTCCAAAACAAAAGTGTATGAATGTAATCGGAATTTCATTAAAAGGATATTTTAAGAACAACTTTGATCAAAACAACTCAGACACTGGGAGAAGTGATTTAATAGTAACAGTACCTACAATAGGCCTGGGTAAATATTTTCCGATTAATTGTTATTTCTCATTTAAATGATTCAATATCGATTTTTAAATCTCAAGATTGATCTTGTGAATCTCTATCCTGCACAATTACTATATCTAGATTTTTGCTTATCATCATTTTTGGCATTTGATCTAGTAGATGTTGCTATTCCACCTGTTGAGGCTTTCTACGTAAAAAGCACTTTACTACTTCACATAAAATGAGAAGGGTCTGGCAAGTCCAATAAACGTTGCTTTTCTTTAAGCATGTGGCTAGCTGGTGGAAAAAAAGTCTGTAACACCCAGCCAAGTAAATGTCCAATTACAGGAATTTTCAGAGTAGCCTTTGAAACCAATCTGAACGTGTGCACAAAGCAGCCGGCGTGAAGTATCTCCATCAGGTGTACCACACAGTTCATATTAACAGAGTTGTCAGTCACGACGGTCAGTTCTTTTCTTTTAGGTTCCACTCATCCAACATCAGCACTAGCTCCTTGTTTTTTGTTTGAGGAGGAACTGTGGGGACATGTTTTCAAGACTGATTAATGTGACTGCAACACGTGAGCAACTGAAGATGTGTAACTTGTAGAATTATAGAAAAACAAGATTTTAAGATTTCAACATTTTAAAATGTCCAATAGGGGCATAAAATTACCTAGCAGTTTAGTTGATGGGTGTCTACATGGAGATTCATAGGTTATTGAATAACATTTATTATTTAAGAAGCAATATTTGATTATTTTACAATATTATTATTTGCAGATGAAATTGATGTTTTATAAAGTAGATGCCATTGCATTGTATTAAAACAAGATGTCTCCCATAATGTGTGGACTCTGAAACATACGTTAGTTAAATTATGGTGAATTTTGAATGAGTGCAGTGTCGTGAAAATGTTTTGTCTTTTTTTAAAGAGCAACGAGTTTGCTCCACATCTTTGAAATACTGTCTTGACTGTTCATTACTAACTAAATATTTCTTCTTAAATGTTATTCCATGCTTATGCATATGCTATGAAGCCAGACACCTTTAAAACAGTGATAGTGAAATTTCTCACATTATATTAATGTTCTCTATGCATGGTGAAGTGAACTCTAAAAAAGACACCACTTTAAAATATATCAATGCATGCTATTTCAGTCAAGATAAACTCAATATTGAATCTAATCAGGGCATTGTGAATCAGAATCAACTCAAATAAGGACATCAGTGGCAATTCCCAGTCCTACCTTCAAGCTAATTTCTTCATTGTTGTTAGAACATTCAGTTTAATATGACCGTGTATAGCAATAACATCTTATTATAAATTATGGAAATAATTTATTCAATACAAAGTAACAGGCAAAACATGGCTTGTTTATCTTTAAATTTAAATCTTCTTTTAGCAGCAAAATGAAAACTTCACATGAAGATATTATCAATAAAATGAAGTCCATAACAACTCACCTGCGGCTCAGCTCTTAAATAAATTATCCCATCCAGCTCAATTTGTGATTCAAACTGGTTTAGAAGCCAGGCATGCCAATCTTGATATACAGCCCATTCAGTTTCATTTAAGTCTCCAGACTCAAACAAACTAGAGGCAAAGACATACCTAAAAATAACACAGAAAGAAATAAAATATGTTGTAGCAAAAAAAAAAATATTATAACTGTTGCTTTCTGTTAAGAATAACAGTAGAAAACAAAAAAGGTTAAACTGGGGACAACGATTTAATTTTTAATTGAGGTGACATGGTGATTAGCACAGCTGTCTCACAGTTTCAGGAGACTAGGTTCAAATCTTAAACACATTCGTTGTCTGTATGTTAGACAGGAATTACCTTATGACAGGTTACACAGATGCAACAGGAGACTAATTGTACACAATGAAAATTAAGTTAAATCATAGAAGGAGTTGACATTAAAACTTTATAACCAGAAGAAAATAGTTTAGGTTAACCAGCAGCACTGTGCTTACCTATCACTATAAACTGATCTTTCAAAGAATTGTACAGGATGTTCAGCCTCACGCAATTTTGGGCAAACAGGGTTCAGCTGGGAACGTACTCTGCTCAAACAGGCATAAGTCTGGAAAGTGTAAGCCCAACGACTTGGTTTGTCATACAGCATCTGAAGCAAATTACCACCACTCTTTTGAGAAGTAGAAAGTTCCTAAAAAGAGATTTTGGAGAAAGGACATTTAAGATACCCAGTAAGTTAAGCAGAATTACATTTATGTAGGCCCACCTTTATAGATAATTGCATTTTTTCTTTCTTTATTAATGACTAAAAAGGCAGTAAAAAATTATATATATAATATAATATTTAGTCAAGAGTATCAAAATAGCATTATGAAGGGGAGCCTCATCCCCATAAGAGTCAAAACCACCTGAGAGCCAGTGAGGTCAGGCTTGTTGGGGATCAGAACGGGTGAGGTGCTGAGGCATCATCCGCTGCACTGCAGCTCCATGGCATGCAAAATGTATTAACGATCATGGAAAAAAATAAATCTTTGTTTTTAACAGAAACATTCCTGTCTCTAGACTGATCGACTATGTACTCTTTAACCTCATTACCATTATTCCTGAGATAACTCAAACAGCTAGTTGTAAAAACACCACCTTCCCCAAGTTAAGTTGTCTTTTGTGCACAGCAGCCATTTGCAGCAGTAGGACAGAAGGAATGCAGAATATGAAGAGCATTAAGAACAGAGACATTTTTCCTTTTGTTTCTTTAGAAATTGCCAGTGACTATAATATACAGTAGATTCCAGTTCTAGTGATAGTGAAGCAGACAAAGGTATTGACTTTGCTCAAATGGTAAACTCTGTCACCACTTCTGAATGTCTGTAGAAATATTACACATATTACACAGGCATGTGTTGAAATCAATAACTAAACAAAAGTTTGGGAACCATGGTTAGTCCATCCAGGTCTAAATGCTCGTTTTTGATGATTCAAGTTGAAAGAGAAGCTCAATAAATAAATACTAACCTAATAAGTATAAAGTTCAGTATATTATCACATATACATTTTCCCATTACTTTGTGTGTGTACTGTCTTGTCGACAAGCACATTTACTTGAGGCCTCTTGTGTCTACTGAGCGGCACACAACAAATACAAAATCCAGGCCAACACTGTTGGCTTTTTTTGCACTCAGTCTATAGAATTCAGGAGGCTGAGGTTGACACATACAGGTCAACAAAATTACCAATTGACATGCCTTATGGAGAGCAGCTCATGACTAAAAAACACGTGTAAAGGTATTTATATTGTGTTACCCATTACAGACAGTAATGAGAAATCCCTTTTGAAAATAAATCCATTTTGTGAAGCACTGATAGAGCGATTTACTTAAGTCTACATACCTGAACAGAATGCTGCTACTGACAAATCATTTATGGTTCAGAAAGGTTATTTGAAAATGAAGTGAAACAATTTGTTGGCACTATGTCTAATCTACTGTACAACCCATAAAGTTTATTAGAGGTTTGACAATAGTCAGCAAACTGGCAAAAACTAAGCCTGCTGTGTTTGTATTTTATTTAATTTTTTTAAATAAATGGTACTCATTCCCACAGTTGAATTAGACAGAGACACTCATTTCTCATGCATGTACCGAAGGTCATGCAGACCTATGTGATCTTACATGCATACTTTATTTATAAACAGCTTCTGTAAAAAGCCAAATTTCCTCCGGGGACAAATATTCTATCTACTGTCTTTGTAGTCAGCAGCACCCCTTACCAAAATATTGTCCCCCTACAACCTCATAAGGTGGTAGAACTTTTCAGTGCTTAAATGCTTACACAGTGATACAATTCCTTCATGAGCGGATATACTACCGGGTGTGCTACAGAGCATGTATTTAGTACATCATGGCTCACTTGCAGCCCAACAAAAGCATGCCTCACAAAAGGAATACTAGTCCTTCATCATAATTCATTTACACAAAAATGCAATGTGCACGTTTTGCATTTTTTGTATGGCCTTTAAGTGTGTTACTTTCCTGAACAACTCTTGCATGTTTATTTAATGTTTGTTTTAATATTTTTATGCACACTGTTTACAAAAGATTGCAATACCTATTCTATTAACATTTAATGGCATGTTATGTAACGGTGATTGAAAAATGGAAAAAAAAAAAGTTAACTGGATTTAAAATTCTTTACTTTTTATTATTTACAGAACTTTACTCTTATCTTTTACAAAAGATTGAACTACTTGAGATATTTGAATTTAATGAGTAACATTTTTATTTTTTTTTTCCATCAGTGTTAAATGCATTGCAACTTATTTAAATAATTTTTTATTGAGTTACGTGATTATATACTGTATTGGGTATCAAAAATGGTATTGAATTTTAATACTTTTCTTAGTATTTTATCGAACTTTAAAATTTTGTTATGACAGTCCCAATACACATTTTTAAATAATTTAACTGCATCAAGGTGTAAAAATAATGCATTGTAATGAAAGAAGACAGTAAAGCTAAGCGTACCTCAAACTCATTTTCTGTGGTCTGAACATTGCACCATTTTGCTATTGGCTCTGGGACTACTTCCCACTCATCAGTTGCTTGCTCCAGCATTCGAACAAATGTAGACTTTCCTGCAGCTGTGAAATACAAAAAATAAATAAATTAATAAAACTATGCTGTGTTTAATATAATCTATATAATATGCAAAAAGAATTACAAACGCTTAAACAAAACACTCTTGCTCAGGGTGCTACAGGAGTAACTTTGGAGACAGTACAATTATTTTAAGCACAGGTAGTAAATCTGACTAAAATCCAGAAACTAGTCACATAAGTGGAAAAGAGGGCAGAAAGAAAAGAATCCAAAACAGAAACCTCCAAAAACAGATGTTGCTTAAATACACAGTGTATTACATTATATGAATATAAGACAGTATTTCAGGACCTAACATGCACTTCTTAAACACATTCCTGGTCAATTGCAAAGCTCTTAGCCAATTTGTCCTGGGTACAAGGCAGCTCTGGACAGGGTGACAGTATTAAGTGAAAAGTCTCCACAATAAACCAATTTTCAGTACAGTACCAACAAAATTTATAGAGGGTGAGATTTTACAAGTGCCTGCAGAAGGAGCAGTAGAAAACAGTGCATTTTTATTTTCAAAATCTGAAATAGGCAGCCCCACAACATATTTTGTCTTACTATAGGCCTAACTATTTCCACAACGCAAAAGGTACAATACTATGTTTTTAGAATACGGACTCTTTAAAATATCATACACATCAACATTATTTAATAAAGGTTGCAATATTTAATTTAACTGTAGTAACGGAATAACTTAAAATATTGCCCCCAGTACACTAGAAAATAAAGGCACGTGGCCATAGAAAAAAAAATATCCCGCAAACGACACAAGCAAAAGAAATTGGAACTCCATTTATTTATTAGATAGATAGATAGAGATAGAGAGAGAGAGCGCCGCTTGTCGTTAGCATAAAGTGAGCCAATAGTATTACTGGTGCCGGTAAAGAGAGGGAGATGGGGGTGACTTTGGCGAGGGCGCGCAGCGATTCTTTCAAAACGGCTTTTGGCGCCAACGTTCTTTTAAAATCTTCAGGTCGTTGTTATACGCGTTGCATTATATGACGCTGCATTCTATAATAACTTTATTCCAATAATTTCTTCAATATATAATTTTCTTTAACCAGCTGTTCAGATGCTACTCGTTATAATGGATAATCTAACCTGAATTAGAGATAAGGAAGCACAAAGTAAAGAATCGCATTAATTTTCTGAGATCGAAACGAATTTACAAGTAGATCGTATTAAAACATACACCATACTCTAAGAAAACGTTGTCTGTCTGAGAAGATACATTACTTATATCCAAAAAAAATCTAACTTACCAATGTTGCCCTCTATTGAAATCTTTTTCACTCGCTTTTCAAAGCTGTTGTCAAAAATAGGACTGACACACATTCTCTTAGGTGGTGTGGCCATAATTTAAAAATAGTTTTTGAAAATGTCTTAAATGAGTTAAAATTTTAAAAGGCGCCTTGCCCGCTCTCTTTACTACCCCAAACTATTTAATTGTGGCGCTTTATCACTGAGGCGCCAAGGACTGGTTCTTTTCGTGATTCTTGTTGGGCGGACTTAAGGGAAAGCCAATCAGAAACGGGAAAAACACACGCTCATAATGCCAATCAAATCATGACAACCAATTAAAACCAGGACACTTTAAAGTCAGTGACTTGGCACGTCCTAATGTACATGCAAATTACTCTCCGGTTTCAATTTTTTAAAGCAAAATGGTGTGTCTTTTTAAAGTAAATGAAAAATGTTGAGATCGCGACTGACAATGTTGCTACACTAGGGATTTATTCATTTGTTTATATATTTTTAAATGACCAATACA
Organism: Polypterus senegalus; assembly: GCF_016835505.1. NCBI lineage: Eukaryota > Metazoa > Chordata > Cladistia > Polypteriformes > Polypteridae > Polypterus > Polypterus senegalus. The sequence continues at coordinate 121,566,571 of NC_053166.1, read as the reverse complement.
GATTTAGAAAATGTATGACTGATTCAACGTTTCTGCTTAAACCGGCAAAACTCCCGGAAGAATCTTCTTTATTCATTCTCGTCAGAAAAATAAATTGCGTTTTAACCTTATTATTATTTTGGCGGTTTGTACTTCCCAGGTGTTTAGGTTTCTTGTGCATCGATGTTAACTGTGATTTATTTGTTTTATCGTGCATCCTGTCCATCCGTGTTGCTTTATAACATGCACAATTCAGAAAGGCGCTATATAAAAAATCTTTACATTATTTCTAATAATTTAAACACAAAATCATCGGATAAGGTGACGTGACACAATTAAATACATTCAGTAACACCACAAAATCACATCCGAGAAAATAAGAATTAAATATTACTCGTTGGATAACACGTGTAACAAAGTGTCATGTTCTTCAAAATAAGCATTTAAGCGGAATGTAATTTTTTGCTCTTCAGTCTGTTCATTATGTAACCTGTTAGTCAAGTTCAGGTTCGCTCCTCCTCATACTACTAGACGGAGCGTCCATTCTTTATTAGATACTGACACCAAGACATTTTTTAAACTGTGAGTTAACTTAGCCAATTTATTCTTTACATTCGGGGCAGTTTATTAAAAGCAGGCTCGGTGTGGCGCAGAGCGGAGATTAATCCTAGACTAGCCATTACTTCAGATCTTCGGGCGCAAGCATTATTATTATTATTATTATTATTATTATTATTATTATTCAAAGATAACCAATAAAGACACCAAACACTACTAAATCCTAAATTTTCATAGTTAAAATTTGTTTATTTGCATGCACAGTTTCAGAGTCCAAAGCACATTTTCACGGCACTAGACAAAAGGCAGGTAGTAAACCCAGATGTGGCACAAATCAATAGCAGGACACTTACTTATACCAATATTTGCCAATTTAGAGATGCAAATCAACTTACTATACACATTTATGGATGTATTAGGAAACTGAAAGAGTATAAAAAAAATACTATTTCTGAAACCCACAGTATACAATTTAATGAAAATTTCATTTTCAAATCATGTCTAATCTATTAGAATCCACTTCCGGGTCATGGAGGACTGGGCCTTATCCTGAAAGTACTGGGCACAAAGCAGGAAATAGTCCTGGAGAAGGCATCAGTCCATCTCAGGGTCCACTCATCTATCTACCTTCTGAATACATTATCATTACCTGATAATTTTCCAGCATATAAAACAAAGTAGGGTAAGGGCAAAGAAAAAAGTTCATATATATGAAATTTTGTAGACAAAATACTACTTTTCCACAGCTTCTTACATATCCTAAAAGTCTACTAATGCCAACTATGCCCAGTTTACAGCCAGCCACTTTTTTTGGCAGCATGACATTTTACATGCGTAAGCTGTCAAAGATATGAGCTATCTCTGTACCAATTAAACCCTTTGGTTATACAAAGTCAACATCCTTCACACATAAAACATGTACTAAACAGCTTGGTTATCCTATCCTGATCTGATAATTTCATATTGCACGCTATAGTTGATAATTGTATGTTGCACGCTATAGTTAGAGTTGTCAGCAGCAACATTCATGTCACTGGTGACTCTTCCTATGAAGCCAGTAGAGAGATTGGGATATCATGGGAGTGTGTCATGAAGTCGCTGGAAAGTGATGTGTGGCACTCCCAATATCTCTGCAAAAGGACTAACCTCCAAATGTGTTTAGACTCCTGGTAATTCCTGTTTTGCTCTATGGTTGCGAGACATGATTGCTGTCCAGTGACCTGAGACGAAGACTGGACTCCTTCGGTACTGTGTCTCTCCTGAGAATTCTTGGGTACCGCTGTTTTGACTTTGTATCGAACAAACGATTGCTCACGGAGTTCCAAATGAGACACATTACCAGCATTGTGAGGAAACGTCAGTTACAGCACTATAGCCATGTGGCGCAATTCCTCAAGGGTGATCTGGCTCACAGGTTCCTCATTGCTGAGGACCTGTGTGGCTAGACCAAGCCGATGGGACACCCACGTAACATATGGCTGTGGCAGATAGATGGTGGGACTGGATCAGAGGGTGGAACTGGACCGCATGTCTGCCTGGGGGTTTGCCAACCAGGATCCCAAACCGTTTCGTTCTGTGTTGGGTACAGCAACGTGCTGTACCAGTGCATGCTCCCCAACCTGACCTAACCTGTTACAACCAATTAAGAAGCTATAGATCAGTCAGTAGGTTTTTTAACATAGCCTCCAATTTCAGTAAATCTAAAGCTTACAAAGGTTTTAAACACATCAGAAACCGTAGGCAACTTATTAATGTACACACATAACATCAATCATATGAAATTACTTTTGATTTTACACTATCTTGCATGTAGCAATGCTAAAGCACCTGTAACTCACGGCAGAATTCCTGACATCAGCAAGAATGGCTCTCACAGCAGAACAGAAATGAGGACCTTCACCATGAAATATATCCTGAACAACTGCCCCCTAGACAAATGGACATGTCTATACTGATAGCAGACAGTGAAAAAACGGTGGCACCGGAATATTTATCTGGTACTCAGGAGGCAATGAAGAATGGCTCTTCTTCACCACCAGCTTTTATTCCCCCAATTTCAAGGCTAATGTTGCTGATATTGGATTGGTGCGGGCAATGCAGAAAACAGCCCTGACACCTATAACAATGTCATGTTCTTTACAGGCACCCTATTTGAAATGCAGGTGCTGCAGTCTGCTACAGACACAGAGATGAATGTTATCTACCACTCTCATTTTCCTATACGGAAGACAAACAGGCATTCTGCATTGGACTCCTTCAACTGCAATGTACTAGGCAATGAAACTACTGACAGATTGACAAGGGATGGATCTATAAAAAAACAGAAAGACAGCTAGGACCATCATCAGGGCCAATGAACAGACCAAGTGATTGCATCAGCACCCACACTATAATAAGAATGCCCCATACCACCTGCTTTCAAGTCCTGAGCAGGTGGCTATCTTCAGGCCACAGGCCACAACCACCTAAACCACTACCTCTAGACCTAGTTTTGCACTGGTCAGTCACACAAGTGCCCATGTAAAACAGGCAGCCAGACAACAGAGCATCTCCTGCAAGACTGTCCACTACACAAGCCTATGACAGCAGCCAGACAACGGAGCATCTCCTAAAAACCTGTCCACCGCAGAAGCCCATGAGACACCAGATCTGCACAGAGGAGACAGAAGCTGTATGGCAGCCTTGACAGCCTACAATGTAAAGAAACATTCATCTGAGAGGGTGACGCGTCCACTTCAGTGAACAACAAGAAGGAAAAGACATGGAGTTTTATGGATATTTTGAAATTGTTTGGTGTTTGTTCTGTGTTGGTCCCCATAGAAGCCTACTGTGTCAGGAACTTTGTTATCTTTGCTCGCCATAAATACATGAAATGAATAGTTTTCTTGGCTATTACTACAAACAACATGGGGTAAGAGAATAAAAAATGGTTAGAGTATATTCCTTTAAATGTCAACTGAAAACAGTTAATGCAGTATGAATAGGTTTACAGTATATGTGGGTATGTTAACATTTGTTCTTTGCAGTGGGTTCTGTTGTTTCTTGTGTTGTACTCAGTGTTGCAGGGTTGGTCTCTATCCCCCACGCCACTGCAGAAGGTGAACATAATGGATGGATTTAGGGGTAGGTAAAAACCAAGTTGAGCATACAATATTTCATATTATGGAGTTTATGTTAATGACAAGCATTTGGCATATTCTTTTCTCATACAAAATAAAAAATACATGATAAAAAGAAAACAAAGAAATCCATAGAGAAAAAATATATATATAGACAAGATAGTTGTAGAAATTCGTTCATATTGTTTTCTTTTTTTAGTAGTGACAAAAATTCCTTATTAAAAGGCATAATAAAAATGGCAAACCTAACCCTTCCGACAATTCTACCTGCTTAAACATGACCCTTTTGTAACAATTCACTACGTCACGTCTAGACGCCATTTTGTAGCAGTTTCTCTCCCAGCACTCTTGCTATGGGAGGGGTTAAGCTAACATAGCGCAGGCGCAGTTACATCTGGACGTTAGTCACGCCGGAGAAAGAAGAGGAAGCGTAGGTAGGTCTGCTAGTGGAATGTTCGTTAAAAAAATTATATATATATACTTGTAAATATTGTATAAGGGATCGCGTAAAACCTGTTTTGACTTTAATATCGTGAAAATGTACCAAAGTTTGAATTCATTCGTTTTAAAACATCGTGTTGCGTTCTTATCGTTTTTCGTCGTTGTGTAATTTGAGGCCTTCATTTCCTTTTGTGCATTGTTAAGGCCTTCAAGTATGCGTAGCAGGTCGACTCCAAAGGCCAGCATTTTAAGGAGAGAACAGGACTCGGTGTTCTAGTGAATTTCTGATACTAATCATGTATGTTTGGATGTGCGAATTATGAACACGTAATTTTATCCATCGTATGCTATTTTTTGGTTGTTTCTAATCTAATTGTGTTGTGCTCCCAACTACCGAGTATAAAATGTCGGACGACATGCGTAGGCTGTATGTCGATTCGTGATCCCCTTCACAGAAGTCTTTTGGTATCAGAAATCGGTACAGGCCTGCAGCTGGTAAAAGATATAATTTGGTAAATTTTCTTTTCTTAAAGTAATGTATGTTGAAATGGATGTTTACGCTTGCTGAGAATTTTTTGGAATGCTTATGTAATGCACTTTTTATATTCTTGCTTCGTGTAGGAAGCGTTGTCTGTGTACTTTGGAGGAAATGGTAAATTTTAAAAATGTGGACGCATTAATGGGACTCGACTTTATTTGAGATTTATAGTTTCAGAGTATCAGTGACTGTATGTGATCCGCCACGCCGCAAGTTCGTTTAAACGCTGCCAGGCCTTCGTGGCCTACTTGCAAGCGCAATTGTTAATTATGGATATACATTGAAATCTGAAAGTGCCAAATCTCAAGGGTGACCAATTTAAAAATATACCTTTATGATTACAGTTCCCTTCATCATATAAAATAATAGAAACATGTCCACCAGTGGAGAAAGTGAAGGATTCGTTGTTCGTGTACGAGGCCTGCCGTGGTCCTGTTCAACAGAGGAAGTCCAGAGGTTCTTCTCTGGTGAGTGCTCGTTTTAACGTTTTCTACCAGCAGTGCCAAATGTCAATGTTATACTTTTCGTTTGACGTTTTACTAACGTACACAGCCTGTTTTGCATTTGTCTTGCATTTTAGATTGCAAAATCGTCAATGATGCTGCTGGCATTCACTTCACTTACACCAGGGAAGGAAGACCAAGTGGAGAGGCGTTTGTAGAACTGGAAACGGAAGAGGACTTGAAAATTGCAGTTAAAAAGGATCGGGAGACCATGGGACATCGATACGTTGAAGGTAATGTATATATTAAAAGTGCCAAGCAATTGAAGGTATAACATTTTTTTTATTTTTATTTATATATTTTTTTTAGTGCTTAAGTCTTACCATGAACAGTGCTTGTCTGCTTTTGGAATGTCCATCACCTTAGACCATTAGCGAATTGTATTAAACTTTTTTCTTTTACGTTACCAGTCAACTTTTATTGCAAAAACTGTATTCCTGCATAATTTGCTTTTAATTGCATGAAGTTGAAACGTTCCATATACAGTTGAGGGCAAATATACAATACAGCACTTAAGAGTATTTGTATACAATGCTAAGAAGGTTATTTCAAATTTCCTCTTCTCTCAGTATTTAAATCTAACAATGTTGAAATGGATTGGGTTCTGAAACACACTGGTCCTAACTGCCCTGAGTCAGCTGGTGATGGTTTAGTAAGACTCAGAGGTTTACCCTTTGGATGCAGCAAAGAAGAAATTGTTCAGTTTTTTTCAGGTATGTTGTTAAAACTTATTTTTGGTTTTTAAATTGGTTGTTAAAAAGTTAATTTTAGGAGATGCATGTTGTAGTTTTTTTAAATGTTGAACTATTTACTACTATTAAACATGTTTTGTAATATAGTTAAATTGGCTTTGATTATAAATTGAATGACATTGCAATTTTAATGTAATTTTTTCAGAATATATTGTCATAAATTGTTTGCTCAATTAGTTTCAGAATTCCATTTGAAATTACAAAATTTGTCTTAATTGGCATTTGAAAACCTTATTTACTAAATGGAGTGTTTATTGATTCAAACATTTGTTTTGTGGAAAAATTGTTTGGCAAGTTTTGTATTTAATAATATAATCAAAGGGGCCCTTCAGTTTATAGCTTAATATTAGTTCTAAATCTAAGGGTACCCCTTGCACTCCATTGTCCATTTCAGTATTCATGAGCGAACACCTGGTATGTATAGTCTTTGCATTAAGTAACAACTGTAACTGGGCATGTGATTTAATATTTCCCCTGCTGGGGTTATTTGTCCTTGGGTTGAAGGGTTGGAAATCGTGCCAAATGGGATAACATTGCCGGTGGACTTCCAGGGGAGGAGTACGGGGGAGGCCTTCGTGCAGTTTGCTTCACAGGATATAGCTGAAAAGGCTCTAAAGAAACACAAGGAAAGAATAGGGCACAGGTGGGGATGGATGGTTGGCTGGTTAAGTCGCTTTTCTTATGGTATACATTTTATATGACTGGTACAAAACAATGTATTAAGTAATTATTTCAAATTCTTGTATCAAATTACAGAAAATCTTATTATAATTATTACCCTGTCTGAGTAAAAAAAAAAAACATGGTTTAGCCTTCAATATTTAATGATAATGTGTTTAATCGTATTTTTAAAATGCATACACATTTTGTAATCTCCTACTGCAGTAAGAGTTGGATAAAGAAACAAACCCTTAAGCTTGTCCAGGTAACCATAAGAAAAGTTAGATTTGTAATTGCCATACTGGTAATGCGTACTGCACTACCATTTCCTTCAATTAGTCGTATATTTTTTGTAACATTACTTTATATCTGGTCAAGCTTATGCAGTAGAATCTTTCAGACAGTGGTTTTCTAAATTGTGAAATGAATATTTGAATGTTCTAATTTTATATTTTTGTATGTTAACATTTAGACTGACACATAGGGGCCAGTCTTTTACACATTTATTTTTGTAATTGTTTAATGTAAAAGTTGTATGATCTTTAGAAAACTGGTGGTATTGTTTCTTCAAACTAACTAACTTTTTGTTTTATGGGGATTTAGGTATATTGAAATTTTCAAGAGCAGTCGAGCAGAAGTGCGTACCCATTATGAACCTCCACGAAAGTCAATGGGCATGCAGAGACCTGGGCCATATGACCGGCCTGGGGGTGGCAGAGGTTACAGTAACATGGGACGAGGCGGATCATTTGACCGGATGCGTCGGGGCGGATATGGTGGTGGTGAGTAAAGTGTATACATGAACGTCTGACTGGAAGTTGTCTTTTAGCTGTGTCCTGTGCAAACACCCCCTAATAAATGGCCTTTGTAGAATATATTGTTACTGAGGGGTAATTATTTACACAAGTTGTTACCTCTCTTCCACTTTGTTTTGCTTAGCTACTTTAGTTCTAGATTATTCATTTTTATAGAGCTGTACACTAGGAATTTTAGTTCTGATGCTGGTGATTTGCACAAGACAGTACATTGATAATCTGACAGGAAGAGTTAATTTAAGTGTGGATTTTTTGGAGCTAGTAATTGGTATGACTTACTAAATATGCTTTTGTATTGGATATTTTTGGGAATGAACAGGGGAGGGGGAAAAACTGAACCGTTATTAGAAACTAGTCTGTAGCCTGTTCGTGACAGTTGTCAGTTTTGATGCATCAGCCTCATGTTTGCCTTCAAATGTGTAGCTGGGCGTGTTAGATACTTTTTTTTTTAAAGCTGATCACTCTTGTTTTTCAGGCTATGGTAGTTATGATGACTACAATGGATACAGTGATGGCTATGGTTTTGGCTCCGATCACCGTTTTGGACGAGGTACTGAAGGCATGTCAAACCTTTTTTTATTACTCATGCCTTTGGTTACCAACTATAGAAAAGTTATCAGAACATATCAGAATATACTAGAGGTTACACTAGGATAAGTAGTAGGTTGATAAGCATGAAACGTAAGGGCTTTAAATTGTTTTGCATTGTTTAAGTGGTTTTCCTTGAAGCCATGTTTTCCATGTGTGGTTTTATTTTTTTCATTCCTCAGGGGTTTCTGATGGTAGATACGGGGATGGCACCTCCACTTTTCAGAGTACAACTGGTCATTGTGTGCATATGAGGGGTTTACCATACCGTGCTACAGAGACTGACATTTACAATGTAAGTGTGCAGGGAAATGTTTAAGACATTTGAATTAATGAAAAGTGTTTTAGAGCTCATGAGTTGTAATAGATGCAATTGTAGTTTGTTTTCCTAGGGAGTATTGTATGAAGATAACTTTTCATAAGTATTTTTAATTTTACTGTCTTCTCTCCCCCCGCCCTAGTTCTTTTCACCACTTAATCCAGTCAGAGTTCACATAGAGATTGGTCCTGATGGAAGAGTAACAGGGGAGGCAGATGTTGAGTTTGCTACCCATGAAGATGCTGTAGCAGCTATGTCTAAAGACAAAGCAAATATGCGTAAGTTGATTGTGGATTTGTATTTTGTAGCCACCTATTGTTTATGAACTTTATTGTAATTATCATCTTTTCTTTAGAGCACAGATATGTTGAACTTTTTTTGAATTCGACTGCTGGTGGAAACAATGGAGCATATGGAAATCAGATGATGGGAGCAATGGGTAAATTTGATTTTTAGGACTTTGCCTAAATCTTGATAGGTTTACTGAGATTTTATTTTTACACTTTCATATGCAACAATGAAAAACTTTATTTTAAGCGCATGATAAAATTCACCAATGAAACTTCATGACTTGTATATGTTAAGCCAGCCAGGTTTCTGTTACAAATATAGGATAATTTTGTCTGTGGTGTTTTTTAGATATGTAATTGGGTTTTCAAAGTACACCTTACATGCACTGACCATTATGTATACATTATTAGAGAGCACTTTCTTAATACCTTATTGACACTTGCATTGTTCAGTACCTCAAAATGCACAACAGAATACTACATGAAGTAGATTTGGATGGCTTTGCACGACTGCTTTGCTTTGGTTCAGATGTCGATGCACAGATCTTTTACTCTTTAAAAACATTGGAGACAAATGTGTTTTGAAGTTGTTTGACTAAGCATTTTTAACATTTAGTAGTGAAGACTGCTGTTTTTTTGCAGTGCTTGAGGTGGTGTCCTGTACGGTGTGTGAAATACCAGAAAACAATGATGTTGGCTGTTGTAGAAGCAAGAATTTCACTGTCCACAGTTCTCTGTACACGACAATAATACTACTGCTTCCAGATTTGTACAACTGTTGTACAAATTTGCAGTTGTAAAATGTATATAATTCAAAAGGCGGCATGACATGTAACCTCTGTGTTCTCACTTATTTATTTTGTATGAGCTACCAGCTACCCTAACACCCGTTGGTGTTTTCATTATATCGATGAATGCGGATTAGTGCTGTGACTTGGGTTGCCTTTGTGAAGCTTTTTTGTTTCACACTCTTAGCAGCTTGATGGAACCAAGACTGTCTCAGCCCATTGGATCTGAATTGTATTTGAGCATATTCCAGATATACATAGAATTGTGTGTCTTACAGTATGCAGACAATTTTTAAATTTCACAGATTTTAACTTTAACCAACAAAGTGGGAATATTTTGAGTTAGTTGATGTCAGGTCTCCAGTGAAGTGATTAAGTAGATGCTAACTTTGAAGAAAACCTGTCAAGAAACACTGTCCTGCCAAAAGCATGCTACCATGCTGGCTGAAATAAAACCTAGCATTGTTTCTTACTATGTTTTTAAATATTTGTCATGCTTTTATTTTGTTCATTTTTAATTTTTCTTTCCCTCTTTTCTCTCCTTCAAGCTAATCAGTCTACATATGGACCCAGTAATCAGCAGATGGGAGGTGGTTATACAGGTGGCTATAATAATCAAACCAGCATGGGTGGCTACGGTGAGTACAGTGAGTGTCATTTCTACAGATGTTTTTTTTTTTGTTTTGTTTTTTTTTTTTTGGGAAAAGGGGGGTGGATTTATGTCCCTAAAGGGCCCTGCAACTCTGGAAGCCATGTAGAATTAGTATGGGGGGAGGGTGCAAAATTGCAAGTCTAGCAAAAAGGTGTAGTTTTGTAAGTTTAGCCTTACTGGCTTTTACTTTAGTGGGGTAATAAGCAATTGGCAATAAATCTACAGATGTCAGGAATGTAAGCCGTGAAATTGGCCTTTGCCTGTTACATGGGCATTTACTTTCTTTTTCAAAATGGTATTAATAAATGTGTAGTTTTTAAAGGTAAACCTCTCCATGCTGCTGATTCTTGCTCTCCTAAATGTAATATGAGTTAAGTCTTGAATCAGTGCCATGGTTGCACTCATGGCCTTTAGAATGCATTCCAACCACTAGAACAGCTTCATTTTGACCAATTATCTAGTGCCACTGGCCTTAACAGTATCCCTGTTCTTAGTAGCCATCCCTTTTTGGGCAGCATATGCCCTAAACCTGTGTAAATGTTTTGGAGAGGTTATTTCAGTAATGTGCAGATGCTTATGATTGCTTTTTTATTGTACAAACTTATATTAGGTGAGCAAGGCCCATATTTATATGTCATTAGCATGCTGCTAATGACTTGTGAAAATGGGCCAAGTTCTTTTATTTTGCTGAAACTTATCTTAGCCAAAGGTACAGAAATCTTTGCCTCTGTGCTACCGCTGTACAACTTCTCTCAAATGCAGGCCTGGATGGTAAACAAATCTATGATGTAACGTGCCATAAAAATGACTCCTCCGTCGAAAGCTATTGGTCGACAAATCCACAACAACATGATTGGTCCGCAATCCTAACATCAGCCGGAACAAACACGTTGCAGGAAGCTAATGCCGGGACTTCTCAAATCCAACAACCTATTACTGTGATTGCACAAAAACTTCACCCCCATATCTAAGAGCAGAGCCACGTCATTACCTCAAACGGCAAGTGTTTTCCCATTGCTCGTTTCCATGGGAATGTTAAGATCCGCTTATAAAGTTGAGCGAGTCTTAAATGTTTCAACTTTTTACATTTTGTGCTTAATTCTAAATTTGTCCTTTTTTTTATATATTATATATTTTGGTGTAAATTTTTAACTCCTTTACTCGTAAAAGTTAATTTTAACAGCAATACCATGGAAGGAACCTTGAGCAAAAACTGCACTTTTAATTTCCAGATTGGTTAACAGCAAGAGCTTTTCATGCAGGTGATTGGTCAGTAATAATGGCATTTGTTTTGGTCCTTCGCAAATATCAGCTCTGATGTTGCTTTGTACAACCACCTGCTCAATAATGCTTGCTGTTTTTAGCCACTGGTTATTTGTAAAATACTCATTTAACCCTTTATATCCTGCTGGGATATTAATCTGCTAATTTAAAAAAAATGCAAACTATTGCATGAGAACTTCCATTTGGCTAGATTCCTTGCATTAATGATGGGATGTAAAGGGTTATGATAATTTAATCATGAATGAAGTTTTGGTTATGTTGGCAGCTGAATGTTTCTTCTTTCTCTTTACAGGTAATCAAAGTGGGATGAACAGCAGCTATTATGGAAGTGGAAACCGTGGCTCAATGGGAATGAATGGAATGGGTGCCATGTCCAACAACATGAATATGAGTGGAGGATGGGGGATGTAATTTGTTTTTTTTTTTTTTCTTCTTTTTTTTGAAAGTGTACAATTTTTTTCCAAAATGGACTGAAGCTCTGCAATAGCCAGATCTTGCTGAAATGTTTGAGGGTTGCCATTCAAAGTAATATGGACTTTCAGTTTGGAAGTACATCCTGTCATCTTCACTGGCTGCGATGCAGAGAGTTTCACTTTTTTAATTGCTGGTCTTCACTTTTGTTCTGTGTACTCCTCTAAGTTTTATGTAGACTCATTTTCAGTGGTAACACAAAAGGCTTGAGGCCTCTATCTAGTATTATAGGAATTTGAGGAAGCATCTTCTAAAGCTAAATGTTTCAAGTGCATGAAACACATGCTTTTTTGTAAATATCAAGATGTAAATTGAATTTTTTTTCTTTAGTTGGCAACTGGAAAGATGTCTAGCTGACTAGGGGGTGTGATCTGAGCTTTTTATATTTTCTGGGAGGGCATGCTTGAGTTGCTTTTTTAAAATGGTGGGAACAAGTCGCAATACAGACCAACTGTTTTAAAATGTCTCCCCTTTGTCATGAAGGTAAAAAAATCAGTTAATTTTTGTGATTGTGTATTGCGCAAAGTAAATAAACATTAATTGGTTCAATTATAAACTTCTTTGTGTAATATGGATTTATATAAAATTTTTTCCCATTGACACACCAGTTTAAATGGAAGGTCAAGTTTAACAAGGGCACAGCTTCAACTCGGTGACCTTTTTTTTAGTAGCTGTTTCTGAATTGCTTTGTCGATTTGAGGCACCTGAAGGAATTAAATTGTGACTTGGGAGTAACTTTATTAAAATTCTTAAACCGTAGGAAAGACTTTTTTTTTTCCCCCAGGAGAAGTATTTTCCTGAAATCTTAACTTGACCACTCCATTGAAGTGATGGACCTGTTGGTGGCATTCAGGTATTGATCTGATATCAAGAGCCTGTTTGAAGTGCAGTGTGTACTCTGCTCCAGTCTCAACATTGTTTTCTGCTTGTCAGACTTTATTGCATACCGTATATCTTCCAATAGTAGCCCCGGCGTTTATTCAAAAAATATTCGGACGGCCCGACGTTTAAAAGAGACCAGCGGTTGTTGGAAACCGGCCATTCGCCTCGCAGACGGAATGGTGATGGGTAAACGGGGTTCATTTGGCAGGTACCGTATTTACGGTCACAAAATGTAGGCAACACTGGATGAACATTTCAGGATTTAATGAAATTATCAGTACAGCAGTACGGTCTTATTAAAGCAGTATACAGTACGGTACTACCGTAAGCATGACAGTTATGGTAGACGTCCACTTTCTTGCCAATGATGCCACCAGCACTGGCCTGCACCAGTCCGAATTTCGCACGAAAGCGCTCATCAGCCCGACAAGTCCCCTGCAGACCATAAGGAAATGCAGTGAGCTCCAAACTCGCGCATATACGTATACATTACGACAGACTGGATAAGATACAATAAAGTACAGTACTTACCATCTACTCGTCGTCTGAATAGGTAATGATTGCTTCGTTATTTGCGAGTTCATCTTGTGATGGCAATACAGGTACTCCCATTGCTTGTTGCGCAGTAATAAGTTTTATTAGGATTAACGTGTCGAGGATGGCATTTTCATGTTCTTCCTGCTACCTCTGCCCTCCCTGTGGTGTTATGATTGATGTGGAGACTAAAGGGCAAAATGTACACACAAATTTCTTTTTGACTTTCTCGCTTCCTTGATAGCATCTGACGACATAACATTTTTGACACTAAAAGGTACTTGCCGTATGATTCACTGCAGGAGGGCGGTAGCCTAGGTGGTACGAAAAGAGGATTAGCGTACGAAAAAGGCGGTGGGTCATTGGAGATCGGCGTTTACTACTGACCGGCGCTTAAAGGAGACCGGCGTCAATCTGTCACAACATCTGTTCTAACCTGGCTTTTATTGGAAACGGGCGTCAATAAGAAGCCGGCCACTACTAGAAGATATACGGTATCTGAGTTTATGGCCAGTTTTTTTTAAAATACAAATCTAGACTCTTAGACATGATAGAGTTCCAATGTTCAGATTTGCATGTATCTTTACACTTTGTTCCATATTAAAATTAATCCTCAAAAATACAACTTGCCTAATAATTGTGCACAAACAGTGCTATCAGTCAATCCAAAATGTTAATAAACCTGAAGCCTGAATGTTTCACAACGGAAATGTGAGTGTGAACATCAGGGGAATACATATGTGCGCACAATTAGGCAACTATTAGTGTGCAGATTTATTATGCAACTAAAGGAAAAATGAAAATTTTCCCATCTCACTTGTTTGTTTTCATCTGTTATAGTGAGAATAATAAACACCTCAAAATTTACAAATAAACATCTCTGACATTTCAAAAAAAAAAAATCAATCAATCAATGACCAATATAGCCACCCTTCTTTCCAATAACAGTCATAAGCCTTTCCATTCATGGAGTCTGTCAGTTTCTTGATCTGTTGACGATCAGCTTTTTGTGGAGCAGTGACTACAGCCTCCCAGACACTCTTCAGAGAGGTGTATTGTTTTTCTCCCCCGTAAATCTAGCGTTTAAGAAGTGCCCACAAGTTCTCGATAGGGTTTAGGTCAGATGAGGAAGGGGGGCCATGTCATTCCTTCATCTTTAAGGCCTTTACTGGCTGGCCACGCAGTGGAGAACTTCGATGCAAGTGATGGAGCATTGGCCTGCATAAAAATCATGGTCTTTTCCTGTATCACTGTTTGAAGAAAGTGTCTTCGAAAAACTGGCAGTAGGTTTGGGAGTTGATTTTGAGTTCATCTTCAATGCAAAAAGGTCCAACTAGCTCATCTTTAAAAATACCAGCTCATACCAGTACCCCACCTCCACGTTGGAGTGGAGCTCTGTGCCCATTACTGATCCACTGGTCCATCAAGAGTCACTCATCTCATCGGTCCATAAAACCTTTGAAAAAAATCTGTCTTCAGATATTTCTTGGCCCAGTTTTGACGTTTCAACTTATGTTTCTTGTTCAGTGGTGGTTGGGTTTCAGCCCTCCTTACCTTGGCCATGTCTTTGAGCACTGAACACCTTGTACTTCTGGGCACTCCAGGTAGGTTGCAGCTCTGGAATATGAAAGTACTGGAGGATAATGGGTTCCTGGTAGCTTTACGTTTGATTCTTCTCAAATCTTTGGCAGCTAATTTGCTTTTTTTGTTCTCAACACGTTTCTTGCGACCCTGTTGACTATTTGCAACAAAATGTTTGATGGTTCTGTGATCACACACCAATATCTTAGCAATTCCAAAAGTGCTGCATCCCTCTGAAAGACTTTTTACAATTTTTGACTTTTCAGAGTCAGTTAAATCTCTTTTTTGGCCCATTTTGCCTGAGGAAAACTAGCTGCCTAATAATTCTGCACACCTTGATATAGGGTGTTGATCTCCTTAGGCCACACCCTCCCTCATTACACAAATACACATCACCTGACGTGCTTAAATCCAATAAGCATTCAAGTTAATACAGCTTGGAGTTGGAATATACGCATTAAAAATGATGATATGGTCAAAATACTCACTTGCCTAATAATTGTGCACACAGTGTATTTTATGTGCACAATATTTTTAAAGAATGAATCTTGGAACATTAACATTGTGTAATCATCTTCAGAAGGGATATCCTGTCAGGTTTTTGTCCGGATCTTTCAATGTTGGGTAAGTAACACTCATGGCCCAAAAGTGTTCTGTGGATGAGAACCCTCAACCTGGCAACTTTGATATACAAGAGAACTGGTGCCACGTTTTCTATGCAACATCTTTTTGTTTTTCCACTTTCATGGCTCACGGTTGAGAAAGAAAATGCAATGAACAAAAAGGTGATCAACAGCCTGATATATATATATATATATATATATATATATATATATATATATATATATATATATATATATATATATATATATATATTTTTTTTTTATAAATATTTTATTAGAATCAAATAACATTCCATACAAAAGTAAAGTTTTACAAAACTAGGTTTGAAACATATCGACCCCCCACCCATAAGAGAGAGCTAGGCCAGCAGAGTAAAACGTTTAAGACTAAGAAGTAAATAGATAGATGAATAAAAGTTAAGAGGAGAGAATCTGATTGCTTGATTAAAATGTTATCGATTTAGATCCTGCGAAGTGTTAGAGGACCTGTACAAAACTTTTTCCAAGTGAGAATTTGTGTTTTTTTTTTCCCAATTTGGGGTTAATACTTTTCTCAGATTCTTGATGAAAATAACCCAGATGTAACAAGAAAACTAGTGTTTGCTGCCTGTTTGCAACAATGGTTGGCTGTGGATGGCAACACTGTTACTGTTTTGCTCTCCAGCTGTGCAGTTCTGTATCAGCATTGCAACATAGTGTCAACAGTGTGTTGTTACTACTTTCCATGGCCCACTTTTTGTTCTGCCTATGTTAAATATTTGTCAATATTAAATATTTTCAAATGATTTCACTTTAACGAAAAAATAATTTTATTTATATATAGAGAGATATAGATAGCCGCTACTCCTCCGCAGCGAGAGGAGTCAGAAGAGGTGATGCCTCCTGGACGCCTCCCTGCTGAGGTGTTCTGGGCACAACAAACCTGGAAGAGGCCCTGGGAAAGACCCAGAACACACTTGAGGGAGGGCTGGCCTGGGAACGCCTTGGGATTCTCCTGGAAGAGCTGGAACAAGTGGCCAGGGAGAGGGAAGTCTGGGCCTCTCTGCTTAAGCTGCTGACCCGCAACCCGACCCCGGATAAGCAGGATGTGTGTATATATATATATATATATATATATATATATATATATATATATATATATATATAGCAAACTGCAAATTCAACTTGTGGTTTCAAGGAATTCCTTACATGAAAAAGGGGCAACTGATTTATAAACATGGATTAGAATTCCGGGCAGACGACTGGAGATGCTGGGCCTGGGTGGATTAATGAATAGGCTATTCTAGGCTGGTTTAGGTGCCTTTTAAAAAAAAAAAAAAAAAATTCTTTTAACTGTAGTTCAATAGCTTCTTAGGAAAATGAAACTGCTTTCCAGATGTACCTGCTGGAATGGACTGAGCATTGATATTATAATGTCAAACCAGTGAGCCACAAGCTTGTGAGAGATTGATGAGGTGTGACTGGTCCAGGCTACAGGTCTGTACTGAAGCTGAGCACCAGTGCACTACACTACTTAACATAAAAGTCAGTAAGGAGTGATACTGTATGTTCAAATACATTGAAGGGCACAATTTGTCACTAAAGCTTACAAGGAGCACTCTTTTAAAAATGGTTTGGCCATAAATTAGCCTGGGGTCTAAAGAGCAACAGGAAAAACTCAACACTGATGTCGCTTGAAAGAGGGTATCCTTCAACAAATGGATTTCACAGGAATCGTAAAGGATTTTGCTGTAAAGAACACCAGAATAAAAAGCTTCTGAAGGCAGGGCACACATTGTGCATTCACCCACGATTTTGTAGCTGGTTGACTGGGCAGACTGACTACTGGGGTGACCTTGCTGTGTGGTTTGCCACGGATCCTCGCTGCTTATCTCTTCAGTCACTGATGTGGATATATTATTGGCCTGAAAGCCAGGCTGGTATTTCATAGGGTACCTTTCTATGGCCCATAATATAGTTACATTTGTATGTTAAAAGCGACAGTGTGCACATCAAGTGCCACACACAGTGATTTGCATTTCATGCTTGCTATGGGTCGCACAACCTGAAGGTAGTAAGAAGACTTGTTTGTCTTAACAGGAAGGCCATGGGGGAGTTGAGCTTGGCTTCAGCCTAGGGGCCCCCAAGTTAGTCAGCCCACCACACCTGCTCAACATGCAACAAGGACCACCCTGGCTGTTTATAGCCAAGACAGGGCAGGATGTAAAAAGGAGCTCCACTTCACCCTGACACAAAGACACCCTTTTGTTTCTGTGTACTTTAGGACTGTAATTAAAATCTTTTAAGGTAACAGCTTTACAGTATAAATCAGTTCTTTTCATAGTTCTTACTTACTTCTATAATTTGAACGAATTACTGGTTTTAACTAATATTAATAAGCTTAGTAGAGAATTTGTTTCAGATGCTTTTCTCCTTTCACAGTGTAATACTGATGCTGATTTTATACCAGTACTGGTCTTTTTGTGTTAATAATTAACCTTTTCTTTGCTATTTTCTTGGGTATGCCAATTAAAAATGTTTAAGAAAATTGAAGAGTCAGTCAATCACAAACCCTCCAGCATTCGCACACATCGATGGAGGCCATTTGCATTTCCCTTGAATTACAATCTTCTAATGCTATTTGTGTTCCATTTTTAACTCAGTTAAATGTGTTTTTTAACTGTATTTTACAATGCAGTCTACTAAAACATGTAATTGCTTTCTGTTATTACTTTTGAATATGACACATTGTTCCAAAACTAGTTAAAAAACAAAACGGCAAAAACTGCCTCTTGGATGAAGTAAAAAAAAAAAAGTGAAATGTTACAACTTTCATATCAGTTAGCTTAGCAGCAAAACTGGGGAGATGCTGTAGCCATGTACAAATATGTTAGCGCGTTGTGTTCAGCATATCCATCCAGTTTATGACACCACTTAAGCCAGCACTGAAATGTGTGATGAATGGAATCGATTCTAGTGGTACTGAGCACAAGATGGGCGCAGACAGGGTGGCATCCCATCACAGGACATCCTTACGCATATGGAGTGAGTAGCAGTCCATCACAAAAGACCAGTAATACGGCAGTCAAACCTCCTGATGAGGCAATATTTTTTTTTTGATATGGAGGGAATGCCAGATCACACAGAAATAAATACATGGAAAGAAGAATGTGCAGATTTGAAGGCTGTCCGTTTCCTGGCCTCAACTGTAACACAGCAGCACTAACCATTATGCCACAGGTTTACTCTGTTTGGTACAGGGTAGATATTTCTAGGGAAGTCTGTGACATTTAGCAAGGACACAGTATATCTTGTAGTTGGGAAAGTCACTCAGGCTATGAGGTTTGGACGCCATACATAGGAGAAAAATCAAAGCTTAATAAAAGAATCCAAAAGGGGCTTTAGTGAAGAAATGCCATGCAGACAAAATTCAAACTCTGGAAAAATGGACAATAGTCAGTAGCCTCCCCTTAATGCACATCTTGAGACAATATAGAGTAGAAATTCTGGGCCAGAAATTTACAAAACCTTAAGAAAGTAACAATGGAGACCATTTTGCTGGTTATGGTTTGTACCCAATAGGTTTAAAAGGACAATAATGCATTGTGGCCTTCGTAGGTTTTAAGTCGGCTCATGACTACATGCACACTCTCTTCCGGATTCTGCATCTGACAGCTGCTGCACTTCCGGCGCAGACACCAAAATGGACTAGCTACAGCGTTTTTCATCTGATCACTTCAAGACGTGCCCAGGCTTAAGGTAAATAACGTAACTTGCATTATTCAAATATTCTGCCAGCTGTCAAGAGCTAAAAAGGAGAGAGGCTTCCAACTATACTTTTCAAGCTACATCCACAATTATGAAGGTAAGATCCATATGCATTAAAAACTTCTGTCTACTGTGAACTTGCATGGGACAAATACTGTATGTGATTACGTTAGTCTTCTTTAAAAAAACAATTTCATTAATTATTCATTAAACTTTAGGCAGGGCCAGCTGAATATCTATGCAAGCTTAATACTGCAATGGCACTGGACAAGTTATATCAGCCAGGGATGATTCACCAAAAGAATGAGCTGACATTACATGATCAATAGCAGGAGAGAAGAGGTTGAGAACATGCACTGATACAGCGTGTTGCCGTACCCACCACACAAGGAATCACCTCAGGAGCACCTATAAAAATGGCAATTCTGCACAGTCACATGTGCTTTTTCCAATTAGTGTGGCAAAAAGCAAAGCAGTCTTTTTAAGGATAGTGAGCCACCTCAAAGAGCCATGTAAAGAGCAGAGAATCCATCCATTGTGGAGCTTGGCACAGATGCTACAATACATAATAACATGAGTCTGCTGGACATCTTACCTTGTGAAAAAGCGATGTCTCTGTCTGAGCCAACAAATCAGAGAACACCAAACCGCTGCTTCATTGTGAGGGTCTCAATTTGTTTCCACAGCTGGAGGATCTCCTCTTTGAGAGACATGTTTTTATCAAGCGCTATGTCGACAACATATGGATCCAGAGCCTAAGCATAGTTGTGGTCCTTGAGGATTTTATCATCCTCCTCCTCGCCCAGAGTGTCCTCTCTCAGTTGCATTCTCCTCTCCCAAACTGCAGGTCTTGAAAATGGAAGGGAGAAACTGTTGCTCTCAAACAACACAGAAACCGCTCCCTTCTTCAAGGGTTGCCGGCCTGTCTCAGACCCAAGCTCATGAATATTCTCTTTTTTTTAAAATGTCGGCTGCAAATTCAGGTATGGGGACTTAACCATACTCTCTCTCCCAATAGTGACGATCCATTCAGATTGGGTTTCCGCATCAAAGTGAAATGTATGAAAACTAAGTACCTTGTAGGAATTATTGAAAGCATGACACAAAGGTACATAACAATGTTCAGCTGTAGAGCTGATGATCCATCCATCCATTTTCCAACCCACTGAATCCGAACACAGGGTCCCGGGGGTCTGCTGGAGCCAATCCCAGCCAACACAGAGCACAAGGCAGGAAACAATCCTGGGCAGGGTGCCAACCCACCGCAGAGAGCTGATGATGAAACTTGTGATTTTTGCTTAATGGCCAGAAAAAGAATTTCAACTACAGTATGGACAACGGAAGTGACAGATCTGACTGAGATTTCATCGGAAGTTTGTCAGCACTACCATGTGCATATAGCCTACTGCCCTGGAATGGGTTAGAAATGTCCTCTCCTTGACAAGAGTAAATGGGCATAGAAACGGGAGATGAGTGCATCAGCAACATGGTGGCAGATAGCCTAGTTTGCCCACAATAGCTATTTATTACACTTTATTTCAAATCAAATAGCTGGATTTAGTACACTGTGCCATGGACTTGGGTCTTACAGTGAATATTATAGTTTATCCCATTGTACTATTTGGATATTATTTCTAATGTAGTAGCACCTGGTGCTACTCGGGTCAGTAAATTTAAGGCTGCCCTATCTAATATCTCTAAGTGATATTTAGAGTGTCCCCTCCCAAAGAAAAATAACTTAATATACTTCATTACTCAAAATCCAGGAGAAGGCACAGTACTTAAAGTAAAAAGGGAACATGCAGTACTCCTTTAGTCTGGGGTGTATTTCTGGCAAAATGTGTGTAGAGTGGAGCAAGGCTGTGGAATTGTACAAAGAACAGAAAAGTCAAAACTTTGGGTTTCAAATTAGTTTAGTGCATCTTCTTGACAATCTCGGATAAGTGTGCCAACTTTTGTTGAGATTGGACCAAGGCAGTGGAATTATATAAAGAACAAACATAGACATACACAGCAACAATGAGTTTTATACATAAGAATGCAGCTTACTCTCTGTGATGTTAACATCTTTCCTGATGTTAACTGTCCATGCCAGTTGCCTTGGGCCTTGCATCGCAACATCTCTCATCCATCACCACACACCTGGTCACTGGTAGGGTGGGCAATGCCTAATTATACATAGCTCTGGGTTGCCTATGCCAAAGTACTTTGCATGCTAGTTTCTGTTAACACTTGCACATTTTTCTAGTTTATTTCATTAGTAAAGGCACATGATATTAAACATTTTGCATAGGAAAGTATTGATTTGACAAGTAGAAATGTAGCTCTTTCATTAATAGTAACAGAGTTGTATTAAAAATGATAAACACACAGCTTTATCAGTATCTGATGTAGGCAGTGTGATTTTGTATTTATATATAAAATTTTTTTAACACAAATTGAATTTACAGACCTGTATAAAGAACATCTCAATCAAAATAGATGTCTAAATTTAGCACTGAAAAAAATTATAGTACTGTCAAGGTACAATATCTTCTTAATCCATACCCAAGCTGCAGCAATCAAACACAGAAACCAGCAATATACCGTACCCTCAGGTAGAAATAGAACACCTGTGTTAAAATGGAGAGCAACCATTTTCACCTTTTAGTTAAGGTTAGGATCTCCAACTACAACAGTCTCATTCCCAGAGAAGAACGAACCAGTCAGGAGCCAGTGGAGGAACATCTCTGCAGTAAGAGAGTATGACAGGTGTCGCAGACTCGAACAGGCTTGGGGTATGATGGCAGTGCTAGCTCATTGCTCGAACAATTATTACAGTATATATCTCCACAGTTTCTGCAGTGGTGCTGAAGGGGAGAAAAAGACAGAAAAGATGTTTTTTTCCTTTTTAACTTCACTCAGATGCTAGACTGAAAAGTGTGTTTTGCATAGATCCAGCTGGGATAATGCATTTCTGCACAGTTGATAAGACGTTTACTTAATATCAAAGTGGCTTGATAACTGCAAATCCATACCTCCTTCTTCTAGTTCATTTTATGAAAACACTGATGATTTCAAACACTTGATATACAAGGTTACAATAGTGCAGTAAAATACAAGGTAAGCTGCTTTCCTAAAATCAGCCAAAAATACCCATTTCTTTCTCCATTCACCAATTATTCTTTTTAAACATTTCACATTACCATTTCAAAAAACAATTTTCAAAGCTGCTCTCTTACAGTATTATAAACAGCTATCAAAGCTCACTGTTACACTGATAAACAAAGATTACTTTTAGACATATCTCTTCCTTTGGTTTAATATAAATACACACACCAGAATTATCTTGTTTGCCAAAAGACCTAAACAGTGCAACAAGTGCCTTGGTGAATGATGTGCTGAATTTCACACATAAATAACACTCTTAACAGGATTGTTTGCTCAAGATTAATAAAAAAAAAAAAAAATTAAATCTTAAGTCTCTTAAGTCTGGGCTTGGACTGGCGCCTTTTCAACCATTTGTACTATTTTAATATTTTGTGCAATAAGAATCTAGAAAGAAAGATATAAGGGACATTCAATAATTTTTCTGAATATACCATATATACTCACATATAAGTCGGGTCTTGAAACACAAAAAAAATTGATTGTAAAATCAGATTGTGACTTATACGCCCGTTTAAAAATATGACACTTAACTTTTTTTTGTCTTTAACATCTTCTTGCCTACTCCAATCTCGCATCAGTTTCTCAGACACATCGCATTTTGTTGCAGCAGCACAGTTACCAATTAATTTCACCACTTTGACTTTGAATTTAAAACCAGCTTCATATTTTCTTCAGATCTAACGCTCCATCATAGATAAGGGATGCTCTTGCGATAAAGGCGTTTGAGGGTGTGAGATGCAAAAAACACAAAACAGTGCAAAAGTCGCTTTGGAATAGTTCAGGTATTACCATGTGGTCACATAGGCACAATACATAGAGTAACCACGGAGCACACAGCCTTTTTTTCTCTCAGGTTGGCGTTAGCATATCATAATCTCTTGGACCATTCGACTTATACAAAAGATATCATAAAATACCGGAAATTAAAAAGGTAAAATAAAGCCCTGACTTATCCGCGGGAGAACTTAAATGCGAATATATTAGATCTTGTGTTAAATATCTAAACTTGTCACTGGAGACCAGGGGCCTCGTGCATAACGCCGTGCGCAGAATTCACACTATAACATGAAGTAAGCACAAAAGCGGAAATGTGCTTATGCACAAAAAATCCAGATTCGTAAATCTTTGTGAACGCCAGCTTCCATGTTCTTCCGCTACATAAATCTTGGTCAGCATGAAAATTAACGCACATGCACGCGCCTGCTGCCCCACCCCAACTCCTCCCAGAATTACACCTCTTTGAATATGCAAATCAATATAAATAGCCCTTAAGGTCAGCGTTTTGTGAAAATGCAATGGCAAAAGCACAAGGGAAAACAGAATTTCAGCGAATACCAAGCGGAGGCAAGGAAAAACGTACTATTTGTTGATTTAAATAGTGGTATAAACAACAAAAGGAAGTTGATTGAGTGACATAGCGTGTCGGAGAAACTGGAATGCTCAAGTTCACAAAGTCGCACAGTGCCCGAAATAAAAAAAAGAAGTTGTCAGATATCAAAGTCGTCGTGAAAAGGCGAGTCGTAGCCCACCATCTGAGTGTCATATGAAAGCTTATTAGGGTACAGAGAAAAAAAAAAAAGGCACACAGTTGGAAAAAGCACAAAATGTCAACTTTAATCACAAAGTTTATTTTGTCATTAAAGTAAAACATCATAAACTTCAACTTAAAATTGTTTAATTTACTAGTGTCTCAAATCCCATCGTAGCTAAAGTAGCACGTTAAATGCTTTGTTTTATATTTGATCTTCTATGCGCTCTGTACTTAAAGGGCTTTCTCTTCCTCCGACAGGACACAGAATCCATTACAGCTCTCTGAATAATTAAAATACTGAAATGTATACGTGATATAATTTTCATGATGATAGGAGTTAAATCATGTTATTAAACATGGGAACACGGTGGCGCAGTGATTGTTTGCTGCGCCATGCGTGACCTTCAATGAAATACTTTATTGTACCAGTACTGTCTCTTTCAAACGTACTAACCTCCAATTCCTGTCCTTACTTTTCTTTCTCCAAATACCCAATTGCCATACAATCAGCTCTGTAATAGACGTTAAGCCATCTGTAAGTTTAGAACACCGATTCTTCAAAACTTTTAAGGAACATTGAAATATCTTTGTACTACATGTTTAATTATTCTATCCATCTATCCTTCCAGTGTCACGCCAACACCAGCAAGAATACAGCTAAGGCAGTAGCAATCCGTGAACGGTGCACCAGCGGCTTGCTAGCACTGCGGCACCGTGTACTCACATATTTAATTATTAACAATATAGATTATTTAAATGATGTTAACATTTTATCTGTATAATGTAATAAACATATTTT
The DNA here is from genome assembly GCF_016835505.1 of Polypterus senegalus. NCBI lineage: Eukaryota > Metazoa > Chordata > Cladistia > Polypteriformes > Polypteridae > Polypterus > Polypterus senegalus. The sequence goes on along the minus strand of NC_053166.1, from coordinate 121,541,967 downwards.
GCTACATTTCATCTTAAAAATGATATTGTCATCATATGTAAATATGCATTTATAAAGTGGCTCAGGTTTGCAATATTATAGCTGTAGTGCAAGCTTACAGTGAGATAACTGTAATTATAAGTACAAACAGTTCTACAAGGAGCACCTGATGGATTAATTGAGTGCGTTTATAGTTCCTGAGATGAAACTGTTTCTGAACCGCGAGGAAAGGCTCTGAAGCGTTTGCCGTATGAGTGCAGTTCAATAGACAGCATGGCTAAGGCAGCGTGTGCTTGATGCTGTATGCCGATAATTCTCTTTCCGATAAGCTGCTGTACAGCTGTGATTCACACTCAGATACAGTGATATAAATACTCCGAGTGGTGCAGTGAGAGTAACATGGAAAAAGATGATCAGCTGTGGCAACCCCTAACAGAGCAGCTAAACGAAGAAGAAGAAGGTGTAGTGAGAGTAACAATGTTAAAGCAGTTATGTTATTTGGAATAGTCTGACCATTCTGTGGACCATTATGTTGTTACAGGTTAATTACAATCAGATGCATTAAACTAATAAACAATATGTGGTTAATTTCAGTGTATTCATAAAGCCGTGGGATGTGGATCTAAAAAAGAAAGGGTAACCACACAGGAACAGTAGCACTGCTTTGCCGCTGGGTGCCGCCAGTCTGCAAAACCGAGCACAGAACTTGCGTACGACAGGGTATGAGCTACTGTGGAAATGTGCGTAGCTTTATGGCAAGTTTAGGTTTTATATGTTGAGATTTGAACGTGGAAACATTCTTACACAACATTTTTGTAAGTATGCCCCATTTATGCATGAGGATCCAGGTCACTACATGGCAATCCACAAATGCTGTTTGAGGTCATTTCATTGCAAGCACTGAAAGAAAGAGGATGACAAGTACATCTACCTGCAAGTCTACAAAGAAACCGGCAGATTGAGGACATCATTCTGTCATTAAATTCCTTCCAAAGGAACGAAAGGAAGCAAAGGAAGTCCATGAGGAGTGGAATACTGTATACGGTTTTGATGATCCTTTGTACTAAGGTGAAGTTTTGGATCAATCAATTAAGTCATTACGTGAGGACATCTAACAAAAACATCAGGCAAAACTGTTAGCAGGCATATTGCTGTTTCATGACAACCCACCATCCTACAAATCAAAAAAATCGTAGACTGCTATCAGGGAATGTGGCTTTGAGAGACTAACCATTCACAGTCCAGACCTGGCCCCCAGTGACTTTTCTCTCCTTTGAACCCTGAAGAAATTCCTAGAAGGATGGTGATTTTCTGACAATAAAGACTTCAAGGAGGCAGTAATGAGTTGGCTGGAGAACCAAAACAAACATTTGAGCTCATTTTGGATTAAATCACGGGCGGTTAAGTGGACAGAGTGTGTTGAAGACAAGGGTTGGTTACAATGAGAAGTAATATGGTGAGTTCACCAAATAGACTTTATTTTTAGATAGATTGGTTTAAGATTTTAAGATTCGGGTCTAATAATTCCAGCTTCATATACTATCATTAGTGACATCTTATGATACATAACATAATTTGAAGATGAAACTTTAACAGCCAATGAGAGTGCCTTTAGGGTCCCAGTCCAACTGACATAATCTGTGATTAATACAGAGAATTTGCTGTAATACAGAGTCTTACTCTTCCCGTCAGCACTAGTATACAAAAACAGAGTATAACAAAAATAATTTCTTCATAGTATTCAGAAAATCAAGCATATGAACCTCCACATTACTTGGTGGATGGAAATCTTTCAGGAACCTTTCATTATTTTTGTAATTAACACTCACCTTTCTCCGTGCAATGGAGAACTCCTTTTCACATTGTTTGCAGTGAGTGGCTTCATCATCCTTCAACCATGCGTGACCCTGCAATTAACAAAACAAAAAATTGGCAAGAGTGGCAAAACAAGCACACCAATAATTTAGAAAGCTTACTAAACAATGTGGAGACTCTGCCACACAGCTGGACACCAGCTTTCAGATTTTCTTCTGACAACATATTACATGGTATTTACCATAAAGGCAGGAAAGCAAAGACAGTTAAGAAAACTATTCAAAATGTTCGTTGGTTCAGATATTGCAATCAAGACAGACAGCCCAAATAAAAAAAAGTGAGAAAATAAAAACTAGAATTTAAAGATTAGGAAAAATAAAATGTTGTTTAAAGTTAAATAAATAAAAAGTCACCTTTAGTGCTTTGTTTACTTCTTTAAAATCTTCCATTTTCAGTTTTGATCTGATAGAAAATAAATATAGTTACATTAGAACAATCTGGACATGAAAAGGCCATTCAGCCCAATAAAGCTTAACAGTCCTATACATTTAATTCTTCCAAAATACCTGACAATAAGTTGAGTTATGAAGTTCACTAAAGTCCTACTGTCTGCCACACTACTTGGCAGCTTATTCCATGTGTATATGGTTCTCCATGTGAGAAGAAAAAAAACTTCCTAATATTTGAGCAAAATTTACTCTTAACAAGATTCCTACTGTGTCCTAATGTTTTTGTTGAACTACTTTTAAAGTAACAGTCTCAATCCACTGTATTAATCCCCTTCATCATCCTCTTTAATAAAACCCTTGTGTGCGTCCAGTGTCCGTGCGTGTGTGTCTTCTGGTGAAGTGCGCATGCGCGGGCCGCGCCGCACATTGTACTGTGCCCCGCCCATGCGCTCGCGCGTGGGCCTTTACACTGGAAGTTGGGCGCGCAGTGAATGGCCTAGACACCGCCGCGCACGATGAGCAAATAAAGCACACACACTGGAAGCTGGGCACACAGTGAACGGCCACGCATGATAAGATATAAAGAACACTATTGCTGGGGAGAGTGCTGATTGGGTAGTCGCGGCAGCGCACATAAAATTTGTTGTTGGGGAGACGCCAC